>NC_090034.1:27215499-27576124 GCF_037176765.1 Anolis sagrei | reverse complement strand
ACATCAGTAAATCTCTTTTAACATTACCATGAAGAAACAAGAAAAGAAGTGGAAACCTAGTCACATTTACTCATTACATGTCATTGCCTCTGGTTTTTTCCTGTCAAAAGTAGGACAAGCCACGCCACAAAGCTTTCTAAAGGAGGATTTTTCATTGTGCCCTTCTCACACAATTACGAAATGTTCTCCCCAGGGCCACCTATCTGGCCCCAAAATGACCATCCTTTTCAACACTGGATTAAACTATTTTTCAATTTGCACTGATGGGATGCGACTGGACAATTTTTAGCCAATTAACTATGCCTAAAATTTGTTCCTGAGGGAAGGGATACTGACCAGATACAGAGGAAAGGCTTTTCTAGCTTGCTTTATAGCAGAAAAGTTTTTAAAAACCCTCTGAACATCTAGTTATAGGAAACACATGCAAAGCAATCATTTAGTTACTGGAAAAATTGCGGTGCCTTGTTTCTCAAAGCAGAACCCAAGACAAATCCAAATGGCATGTCTGCCTGGAAAGAACCAAGTTCCAACATTCCCTCAGCTACAAAGCACACCAACATAAATGTTCATGTCTACAGCCCACATAATCAGTGCATACAAGCATATGTCCTTACAAAAATAACCAGTCTTTAATGTGCACAAATCTTTGTTGTTTTTGAAACACAGTCTCATGGAAAAGTAGTAAAAGCAGGTTTCTGCATTTTTTTGTTCAAGTGGGCACCTCCATATACAGGCAGTCCACAAGTTACAGACAACACAGGTTCTGTAGGTTTGTTCTTACGTTGAATTTGTATGTAAGTTTGAACAAGGACATTTTTAAAGTATAATTCCAGATAAATATATAGATAGCATAGGGAAGGGTTAACACTCCTATGGTGTTTCCTTTGCTGTCTGTGCCACTGCTCAGAAGATTTCACCTCATTTTCCATCCCTGGGAAAACTGGATTGTGAAGAATTTGGCTGGTTGTGGAAAAAAGGACCGGAGAAAATTAGAGACCAGACCCCCTTTCCCCCTGATAACAACTCTTCCAGGAGAGGATTTCCTTTCCTTTTGAAGGGGAAGATTTTTTTCATTTCCTGTGGTTTTGCCCCATTCTTATGCAGGAGCCATTTGTAATCGGGTGTTTGTAACTTGGGAACAGCCTATATCTATATATCTGAGATAAATATTTGGAAGGGACCCCCAGAGGCCATCCAGTCCAGCCCTGTTCTTAACTAGGAGCCGTTTGTAAATCGGGTACTTGTAGCTCGGGAACTGCCTGGAATTGAATCCATAAAAGTTAAAAAGCAGTAACGTGGAGGGCAAGAATCCTTGGCTCAATGCTCATCCTTAGGGACCATTGCTAATCACGGATGTGTCACAATGACCTAGCCTCTGTGGGAGAGACCTTTAGAATGAATAAATGGAGCGTGTGCGTGCGTCACAGCCAGGACATGTTTCTCCGCGATCCTGATCCCTTGCAGAATGCGATGCGTGAGTCATGTGGCTGCGGAATGGAAAGAGCCAGCCGCATACTCTGACATCTAAATTGCACTGCATTCCCCTCTCCGTGGATGAGGAGGAAGACAGGGCAGTCTGACCTGAATGATGGTCAGACTGGATGGCCTTTGGAGAGCTGAAGTTGGCCCAGGCCTGTTTTATACTCTATTTGTAAAGCTGTCAGGTAGTTTCTTAGGACCCTTCTACACTGTCATATAAAACCTAGATGATCTGCTTTGAACTGGATTATATGGCAGTGTAGAAGGGGGCTGAAGGCCCTTCCACACATCTGAATAAAATCCCCCATTTTCTGCTTTGAACTGGAATATATGGTAGTGTGGACTCAGATAACCTAGTACAAAGCAGACATTGTGGGATTTGCTGCCTTAATATTGAGTTATATGGTTGTGTGGAAGGGCACTCAGATAACCCAGTATAAAGCAGAGAATGTGGATGATCTGCCTTGATATTCTGGGTTATATAGTAGTGTGGAAGGGCCCTGAGTCTGCACTGCCAGATAATCTGGGATAAACAGAAAACCTGGGATCGGATCCTGGGATATAGGGCCTAACTGGAAGGGCCCTGAGGCCCCTTCCACACAGCTGTATAAAATCCCACATTATCTGCTTTGAACTGGGATATTTGGCAGTGTGGACCCGGACAATCCAGTCCAAAGCAGTTATTGTGGATGATCTGCCTGGATATTCTGGGTTCTATGGCAGTGTGGAAGTGTCTTGGGTTGAAAATGCCGGGACCTCAACTGACATACAGCCCTTCTACACTGCTATATGATCCAGATTAGCAGAGCAAATAATCCACGTGATCAGTTTTGAACTGGATTATTATCTGTAGTCACTTCCACACAGCTGCATAAAGTCCACACTGAAATGGACTCAGGGCCCTTCCACACCACCATATAAACTAGAATATCAAGATAGATAATTCCATAATATCTGCTTTGAACTATGTTCTCTGAGTCCACACTGCCATATAACCCAGTTCAAAGCAGATATTGGGCCCTTCCACACAGCTCTATATTCCAGAATATCAAGGCAGAAAATCCCACATTAGTTGAGTGTGGACTCAAATAGCGCAGTTCAAAGCAGATATTGTGGGGTTTTCTGTCTTGATATTCTGGGATATAGGGCTGTGTGGAGGGGCCCACTGTGGGATTTTATACCGCTGTGTGGAAGGGGCCTCAGATAACCCAGTTCAAAGCAGATATTGTGGTTTTCTGCCTTGATATTCCGGGTTACACAGCAGTGTGGAAGGGCCCTGAGTCTACCGGCTGTTAGGAATTGTGGGAGTTGTAGTCCCCAACACCTGGAGGGAGGACCCAAGTTGGCCCATGCCTGGTCTAAGGTACCTTAAAGCAGATCATGTGGATGATCTGCCTGGATATTCCGGGTCATACGGCAGTGTGGAAGGGGCCGGTTCAAAGCATGACTTACTTTCACCAGGAGGCAGCAAAGGCCGCGCGCCGCTTGACATTGGAGCCACTTCCGGCGGCGAGGGGGGCGGTTGCTAGGAGACGCGGTCCGGCTCGGATTATCATCCGGGCGGCTCCCTCGCTCCCAAAGGAAAGGTTCCGGCCAATGGAGTTCCTCCTCAACCTGGCCCACAGAAAGGCGCCCAGTGGTTGGAGGGAAGGAGGGAAGTCAGGTAGGAGAGCCCTGCTATTAGGAAAGCAGCGCCTTGGGTTGCATCCACCATAATGCCAAGTTTTTAACGATGTTTGAGGAGTTTTGGGGTTTTTTCCCCTATACATTATAGCTGTATTCTCAATTTGTTTCTGACATGATAAATAAATAGATAAATATCCCGAAGGAGACTCAAAGCGGCTTGACATAAAAGCATTAGCATTCAATTTATTATTATTATTATTATTATTATTATATTTATTTATACCCCGCTTTATCTCTCCCAAAGGAGACTCAAAATGGCTTGACATAAAAGCATTAGCATTCAATTTAATAATATTATGTAATATTATTATTATTATATTTATTTATACCCCACTTTATCTCTCCCAAAAGAGACTCAAAATGGCTTGACATAAAAGCATTAGCATTCAATTTAGTAATATTATGTATTATTATTATTATGTATTATTATTATTATTATATTTATACCCCGCTTTATCTCTCCCAAAGGAGACTCAAAGCTGCTTGACATAAAAGCATCAGCATAGACATTAAAATATTATTATTATTGTATGATATTTATTTATACTCTGCTTTATCTCTTCCCAAAGGAGACTTAAAATTAAATCATTAGCATATGATTTTAATTACACAAATATATGCAAACATTAAAGCAGGATTTAACTGTGAAAGAATTCACAGTTAAAAAGCATTAAAATATGTGCAATGTTAAAAACCACAATCTCTCTCTGTCATTTAATAGCAAAATTCAAGCAATTTCAACTAGAACTAAATAGATAGATAGTAGAGTATCAAGAGATTCTTTCTTCTTTTCTTGCATACTAACCTGACGAAGCCTAAATATTCCAGAACAGCAAATGTAAGAGAGCAATCCTTCAAATAGCAGAGAAATGGTCTGCTGTTTTTGACAGTTACAAGAGTATTCTTCCAGCAAAACTAGGGAGGGATATATGCAAAATTCAGATCTTTTTACAGCAGACATAGGTGGGACACACATTTCCCTTCCAATATAATGCCTGCTTTTGTGTGATAAGCCTCTGGCGGTACGAAGCAATCTTCACCTTTGCTTTCGCACAGTTTTGCTGGACATTGATAGTGCTGTAGATGGCAACCATGCCTTCCTTCCTTCTAATCTTATTTGTAACCATATAGCTCCGTACAATGCAGTTAAACAAAGTTATGAAACTGCATTCTATAGTAAGTAAGTAAGTAAAACTTTATTTCTTTCCCGCCCTATCTCCCCATGGGGACTCAGGGCAGTTCACAACATAAAAGACAAACGTTCAATGCCGTAAAATACAACAATAGGCGAAAACAATTTAAAATAAACGAAACGTCGCATTCGACAATAAAATAGATCACATGAAAACAATAATAGTAAATTACAGGATGTTAATAAGACAAAGTTAAAAGCCATGTCTAAATTCCATTCCCTATTTCATAGTGCCAGATCTTTTAACATTCGCATCACCATATGCCTGAGTGGCACTGTTCTGATCTCCTTCAGGAGGGAGTTCCAGAGGCGAGGGGCATGCCAAAGAAATGAACCATATTACATATATAAACTTCTACATTCTAACCCCCCCCCCCCCGAAGACTTATGATTTAGAATTACAGCTTGTGCATCCCTTCTTTGGAAATCCAAAATTGTTCAGATAGACAGCTGAGATGGTGGCAACCTTGCTTTCTAATGGACCAACCTTTTGTTTACTGCACAAAGTTAGTAAAAAATATTGTGTATAAAATCATCTCAGGCTATGTGTATAACGTGAATATGAAACATATATGAAGCCCATCTCCAAGGTATCTTGTTATGCGTGCATTTAATAATGATAATAATAATTATTATTTTATTTTTTACCCGCCCCTTCTCAAGGCTCGAGGTGGGTTACAGAATAATTAAAACACATAAACATTGCAAAAACACTACAGATGCACATATTAAAACGTATTCCTATAAAAGCTACATATCAAAAAGTATTTCTATAAAATAGATATCAAAATTCACAAAATAGAGATTAACAAAGCACACACATTTAAAAATCATGCTTAAAGACTGACTGTTGTATGCAGATACAAGTATTCCAAAATCTGGAGAGAGAAAAATAATCCAAGATCCAAAAAATGTTTGGTCCCAAGCTTTTTGGATAAGGGATACGCAGTTAAGACAAACATGCCTGATGAGATGGAGAAACACACAAATCATCGTTTTCTACAACAAAGAGCAAAACATAACACAAACTGTTGTAAAATAAGGAAACGTTCAGGAGCCGGCCTTCTTTGCTCCATATATTTGGACTCAAGCAGGCTAAATGGTTTATCCAGTGCTGTTTCTGGCCTGAGGACTCTCCCTTTTTTTTGGTGTCATTTTGAATGTTTCTTTCCATGCCGTTACTGTATCCTGTTGCGTCTTTTCTGTTTACTTAAAAGGAATCATGGCACAAAAAAATTAACGTGCTGTTGTAAGATCAGTTTCATCTCCAGAGCAGTTTGATGCATAATTGGAGAAGTGCACATACCAGCTGCATCTACACTATACAATTAATGCAGTTTAACACCACTTTAATGACCATAGACTTCATTCCACTGAACATGTCAAGTGTTTGGAAGAGTAGGTTTACCATACGGCTCAGGCATACTCTGTTTTGAAATTAAATGGATGATTTCCCTACCTCCATCACACACTAGCAAACTCTCCATTTTAATCAGGAGTTCTCAGTGGATTTGCCATCACATTGCAGGGTATTGTTCCTGTCCACTGTCCCGCTCCCATTTTCTTTGTGAAAAGAAATACCTCCTCTCCTGGGCTATATTTTTGGTTCATGGGTTATCAATGTCATTTCCTAATTGGTTATATCATGAACACATGGGAAAAGTTTATTAAATTGCAAAATTTTTGTCTTTGCAGGAGGGACAGCATCCTGCTTTGGCACATTTTGCTCTAGTTTCTCAATGATCCTTCTCTCTCTCTTTCTCTCTCTCAGTTTCTTTCAGTTTCTTTCACTCTCTCTCTCACTCACTCTCACACACACACTTTCCTCATATTGGAAGAAGGAAAAAAGCAGGGCAAGAAGGAGAGGAAGAGGAGGTAACACATGGCACACACAATACATAGAAGAAAAGAAGGAAGGAAGGAAGGAAGGAAGGAAGGAAGGGGAGGAGGAGGTAACACATGGCACACACAACACATGGAAGGAAGGAAGGCAAGCAAGCAAGCAGGCAAGCCACCAGAAAGTGCAAGAGACAGAAAGGAACACAGCAAACTGCCAATCTTTCCTCCTCCGTGAGCAAAAGGTAATCGTAGAGTTTTTTCTCAAAAGAGCATTTCGGCTCATCCCACAAATTGCTCAACTGTATCATTTTAAATCACATGACAGAATTGGCCATTTTGCCCACCTCTAGCTGGATAATTTGCAAAAAAGTCATTTGCCAAACAGCTTAGAAAGCGTCTGAAAAGATAACCCTTTGCAACCCCTTTTAAACACTAAGATCTCTCTACCCTACACTTGCTAGAGCCTACATCATGTGATGAGCCCAGTAGGTTGCCTTTTCTTAAGTGGGTGGCTCTGTAGCATTTAATGAATTTGATGAAGTGGCAGGTCTCAATGCTATAAGATTCTGGGGTCTGTAGTTTGGTGAGGCACCAACATTCTTTGGCAGAGAAGGCTAAAGATCTTGTGAGACCTTATAAACCACAACTCCTGTGATTCCATAATTAAAGTGTCAAACTGCATTGATTATGCAGTGTAGATGTACCTATTCAGCTCGTGAGGCAGAGTCATAAATGTAATGTGGGAGCATGGAAAAATCCTACTTTGCCCTCCTTCTAGGAGTTACATTCGGACTGTCACTGGGTGTAACGTCAGCACTGTAATAGGGCCGTACGCGGTATTTGAAGACTTTGATGGAATTATCCCCACTGTCAGCAACAAAAAGCAAACCCTGTGTGGAACAAGCAATTCCTGCTGGTCTCTGTAGACCTTTTGATACCAGGCAGATTGGGGATCCGCTACTGGGAAACAAGTACACTTTCTGGTGTTGTTCATCCGCCACAAGAATGTTGCCTTCACTATCGGAACAGATCCCAGCGGGGTTGCCAAAGTGGTGGTGATACTTGCTGCTGATGGAAGAGAGCGGTTTGTTAGTGTTACTGAACACCTTGACGTCCCCGCACTCTTCGCTCACCGCAAATCCTCCTTCGGGGGCCGGGCACACGTAACGTGGCCCTTGAAGGTTGGAGATGGAGCGGACACCCTGCATCTTGAAAGCGCGGTCTAAGGCGAAACAGTGCACTTGGCCTTCTGTGTAGTCGGCCACCAGTATCTTTCCGGACCCATCAACTCCAATCCCCCTGGGGGCAGAAAACTTTCCAATGCTTAGCCATTCGCCCTTGGAGAACTTAGAGTGATTGTTGAAGATGCGGATGGTTCCGTTCACCATGTCTGTCACGGCCACCAACCCTGCCCTGGTGAGGGTCACATCCTCAGGCAAAAAGGTGCCCTTCTTTTTCCATTCTATACAGGGCAGGGACCGAAATGTGTGGCCCAGGCGGTTGAGGGTGTGGACCCTGGGGGCATTTTCACTCGTCACATAGAGAACCCCATCAAGGGAGCAGTGAATTCCACATACGGCTCCGTAATGGTTGCCATTGGGGTTTGGCATCCGCTGAACCAACTCATCCTGCCGGAAATGGAGATGATTCCTGATATTGTCCAGGTCGTGGCAGATAACCTTGGCTTTCTCTGCCAGCTGATGAACTTGGTCCTCGGTCACCATACCCAGGCCAGGGTGGTTGCTCAGGAGAGGGCTGGCTTTTTGAAAAGTGGCATCCGATTTAACTTGGAGGCTATAGACTGTCTTCAGGAGTTTCTCCTTGCACTGGGCATCCTCCAAAGTGTAATCCATCCCTCTTTCCTTCAATCAAGAACAAGAATGTAGTGGTTATAACATCATCGTTGCACGTGAACTTGTTTCTGCAATAAAGCTGTTGACCAATGCCCCAGGCTTTATTATCATTATTCAAACCTGCGTTGTTTGCCTTCAAGTTGACTAGGAAGGTGACTCAATAGGGTTTTCTTCATGCAGTGGAAGTTTGCCACCACCTCCCAGTCAGGTTGAAAGTGCCTGACTTGCCTAAAGTGGGTTTCCGTAACTGAGCAGGAATTTGAACCCTGGAGAGTCCTAGGCTGCTTCTACTAGAGGTTGGCATTGTAATTTGCCCAGGGATGTTGTGTGAGTGGTTGAAATCTCAAGCATCTTGCAGGTGCCCATCACGGATTGCACCTCTCCTGCACCGTTTTGCTATGAACAAGCAAGCCTGCATGCTTGTGTAAGGGGCTTTACCAGGCAATATTCTGTATTTAACTTCCCTCCTTGATATGCTACTAGAGCACCCAAATATATAAAAAATGCATAAAAAAGTGTTGACTAACAATTATCTAAAGGGTTGCATATCTGTCAGATTCCATCAGAATATAAACCGCTGACCAAATCATATAATAATAAAGAAAAGAAAACTTAGGTAAACCAAACTCTAACCAAGACCATAAATTATGGGAAAGTAAAACATTTCCCCCTTTCCCCAAATCAAGGTTTTCAAGATGGGTTTTCTGAGATGGACAGGGTTTGCTCCATCTAGCAGGGCAATTCTTCATGTAAGAATGGGGAATGAATAGTCTTCCTAGAAATTATTGAATGGCAACTTCCATCAGAGCCCTCTATAAATTGGAAATGACTTGAGGGCACCCAACAACAAAGGAGGAAAGGTAGTGATGGACAAATGCAATAGAAGGCAATGATATTTCAATCCATTAAACTATGAGCAAGGCAGGACATTGTAAAATCACAGCCTTGGCTGAAAGTAGTCAGGTAGAGGAATCCTATCAGTGGTTATTTCTACTCTCAGAATAACTTCTTCAGGGCAAATCTCCTGGTTAGTCATTTTTTTTGTCTGAAGGGAGGAATCAAAATACATATAACATCAATGGGCTTCTTGATCCTAAAAAATACATGGACTTGTATATACAGTGTTCCGTCGCTACTTCGCAGTTGACTCTCCACAGACTCCCAGTTTCGCGTTTTTTAAAAAAAAGAATTTAAAATATACAATTTCAAGTGGCGAGGGAACACTGAGCAGGAAGGCCCTGCCAATGCGCTCTGGATACAGATCTGGCAACGGCAGTGGTGGTGTAGGCTCAGCCTCCTTGCCTTCTTTCCCCTCCTTCTCCTCCTTGCCTTCTTTCCCCTCCTCCCTTCCTGCCGATTGTGTGAGTGAGTGAGAGAGAGCAGGCCTATAGCGAGGGGTTTTTTTTAGGGGTTCTACCCCCCCCCCCCCCGAAATGTTTCAGATTTTTTTTAAAAAAACCTGGTTTACTCATGAATTTTAACTGGTTAACCAAATCCCCCTGCTAAGTCTATGAGATGCAAAAAATTAAGAGTCCCTCCAGAACTGCAAGCACTATCTCAGGCAAATATTGACAATTTATTCACACTGTCATTACTTGCAGCAATAGCCAATGTAGTGAAGCAACCAAGTTGGGGGTGTGTGTGTTGAATGCTCTCATTAAGGAGGCCAGACTTAGTGGAGGTGGTTGACAGGAAGGTAAAGAAGGTGAAGAGTGAGTGAGAGAAATAGTGGGAAGGAGGGGGCATCCCTACTTCATGGACTTTTACTTATCATGGGTGGTCCTGGAACATAACACCCACGATAAATGAAGGAACACTGTACACTCGTCCAAATTACTGGATCACAAGGTGAAATGTCAAACAGCAGGCTCCAGAAATAAATTATACTATGCAACAAAATTTGAACATTTTTCTGTTCCTCGTTTGAAAGTGTTGTTTCCTGTTTAAATGTGCGGTCCTTACTTTGAAGGTGGTTGTTCTACTCCAGAAACTTTGTTTTTGTGGCACAAACAATATTGAATTGGTGGTTACTCATTGAGGAGAGATTCGTTGAAAAACTAGAGCAAAATGTGCTATGTGTCCCTCTCGTAAGAACAAAGTTTTTGTAGTTTAATCAACCTTTCCAATGTTTTTATGATAGAATCCATTAGGAAATGACATTGATAAACCAGGAACAAAAATCATGTTACACAGTGTTATCTAAGTTGGAAAAGTTCCTCTTTGGATTAAAACTCACAGTTCGCTGGTTCAGAGAGCTGGGGTCCAAAAAGTAAGTTTGCTAAAGTTCAAATTGTAGAATAAGCAGCAAAAAAAACAATAGAGGAAATAAGGAAGGGAGTTAAGAAAATCAAAATTGAGAAGCTTAAAAGGTTAGAAAGAAAATTTATTTGGAAATGGTACAAGACACCAGCCCAACAATCAAATATGGGAAGGGAAATAAGCTCAACATGCTGGCCTTATTGTGCAAATAAAGATTGGCATGCCCACATGTGGTGGGAATGCCCAAAGATAGTAATTTGCTGGAGAAAGATAGTAAAGAAAATGGAGAAACTATTTAAAGCCGGTAAATATGGACTTTATGTTAATGCGAATATTAGGGAATAATAAGATTAATACAAAAACCCAAGATTTATTCACAGCAATTATCCTAGAAGGAAAGGATTTATTATGTTTTATAAATGGTTTAATGTGCTTTGTTGTTGTTGTTCATTCGTTCAGTCGTCTCCGACTCTTCGTGACCTCATGGACCAGCCCACGCCAGAGCTCCCTGTCGGCCGTCACCACCCCCAGCTCCTTCAAGGTCAGTCCAGTCACTTCAAGGATGCCATCCATCCATCTTGCCCTTGGTCGGCCCCTTTTCCTTTTACCTTCCACTTTCCCCAGCATAATTGTCTTCTCTAGGCTTTGCTGTCTCCTCATGATGTGGCCAAAGTACTTCAACTTTGTCTCTAGTATCCTTCCCTCCAATGAGCAGTCGGGCTTTATTTCCTGGAGGATGGACTGGTTGGATCTTCTCGCAGTCCAAGGCACTCTCAGAACTTTCCTCCAACACCACAGTTCAGAAGCATCGATCTTCCTTCGCTCAGCCTTCCCTAAGGTTCAGCTTTAATGTGCTTTATTATGGTTTAATTGTCTTATTATGTTTTAATTGTTATTATTGACAATGTCTATTTCCTTTTTGTCTTAATGTTACCTGTATGTTTTATACCTTGTTGTTAACCGCTTTGAATTCCCGATGGGGGGAAAAGCGGGATATATATAAATAAATAATAAAGGCGGTAATAGCCTGGGGGTGGAGAGATGAAAAAAATGAGAACAATTACCTGTTTGATCAAGTCCAATTGAATATGTATAGTTTGAGAGGATAAAACAGAAGAAATTAAAGAGAAATGGGTGACTTATATGGAATGGATAAAATGTGGGGAAGCCAATATAGATATTGTACAAAGACTGTGTTCATGGTTAAAGATAAAGATATAGAAGAAAATGTGGTTGGGGGACTGGAGTGGGAAAGAGGGAAAAATGTGAAAAGAATAACTTTGTAAAAGAGATGAATAGATAATATAGAGATACCTCATTACTTACAATATGGACACACAATAACTGTCTATTACCTATTCACAGATTATGCTATTATGCACTTAATAAAATATTTTTTAAATTGTAGAATATTCCGAACTAAGTTACTTCTGTTCAAAGTAACTCTGCTTCCTACCTTAGCAGGGCTGCAGTTTCGAGAGAGAGTTTGAGACTGTTTCCCCCCAAACAGCCTCTTGTTACCAGTCCCATTGAGCAATGTTGTTAGTGACAAGAGTCCTCTTACCTTTCCTGGCCAATAGCATTGTCAAAGGATTGTTTTGCCAGGGCAAACAGAAAATAACTTGAGGTGCAGTACATAAGAGAATCTCCTACCCCACCCTTTTCATTTGTACCAGGAATGTCAGTCCAGTGAAGCAACTCAATAAAAACTTGGATAGCAGGAGCAAACTCAATATTTTACTCCCCCGAAAGGAAATGGAGGATGGGGGCCACCTAGTTTACAGGATTATTTTGAGGCCTGCCAATTAACAAAACTGATAGAATTAGACTTTGGTATATTTTATTTATCATGTCGGAAGCAAATTGAGAATACAGTTATAATGTATTAAAAACTACAAACAAAGTTTTTTTAAAAAACTTGGCATTATGCTAAACGTCCTTTGACCAAAAGCTGGCTACTTGGAGTGCCTCTGGTGTCTCTGTGAGAAGGTCCTCCATTGTGCATGTGGCAGGCCTCAGACCGCATAGTAATAGGTGGTCTGTGCTTTGCTCTCCTCCACGCTCGCATGTCGTGGGCTCCACTTTGTAGCCCCATTTCTTAAGGTGGCTCTGCATCTTGTGATGCCAGAGCGCAGTCTGTTCAGTGCCTTCCAAGTCACCTAGTCTTCTGTGTGCCTAAGGGGAGTTTCATCTGGTCTTAGCCACTGGTTGCAATTCTGGGTTTTAGCCTGCCACTTTGGAATCAGAAGGTGTTCCCTGTAATAGGCAGTAAGAGCACCTAATAGGCAGTAAGTGCATCTAAAGCTTTGGAGAGCTTCTGTTAACCATTTCAAAGCTCCCTCCTTGAGCAGTGATGGCACAATCATCAGCATAGATTAAACTCTCTGACCCTTCTGTCAGTGGCTGGTCATTTGTGTAAATCTTAAGCATGGATAGAGCAAGCACATTCCCCTGAGGCAGGCTTTGATGATTCAAGAAAACAACCCAAAATTGAAAAAACAAGACAAAACGGATGGGATCACTGCCTGTGTGTAAAAGAGAGGAAGCAATGCAATAAACATTGGTGGATATACTCACAACAGCGTTCTTAGACAATAAAACGAAACAAATAATTGGTAAAGTGATGATGATAATGATGATGATGATGATGATGATGATGATGATGATAAAGCTTTATTTATATCCCACTCCCTCTCCCCGAAGGGACTCATTTCCCCATATGAACTGCCAGCAGATCCCAGAATACTTGGACATGACAGTGTGCCATAACCTGATAACTTTATTTATACCCTGCCACCATCTCTCCAAAGAGGACTTGGGGAGGGTAACATAGGCTAAGCCCGAAAATACAATACAGTAGAATAAAATACAAAGCAACAAAAATTACATCACAATAAGATACATAAAGTAACAAAATAAAATAAACACTTGCAAAAAATATAATGAAGGAATAGAACACAAGATAAAAATGATAAAACCCTGGATGAGATAGTAGTGGAAAAGTGTATTTGTGAGGGAGGAACTCATAAGGGACGAACAGCGGGGTTAGGCCTTCAATAAATTTAAAACATTTTAAACAATGAAATTGATAAGAGACTTCCTAAATGCAGACAGGACAGTCAAAGACTGAGAGACGATAAAGGAAAATTGTGGTCAATGTAACTGTGGAATGGTTTGAAACAAAGGATTATTGACTGGAGGAAAAAGGGACAGACTTTGATACAATTTTAAAGTGAAAATTAGAAAAGGAGAAAGGCCTGATGGGTTTCATATGCAAGAAATTAATTGGAAAACAATTTAAATTGCTATACACAGAGGACTTGGAGGCACTTTGAACTGACTGGGACAAGAGGATCCAAATATGACGATTGTGATCGACTCTTTAAGGACTACCATACTTGATATTATTGAAACATGTTCATCACAAACACACCTGAAACAGAATAAAGAAATATCTAAGAACAGCAACTGATTGGTGTAAAAGTTTTGGAAAATGTACAGAACAGCCAAACCCTTTTTGATGCCACTGCATAAAATATTTGTTCATGACATTAATGTTTGCAACACATCCTGGATCATAGAATCATAGAATCAAAGAGTTGGAAGAGACCTCATGGGCCATCCAGTCCAACCCCCTGCCAAGAAGCAGGAATATTGCATTCAAATCACCCCTGACAGATGGCCATCCAGCCTCTGCTTAAAAGCTTCCAAAGAAGGAGCCTCCACCACACTCCAGGGCAGAGAGTTCCACTGCTGAACGGCTCTCACAGTCAGGAAGTTCTTCCTAATGTTCAGGTGGAATCTCCTCTCTTGTAGTTTGAAGCCATTGTTCCGCGTCCTAGTCTCCAAGGAAGCAGAAAACAAGCGTGCTCCCTCCTCCCTGTGGCTTCCTCTCACATATTTATACATGGCTATCATGTCTCCTCTCAGCCTTGTCTTCTTCAGGCTAAACATGCCCAGTTCCCTAAGCCGCTCCTCATAGGGCTTGTTCTCCAGACCCTTGATCATTTTAGTCGCCCTCCTCTGGACACATTCCAGCTTGTCAATATCTCTCTTGAATTGTGGTGCCCAGAATTGGACACAATATTCCAGATGTGGTCTAACCAAAGCAGAATAGAGGGGTACAACAGAAAACAACAAGTTCTTGCTCTGAGGGACAGACAGCCTAAGATATAACATGGGATAAAAATCAGCGGTAGAGTGAGACAAACCAATCATAGATCCTGTTTTTTGTAATGGCATGTAGATGAATGTATTAGCTTACAAGGATTCTTTTATCCAGGTGTATTGTGGAGTGAATAATAGTGGCTTGTCAGGGCTGAACTGTAAGATCTTTTGCCTTTGGCAAGATTGGGTTCAAGCTGAGAAATAAAAGAAAATGGGTCAGAATTTTAAGTAATTCATTAGATTTGCTCCAGTTTAAAATGTAATTGAGCCTGGATACATCATTTTCTTACTTTTCTGACTGCTGATAAATGGTTGCTAAACCCTGCTGATGATCAAGATGGAGACAGGTTGCCTTTGGGAATGGCCAATTGTTTTAATGAATTTTAACTGAATTCTTTTTACTTGTTTGTGTTTAATTCTGTTTTAATTTTGTATATTTGTGTATTTTACATTCTATGCTAATGTTTTTATGTCAAGGCGCTTTTTGAGTCCCCTTTGGGGAGATAAAGCGGTGCATAATAATAATAATAATAATAATAATTGCATAATGTGAGTTTCCTACATCAGGAGGAGTTGTACTAAATGGTCCAGTCCATTTCTGCAATTCTTGTTTTATGACCCAGAGCGTTTCGGCAATTCCTCACATGACGAACAGTCCCAGGTGTCAATTGATCACTCACATTAACAGTTCATTAGCAATACGAGCCAGAAAATGAGATACTTGAGAAAATTGTAGTTCACGCAAGGATAAAGGTGAGAAAAACTACTATTTTGGGGGGAAACTTATTATTTTTGGAAATAGCCAATTAATTATTTTTTCCATTGCATTCAGTGCCTGTGTGGAGGCATATGCACCTGAACAGTTACCTGACCACAAAAAAGCGGTCATATAAAAAAATAAAAATATCTTATTTGTCCGCAGAGTTCTGCAGAGCAGAGTTGCCCTTTTGGAATGTGGTTCTTAAATCCGAAACAGAAGATGGGTACTTTTTAATAACGGAAAAGGTCACCCTGCACATATTCAGGAGCCCTGTCCTTAGGTCCTTTTTTGCAGAGGGGAAAGTGACAGTTTTGTCAGGGGAAAGGCATTCTGCAGATGCTTAGAAGCACTTTAGTGAGGATACCAGGAAAAAAAGAAGAACAAAACTATCATTTGAATGAACAAATGCTGTCTGGTTCAATACTCCCATGCAAAACCCTTCTTGACACAGTCTCTCTGCTTTACAAAATGTTCTTATAAAAACACAGTGAGATAGGTCAGCCTGAAAGGCAATAGATAAGCCCAAGATCACTGGGCAGAATTTGCAGCTGGGGATATTGCTGCAGGGTTGCCACTATCTAGGACCTTATCACATTGGGATATAATCAGTTAATATCAGTCTCCATCCCATATTTTTTAAGGACTGGATACATCTTGTATTGAGATGGGATGCATACTCTCCTTTCTCATCACACTTGATTATTTATTTATTTACCCTATTTTTACCTCACCTTTCTCAACCCTGAAGGGGACTAAAGGTGGCTTACATATATTCAATGACTTAAAGCAACATACAATTCCAATGAACATTAAAATTATAATTAAAATGAATATATATTAAACATTTAAAAACATGACATTCAGTATTAAAAATAACACCATCCATAATCGTAGTCCAGGGCCATTCCAATAGTTATTGCACATATTCCATATTTATTATTGCACTACAATGATTCTCTGAAAGCTTGATCCCAAAGCCACATTTTCACTTTCCTTCTGAAGGCCAAGAGAGAGGGGGTTGATGTAATGCCGCTGGGGAGGGAGTTCCACAGCCGAAGGACCACCACTGAGAAAGCCCTGGCTTTTGTCCCCACCAGTTGACCCTGTGAAGAAGGTGGGACTGAGAGCAGGGCCTCCCCTGCAGATCTTAATCCCTGGGGTGGTTCATAGGGGAGATATGTTCAGACAGGTAAGCTGGGCTGGAACCATTTAGGGCTTTATAGACCAGCACTTACTATTCTTATGATTTGAAAATGCTTTGATTCATTACACCATGGAAGGCTGGCTCCTCCCAATTCATTCAAAACACCCCCTACATCACTCAAGGACCTTTTAAAAAGCATCGTTGCTGATAGGATGCATACATATTTGCCTATCACACAAAAACAGCAACAGAATAATCCATAGCATTTCAAAAAACATGATTAAAATTTCACCTGCAAATCATCAATTTCTGTGACGTTTTGCAAACGGAGTCTGACGGAATATTGACAGGATGGGTAAACATTGTGTGATGGAATCCATTCGAAATCATTCTCAAACTGTTTCAGAAACAGAATGTTTCCCAATGTGATAAGGTCCCTAATGTCACTACTCCTCTGATGTGAGATCGCAGCAACTTAATGCCATGGTCATTGGCACCTTTGCGTAGCTGCCGGCTTCATGCAGTTGTGACACTTTGGCTGGCGAAGGCTCTCTTCTGGGCAGACAGCATAACTTGGTCCTTCCACTGTGCCACTTTCTTTCCTTTGTCATATATTAAATACTTATAGGCACTTTGCAATTGAAATGTTCAAGGTGCTAAAAATTTATTGCAGCATCTATGGCAGATGCTGCAATAGAAGCACCCAGATTCGCCACACACGCAAGCATCCATAATGCTATCATTGACAGGCTTTGTCTGATGGTTTTGTTGTGTAGACGTAGCGAACCTTCACAATGTTGTTTGGACACCTTTGGTGACAGTCCTGCTGTTGTGACAGTTCACTCCCCCCAACAAAATCCAGAAATGTGTTTCTCTTTCACATCTTCCTATTCTAAAGTCTTTCGTCAACACTGAGGAAGGAAAACAAATCCTGTTTGGCACTATATTTCCTTGATTGGCCCTGCAGCGACCCCGTGAATGTTATACACATCATAGTGAGATCGCCATAGACAGCCACACGTTTGCTTCTGCTGAGCTCTGCTGAACTCACTTCACTGTTAGGGGAAGGTGGACGTTTCCAGTCCTTTGCCTTATTTTTGGCCATGTTCCATGCCCCACTCGTGTATGCAAATAAACACATTTCCTATTAACCAGAAGTGCACTAATTGCTAATATACTGATATGCGAAACAGGACATTGCTGGAAACAATAGTTGTATTGGACGTTTCAGCTGGTGATGTTGACCCTTGGACCTTGTATTATGTATTGTGGATACTGATGAGTTGTTTGCATGTTTGATCCTTGGACCGGATTATCTGAAGATGTTTTGTGCTTGCTACTTTGTTTGGACAGCCTTTGTGAATGATCCTGGGCTTTGTTTGGACTAGCTGGTGAGCATTGCGTATATATGACTTTCAGGCTGCATTTCGGCATTCTCTGTCGTTTTAGGACTTCATCACACTAAAGAATGAATCCACTTTAAATCCGGTTGCTGCCCCTTGCAGAATTCTGGGGTTTGTCATTTAGGGAGGAGCCTTTAACAGCCTCACTAAACGTCAAACCCCAGAATTCTGCAGGATGCAGAAACCAGACTTAAAATGGATTCATTCTCTAGCGTGATGAAGTAGTAAAACTCTGTAAAGGCTACATCTGTGTTGACTGTGAACTGCCTAGACGGATTAAAACTGTTAAAAATAAACAGTGTGTGTGTTGAGATAATGTCCTAAGACTTTGAAACCAGGATTTGAATCTCCAGTCAGCCATGGAATCCACTGGGTGGCCTTGGGCAAGTCGCACACTCTCAGCCTCAAGGGAAGGCAAAGGCAGCCCCCCCTGAACACACGTTGCCAAGAAAATGACTTGAAGGTGCACAACAACAGGCCCAGATTTTCATGCTGCCTGGTGCCCTTTCCGCTCGGATCGGTGCCGCCACGTTGTCTGTTCGACCTCAAGCTGAGAAGTGTGTCTGGGGCCCCACTCCCCAGAAATGGCGAGGCGAGTGCAATAACGCAACCTGACAAGTAAATAGGGCTGCCTCAGCTGGACAGTGGGAAGACCGTGGGAGGCTTTTCTTTTTCAAAAAGAAATAAATAAAAAGCATCTCCTACGGCAATGGACTCTGACCTTTTGTGGCGCTGTTGTTGCTTTTATCACCGAAGTAAACAAACATACGAACCAGGCCCCTGGCACCCGTTCACCTTTGCGGTGCTGAAGGCCTGTCAAGGGCTGTTTAGAAGCCACCCCCATGCCTCTGGCGACACCTCCGCTCTGGGTGGGATGCAAAAGGGACCCTCTGTGATATTGGCGCTCTGTTTTTCTTTCCCATTTTGTCCAGGAGGCCACACAAAAAGGGACACATTGGCATCAAGCTCTTCACTCATAATGGCAACAGCCTGCAATCCAAGCAGTGGCAATCATAGCAGGCAAACCCCAAGTTATGAACAAGATTGGTTCTCAAGTTGGTTCTTATCTTGAATTTGTACGTAAGTCGGAACAGGGACATTTTTGAAGTGTAACTTAAAGTAGCTTTGGATAGCACAGGGAAGGGTTTATGCCCCTGTAGAGTTTCCTTTGCTGCCTGTGCCCCCGTTCAGGAGATTTCACCTCACTTTGGTCCCTGTGAGGATTGGATTTTGGGAAATCTGGCTTGTTATGGAAACAAGGACTGGAGATACAGCTTCATTGGCGACCCCTTTCCAGGAGTGAATTTCCCTTCCTAGGGGTAGATTCCTCTCGTTTCCTGTTGTCTCACCGCCTGTTCTTAGCTAGGAGTTTTTTGCAAGGTGGATGTTTGTATTGCGTTATTACAGTCAACTGTCAACATATACTAAAGTTCGAGGCACAGGATCACCCTGAAAATGAAATATGTTGACGGTGCTGTCTACTAGGGCTTCCGGATGTGATCCAAGACACTGGGACTTGGTCTTGGAAAGCACTGTGTCAATTTGCATTTAATATGCCATTTGAGGCAGTTGTATGTTTGATTACACGGCCAACAAACATTTTTCCCCCTTGGAGTCTTGCTTTTTAGGCTTGTTCCTTGGGCTTATTTGGAGTGCTGATTCTGAACGTTGCATTGGATGGACCACAACAGCTCTAGTTTCTTAGCTATGGTTATGATGATTTTCTGTGAACAAGCAGATGGTGATTGATAATAATGATAATGATAATAATAATAATAATAATAATAATAAATCTTTATTTATATGCTGCTTTTCTCCCTGAATGGGAGATGGCAAAGGTTAGGTATATGCTAGGGGGAAACTGGTGCCATTTTTGGAATCAGCAGGCCAGATATACCCAAAAACAGGGCCAACATTTGAGGCACCAACGTATGTGTTGGTCAGAATATATATGGTTAAATCAGGGGATCCCCTATGAGATGTTTTTGAATTATAATTTCCATAATGCCTCACTGCTGGACAAGATGGGACCCAAGTCTAAGCACCAAATCCATTTATGTTTCATATACAACTTATACATATAGGCAAAGGTAATTTTATACATCTTAGACTTAATGTTTTTGTGCAACGTTCAACATTTGTGTGCACTGAACCATCAGAAAACAAGGTGTCATTATCTCAGCCATCCATCTGAAGCATTTTGGAGTATTATGGGTTTTGGAATGGTGGGTAGATAGAGGATGCTCCACCTGCATTTATTTATTTATTTATTTATTTATTTATTTATTTATTTATTTATTTGTTATTTGTTCCTATTAGAATTTGATAGGATGGCCACTAGGGGGATCTCTCTGTCCATATAATTAACTATAAAAAGCAGTGTGTGTGCAGCCTCACTATAATTGGTTTTGTTTTTTTAATGGGAAAAGAAAAAAGGGGGGCGTAAGGAGAGGGTGGGAATTAACTAAAATGTGAATCAATACATTTAAGTTGGAGATTAGGGAAGCATCACTCGCTCTCTGGGGAAAAGTTTTTAAAACATCCACCTCAGCATAATAATCATGTAACGAAACATTAACATCAAGCAGTGGAATACACTGAAGAGTGGCGTTCCAGAGTGAATTTCAATTGGAGTCCTCAGATGTCCCACGCTTTCCCTCCCAATTCCAGTAAAGTGTGGTTTGGGCAGATTTGGGGGGAATTAGTTACCTGTTTGGACTACAACTCTCAAGAAATAATGTAACGCTTTAATGGCTGCAAATTGAATTCAAAATGCAAACATTCCTGCAGCAGAAAAGAGGCCAGGATGGTCAGAGTCTTGACCTTCCCAGTCAGCACAGGCAAAAGCAAACTGAAATCGAGCAATTTAAAGCCACCACAGATAGTGAGATCCAGGCTGCGGATAGCAAAACCTGGAGCACAGATACCGAGTCCAATAAGCAGATAGCAATATTGGCAGGAGGCCGCCTGTTGATACGTGTGCCTGGCGAGACAAAGAAGCTAACCCAATGTTCCCAAATCAAGAAATCTCACCAGGCTGAAGAAGAAGCCAACAAGGTAGTTTATTCAAGTCAGCTGAAATGCCAGCTTGCAATAAGCCTCAAAAGAAAGCTAAGATGCCAGACAGTTCAAAAACATAAATTTTTATGCAGTCAGCTATTTTTCTCCCGCTCCCGCCCTAGCTGGAATCGGCTTTGCTGTGATTGGCTGGGCCCCGTTGACATCACAGCTAGCTGGGGGAGGATGCCCTGCATGGGTGGGACTATGGCGCCTGCCAGCCAATCACAGAGTGTTCCCTGCTTCTGATGCAGATTTCTACTCTCCAGTGGCTGGCAGGGGGCAGGCTGGTTTGGGAGACAAAGGATCGTAAAGTTCTTTGAGTGAATCACCGTTATCTCAACAAGGGACAGAACAAAGAGGGACCATCAGGTCCCATGCATTTTATGAAAGTATTTTGTGGAGATGAATGACCCATCTGGGTGGGTCAGGCACCCATGGTGCCATGTCCATTGTCCATGGACTATGATTGCTGGATTGTGTGATTTTAATGTTTATATTAATAATATATATAGGTGTATATGAAACATATATTGTAACGTGCTCTAGGTGGGGTTGCCCTTGAACATTGTTTGGAAGCTTCAATTAGTCCAATGGATGGCAACCAGATTCTTCACTGGAGTGGAGTTCAGGGAGCACATAACTCCCATTATGTCAGCTCCACTGGTTCCCAGTCTCCTACTAGGCACAATTCAAAGTGCTGGCTTTGGCCTATAAAGCCCTATACAGTTCCATCCCAGCTTACTTGTCCGAATGTATCTCCCTCTATGATCCACCTCAGAGCTTAAGATCATTGGGAGAGGCCCTGCTCTCAATCCCGCCACCCTCGCAAGTGATGGGGACGAGACAGGGCCTTCTCTGTGGTGCCCCCCCCCCCGTTTGGAACACACTCCCCATTGAAATCAGGTAGGCCCCTCCCCTCCTGTCCTTTAGAAAAAAGTTTAAATCATGGTTATGGGACCAAGCATTCGAGCAGCAGACGCAGCATTAATAATGCACACTATTTCTCTGATTGACAACGGACAGACCTCAGACTATGACTTTGGATACGTTTTGGACTTCAACTGCCACAATTCCTAACAGCCTCAGGCCCTTTCCTTTCCCCCCCTAAGCCGCTTAAGCGGAAAAGGAAGGGACCTGAGGCTGTTGGGAATTGTGGGAGTTGAAGTCCAAAACACCTGGAGGGAGGGCTCACGTTTGCCTCATGCCTGATATATATGCTCAGCCATATAGTTAAGCCTGGCCCTATAACAGCACTAGAGTTATCCAAACGTTTATTTTTTCCATCTTTGGATATTTATTTTATTTCGGGAAGTTCTATGCCGCCTTTTCCCCGGCAGGCCCAAGGCGGCTCATAACATATTTAAAATATATAGTGTAACATAACACCATGAGCTAAAATAAATCATAAGAGTTTCATGAATAGTTCATAGCCTCATTAATTTAAACTGTTAAAATTAACAAATCATAAGAGTTTCATGAATAGTTCATAGCCTCATTAATCTCTAAACTGTTAAAATTAACACCCGTCTAAAATTCCTATACAAACAATAAGGTGCTGTTTCAAACAGGAAAGTCTTTTTTAAAAAAAATAATTAAATTTTATTTCGAAAAGATAATACACCAACCATATATGTTGCAAAAATGTACACATACACAAACAAACACACATACACAAACAACCCTCCATACAGTTACCCCTCCACCCACCCCCAGTGCTACCCACCACCTTGACTTCCGTCACTAATCCACGCAGGATTTATGCACAACTTATTTAACCCTCTATACTTCTAATTCAATAAATTCCTCTTGTTTTTATTTCTTTAGCTCTCCCGTCAAGTATGCTAAGGCCAGCTTCCAGTTTCTTTCAAATATTTCATTATTTTCATATTTCAAATTGCTTGAAATCTTAGCCATCTGTGCATAATCCCACAATTTATCCTTCCAATCTTTGATGCTTAATGTTTTCTCCCCTTTCCAAAAAAAAAAAAAAAACCAAAAAACAAACAAACAGGAAAGTCTTCACTCCTTTTCTAAATGACATCAAGGTGGGAGCTGATCTGATTATTTTGTGTCCATTTGTGCCCTTTCTCTCCAATGTCATTCCATGCCGTAGTGGCTTGGGGCAACTGAGATTTGGCAATCTGCACATGAAATGGATCCTACATTTTAAAAGGAAACACCTTTAAAAAGTCTACATGGAGTATAGGTGACGAACCGAGGCAGGTTGTGGTTCATGTTTATGCCCATGGACTTCTATAAAATAGAACACAAAGTGGTTGTGGTTCCACTTCTGGTTCTCAAAAATTGGTATTTTTTGTTATACAGCACAGGGAGAACTTAAAAGCCATTTAAAAGGTAACTTTTGTTACACCTGGAGGCAATTCACCTTTTTTTTTTTTTTTTTTTTGGCCAGAAAAAGAGCGAGTTGTGTGTTCTGAAGGTGTTTGGAGTCTCTGAGTGTGCCATTTGTCCGCCTCTGAAATAGAGCAATGAGCCATTTGTTTGTCACCGAGATGCAAGTGCAAAAGCAAAGCAGGTGCCTCTGCCCCACATACACACGCATACATTGGGAAAGGACAGGTTTCCTTCCTCATTCACCTGAGACCAACCCAGATGCCTATCGGTTGTGCAGACCATAAGGAAGAAGTAATGGCTGGCTATCTGATGCCTTGAGGTTGGCCAAATAACCGTGTAATGTGGCTGGCATCTCAGTGAGCCGAGTGCCCGCTGGGTCCGATTCAAGCGAGGGATAAGGCCTGCAAATGGTTCTCCTCCCAGTCAATTCTTTAAGCACGCAAAAGCAAATGCTTTCGCCTTTTGAACTCAGACAGACCATAGCAGGAATGCTCGCCCTTTCCCCTAGTTGAGCTGTATGTGTGCGTACATTTTGGCCTGGCAGCCGTATTATTACTGTCTTCTATATTACATGTTTGGCACTACTGGTTGCAAGAAAGAAGGTGGACCCCGAAGGTGCTTTGCTGTGTTGCATTTGGCTACTGACTCACCTGGTGACTTTGCCAGGCTGGCTGGTGTTGGAGTCTCACCTGTATCTGGGAGAGAAATGAGAAAGCCAAAGCTTTTCAGATCAAGGTGTGAATGTCACTCTTCCTCATCCCTGTGTCTTCAGCTGCCACAAACCTTTCTTTTTGCCTTCTTCTTTTCGTTTTCTTTCAGGTAGGTAGGCGGGGGAAACTTGGACATTAAACCAGTTATCTCCCCCAGTAAATAAATGTGTATATTGAAATGGCTAGTCTGATGCTCTGTCGTATTCTCAAGGGTCCTGGTTGGAAATCCTACTACATCAGTGGTTCCCCATCTATTGTTGGCCCTGCCCCACCAAAGCATCCCTAAAATCCTGATCCCCCCCCCCATGACATATAATTCTTATTATTCAAACTCCGATTTATTCACATGGAAGAACCCTAAAAGGCCATCAAGAGAGAGGCCCTGCTCATGATTCCGCCTGCGTTGCAGGCGCGTTTGGTGGGGACACGAGACAGGGCCTTTTTTGTGGTGGCCCCCCGACTCTGGAACACCCTCCCCAAAGATCTTAGACAGGCCCCTACGCTGGCAGTCTTTAGAAAGAACTTGAAGACCTGGCTGCTCCGAAGTGCCTTTCCAGAATAGGAAAACTCCAATAACAAGTCCCAGAAGCACTTTATTAGAATTAAGATTGCTGCCACACTGCACTTACCCTATAATCCTTACATATCACCTGTCACATCAGCACTTTTAATCTGTACCCATTACTCTTGCTGGCCCAGTTTTATTGTGTCTTGGTGTATTGTTTATTGCTCGTTGTTTAATTTTGCTTTAACTATTTTAATTTGCTTTAGGTTGTGTATTGTTATGTTGTGTTTTGAGGCCTTGGCCTTTGTAAGCCGCATTGAGTCCTTCGGAAGATGCTAGCGGGGTACAAATAATAATAATAATAATAATAATAATAATAATCAAGTTGGTCTAAACAAGCATCCAAAGAACATGGTGTCCATGAGTGAGAAAAATGAAAGAGCACATTGATTGGAGTCATCTGCATCGACTTCAGTCGCCAACTTCATTGCAAAGTGTGAGAAGCTCCTGTCACCTGATGTTAATTTTCTTGCAGCTGAAAATCTTTTTTATTTTAATTGATACAAAAATATGGATTTAACTATGAAAGTAATCATTGTGCTTTGGACCCCCCCCCCCCCAGATTCTTTGCTGCATTCACATGCAAAACAAAAAGATATTTGTATATATTTTGTACAGCATGTTATGTGAAAAGAACACTGAGAGGAGTGAAAGTGGCTCCTTTATTCTCTAGTTCACTCTCTGCTCTCTCAGCTTCTTCATCTCTATGAGCCACCTTTCTCCTCTCCATTGGCACCCGCTGACCGTGCTACACATTTTAAAAATGTGGATTTTTCTCTCTCTGTGTGTGTGTATGTGTATACACACACACACACACACTGTATATGAGGCTGCTAGAACAAAAAGAAAAGCCAAAAAATCACAATTCATAACATTCTCCAACTGCGTCAAAAACCCAACTGGCTCCCTTTGTGTGTCCCACACTGGGAACCAGAGGTTGATTTCAGAGGGGGATTGCACTCCGTTGCAATGCAGAATTATAAGGCATTGACAATAATGTATCCAATCCATTGTGCTATCTAACAAAATTTGAAAAAAAATCTGTTCCTGGTTTGAAAGTGATATTTCCTGTTTAATTCTGTGGCCCTTACTTTGAAAATAGTTATTATATTCCAGAGACTTCGTTTTTGTACAACAAACTATGTTGAATTGGTTGAGGCTCAATGATGAGATGTTCATTGAAAAACTAGAACAAAATGTGCTATAGCAGGATGTCACTCTTGTGAAAACAATGTTTTGGAAGTTTAATCAACTTTCACCATCTTTTTATGATAGATCCAATTAGGAAATGACATTTAGAACCCAGGAACAAAAACTGTGTTTCAACAGTTACATAGTATAGTCTATCCGTTATCAACAGTAACACGGCTGTAGCAGAAGAGCAGGCCCATATTAAAAAAAATACTTAGCACTTCATCCCCTTCATTAAATGCGACTGAGCCGCCCCGTTAAGAAACGGCAATCTACTGTGTTCATCCCATGACGTAGGCTTCAAGTGTAGGGAAGAGAGATCTTGGGGTTTAAAAAGTGTTGCGAAGGGTTATCTTTTCAGGTACTTTCTAAGCTGGTTGACAAGTGACTTTTTTGCAAATTATCTAGAGATGGGCAAAATAGCCCATTCTGCTATGTGATGGTATTCGTTGTTCTCTGTTTTAAAGTGATACAGTAACACAATTTGTGGGAGGAGCCAAAATGTCCCTTTGAGAAAAAGCACAACCATTACCTTTTGCTCATGGAGGAGGGCAGTATGTTGTGTTCCTTTCCTTCTCATGCACTTCCTGGGGGCTTCCCTCCCTCCCTCTCTGTTATTCATGCCATGTGTTACCTCCGTCTCATCTCCTTCTTTCCTTCCTTGTGTGTCATTGTTTTGTATGTGCCATGTGTTGCCTCCTCCTCCTCTCCTTCTTTCCCTCTTTCCTTTCTTCTTCCAAAATGAGGAAAAAGAGAGAGAAGGGGAGGAGGAGGAGGATCATTGAGAAACTAGAGCAAAATCTACCCCTACTAAACTTGCCCATTTGAAAATAAAAATAAAAATTTTCCTATAAAAGAGCAAAACGTGCTATAGCAGGATGATGTCCCTCCTGAAAAGACAAAGTCTTTGCACTTTCATAAACTTTTCCCAGGTGTTTATGATAGAACCAATTAAGAAATGACATTGATAACCCAGGAACCAAAATCATGATCCAGAAGAGGAGATGTTTCTTTTCACAAAGGAAACAGGCGAGAACAACTCTCTACAAAGTGATGGCAAATTAACTGAAAATGGAGAGTTTGCTAGTGTGTGACAGAAATAGGAAAACTATCAATTTAATCTCAAAATGGAATATGCTGGAGCTGTGTGGGAATCTACTCTTCCAAACACTTGATATGCATAGTGGGATGAAGTCCTTATTTCCAGCATTTGGAAGAGGGAAAGGAACCCCACAATGGCTTTGTCCTGTCACACACTGGCTAGTCACAATTTCAGCATTTGTTCTAAGCTGCCAATAACAACTGGTTCTTTTTCCAAAACCATTACTTTTAAGCCAAGTGCCTGGATTCACTCCAAGTTCAGCACCTGACCGATTCCACTGATGATTGTCTCCAACCAAGATCACATGCAGGTTATATCGAAATAGCTCACAATCAACCGAAGGATCTGTCCTGTACTGACCATGTGCTAAAAGCAAGATCAAACACACATGTTTATGTTATATTCCATCTCACTCTTTGACTCAGTGAGGTTGGTGGTGACCAATACTCTGATAAGGAAGACTATACTGGGTTCCTGCCTGTCAGACTGGCATTATGTATAACAAAGCCCCTAAAATTTGTCAAGTTGAAGAAACTAGGCAGCATAATTCCAGACACGATCAGAGCCCTCAAGGGAGAGGGCCGTCTAGCCTCTGTTTGAAAATAATAGCAAATAACATAGATGTTGCAGGATCTTCATTTGCTGCAAGAACACTAGCAAACACACCCTGGCACTTTTAGTTGTTTTAATTTAATATATTTTTACATTCTTAAAATTGTGGACAATAAATAACACATGGATATTCTTTAAACCCCACCTCCCTCCCCAAAGCACCGTTCTACATGATCCATAAACAATTTTAGCCCATAAAGGTCGCTTGCCAGTGATTGTCATCGGTCGACACATAAGTGCAGGGGGATGTTGCTCGAGTGTTTGTCTGAGTGACGTTTGCATTGCCGGGATGGTTGTGGCAGAAAGTTGTGAATAAATGGGAATATATATGCATGTATGTATACTTCAAGCATCAGACAAGTGCTCAATCAGATCAAAATAAACTGCTGTAAAAGTAAGTGTGGGGAAATGGACAATGATGTGGGAAAATATGGGATGCAATTTTTCTAAGCTCAACTTGGCTGTCTTTAATGCAATCAGTGAAATACTTTGCTCTTTCTACTGTCTATTCAGTAACGTTGAGCAGCTACTAAATGACTCCTACTGGAGTCTGAGTTTGGCCCCACGATGGAGGAGAAAGCCTCATTGGTCCTATATTCCAGACTTTGGGTGTGTTAGACCACAACTCCCATTCTCCTCAGCTATGGAAACTGAGAGCAAAGACAGTCATGGTCTGGGACATTTGGAAGTTGAGGACTCTTGCCACTGGACAGCACACACGACTGCAGCACTCCCATCAAACTGGCATGAGGCCACGTCTTTTGTACTACTTTTAGCTCTCTGAGTGAGCAAGATCCAACAGAACTTGTTGACAGCCACTGACTTTGGACACAGTCCCTTCTCTGACAACAAGAAGGGTGACTGTTGGGCACTGCCTAGTTTATTAGGATCACTTCTCTGGCTCATGGATGCTTTCCTATAAAGCATGTTCATACATCCATCTACTGTGGGCTGTAACCAGTCCACAACTAAACTGAAAGTCCTGCAATGGTTTTATCTCATTTATGTGCATGTCTGGCTCACAGAAGCTGAAAGGCATCTGAGATCCCACAACCCAATACATTGACCTTTAACTTTATGACTTGCTTAACCCACAAAGAAGGAAACAGAAAAGAACTTGGAGGTGAGCTCCCTTTCTCACAAAGCTTTGTCATTTCTGCCTATCTATCTCTCCTCCAACATATTGCATGACCAGAAGGATGCACAGACAGGGAACCCCCAGATGCCATGCCTTTCCTAATATTTAAAAGAGGAGTGTTTCATCCATCATTTGGATTCCACAGCACAAAGCTTAAATGACCGTCTTGTCATGTAGGGAGTTGGGCTTAGCACAGCGGGTTAAACCACCAGCTGTAGAAAATCTTTCCGATCAAAAGGTTGGCAGTTTAGGTCTAGGTCAGCGTGAGCTCCTGCTGTCAGCCCTATCTGCTGCTTACTTAGTAGTTCGAAAACAGCAATGTGAGTAGATAAATAGGTACCGCTTTCAGCGGAGAGGTAATAAAAGGTGCCCATAAGGACATGCCGGCGATTTGATCGGGAGGAGATTTACAAACAACAAAGCTCCTCAACATGGAAGATGGATCAACAGCACCACCCCATGGCCAGAGTTGAGCACATTCTCCAGATGCCAGAGATGAAAAAGATGGGAAGCCTTTATGTTTGCCATATCTGCCTTGAGTCCCCTCAGAGAGATAGAGTGGAATATAAATAAAGTATATTATTATTATTATTATTATTATTATTATTATTATTATTATTATAGCTGAAAGATGTACTTTAAAAAAGGGAGCTTAGAGGGAGATTGTGGAAAAGGTTTTCAGAGAGAGAAAAAGTCAATGAGCTCTGGAGGCCCATCAGCCAAGAGCATCATGGGTCTGTGTTCAATGGGCTGTGGATGCACATCCGGTCGGACTCGCTTGGCAGGCCACAGGACAAGGAGCGTGGGACGGCTCGACACCCGAGGGGGACGTCTTCAGCCACTGAGAGCGGAGGGCCTGGGTTGCCATTGGTGTTGGACCTCCCATCGGTGCAAAGCAGGACACTGGAATCGGCCTCGCATTTGGTGGTGCGGCTGTAGTAGGGCTCCATTGCATGCCGGAGTTCAAGAGGGACGCCGAGGGGCAGCACCTCGGCTTTGATCACTGTGCCTAAGCTGGCTTCAGCTGAAGAGGCCCGAAGATGCTCCGAGCGGCTCATCTTGATCAGCAGGTCGATGGTCTTGCTCTCATTCTCCAGGAGACAATCCGATTCCTCATCTTCTTGGAAGGCTTCATCCACAGCCAAGCAGTGACTGATGGAGCCTGGATCCTTGCCATACCTAGAACTGGCCTTGGGCTCTTTTCCATCTTGGTAGCCTTTCTCTACATCTTGGGAGGGTCTTTTCACAGAGAGATCAAGAGGACCTTCACAGGGCTTGGCTGCTTTCTCCAGCGCCTGGTGGATGTGGAAAAGTTCTTGCCGGATTTTGACCAGCTGATCCCTTAGCTGCTTCTGGGCTGGAGTGTCCTCTTTGGCTAGGTCTGAGAGCTTCTTCTCCACCTCCTGATACTCTTCTAATGTTTTGGACAAGTCCCCAATGAGTACAGTTGTCGCTTCTGGGTCTTTGGGGCTTGCTGCTATCACTTGTTCTTTGCTTGGTTTAAAAAAGAGGTGATCTTGAGATGTAATTACAGGGGATACAATGTCGGTGCCACGCGTCTTCTCCTGGTCTTCAGTTGGGCAAGCATGGAGCTCCATGTGCCAATGGTCCAGAGGCTTCGAGGGTTGAGTGGGAGCAGCTCTCAAACCGCTATTAGTCCAGGAATAGATAAAGCAAACAGAGGGAAAAGGTTAGTATCACACAGGGCAGGAAGCCACAAGAAACAATGACAAAGTAAACCGTCATGCATTTGAGTTGGTTAGTATTTTCTGTCTGGCATAGCATGGGAATGTCTTGATTGAGAATATGTGGCCTTTCAGATGCTGTTGGACTGAAGTTACCATCGGGAATTGTAGTCCAGCAATAAATACATAGAGAAGCACAATTTCCCATTCCATTGATTAGATGCAGCTCTTGAAAAGCTTGCTTCATTAAATGAGTATTCTCATAATCATAGGGAGAAGTGATAGAAGTGACTGTAGGATACTGAAAGTTGTAGTCCAAAACAAACAAACAAACAAACAAAATATTTCCAAACTATTATCTTTCATTTGGTACCTGGGATGCATTGTCAGCTGATCCTGATACCCTGAAAGTGGCTAGGTGGCTTAACTGTTGGAAAGGATGTCTGGCAGAAAATGGGGGAAGGTTGCATTCTTCTGCTCCAGAGACTAGGGTGCCTTCCACACAGCTGAAAAAAATCCACATTGAACTGGGTTATATGGCAGAGTGGATTCAGATAACCCAGTTCAAAGCAGATATTGTGGATGATCTGCCTTGATATTCTGTGTGGAAGGGGCCTAGGACATGGACCAGTGGGTTCAAGATACAAGAAAAGAGATCCCACCTTCAGGCAGTACTTGCATTTCCTTCTTTGCAGGTCTTTGAAGTCCAGAAATTTTAGTCAAAAATTGATATCAAAAAAATCTGGAAGTGATGCATGGTTACGTGTATACCATATCTTAAAGAAAGAGCCATTCCCTTCTCTGAGTAGATCCTCCACTTATATCAAAATCTATTATTTTGATACCCAAGCTTGACCTTGATTTATCATCCTGCTTTGATGAGACTTTTTCTACCATTTCATTAGAGGAGAAGAGGCTATGTTTGGGCCCTTGGGCTATGCCAGAATCATAGCTCTGTCCTCCAACAGAAGGAAGCAGCTGCTGAACTGACTAACTTAGGGTCCTTCCAGACAGGTCCTATATCCCAGGCTCTGATCCCAGGTTTTCTGTTGATCCCAGATTATCTGTCAGTGGGGACTCATATAACCCAGTTTAATGGAGAAAACCTGGGATCAGATCCTGGGATAAAGGACCTGTCTGGAAGGGTCCATAGTTGGATTCTGCAGGGTGGAATATTATCAACATTTCATTGTAGGTGGAATGTTATCTTGTCTTTTATTTACACCTTCTCAATGACTATAGGCTTCTGTTCCTTGTCCATTTGCCAGACTTGGAGGTGCCCTGCCATAAGCCAGGCTCACTTCTCAGAGTTATCTTGTCATATGTAAAGGGCTTCATCAGAACACACAGAGATGTACATATATAAGCTTTTGTTTAGGCAAACACGGAGAGATTGAACACTGGGATGATTGGTTAGACCTCATCTCCTCTTACATCTTAGGAGTGTGAAAAGGGACTAATGACAACTACATCCAGGGAAATACCTTTTCAAACCTTCTTGCAGTTGCCAAGTCACAGGGCAGTGTGAAGAATCCTAAGCTCTCCAGATATTTTGGATTACAATTCCCACCACCCTGTAATATTGATTATACTGCCTGGGGTTGATGGAGATTGGAGACCAAAGCATTTGGAGAGCTAAGAATTCCCCAACTCTGCCACTGAGAATATGTCAAGAAACATGTACCAGGGATAGGGTTTGCGTGGCACATTGTACCTGGCTTGGTAAGTCACTTTTCCAGGCACCAGCATATTTGAGCCAACAAAATCGAGGCCATTCCCTGCAAACTTCCTCTTCAAGTTATTCATGGCAATCCCACCTCCATCCAAGCAGGCGGACACAGGGGGGAGGTCTGCTTTCCTGATGCTGTTGGGGAGAAGAGCTGCTCCGTCTTTAATGCCAACGATGTTCTGGTAGGCATCTGCTATGGTTGGCTTTCTGCACAGGCTGTTGACACCCAGCAAAGAGTGGCTCTCCTTGTCATGGAGCAACCACTTGTCTTCTTCATCCTGGAGCAGCAAGGCCTTGTGGACGTGCTCAGGAGGGGGCTCTTCCCGAAAGCCTTTCATCCAGGGGAGGCTGGTCTTCAGCACCGGCACTTTCAGAAGACCTGCCTTGGGTGGCTCCACAGGAGGTTTGGGTTGGGAAGGGGCAGGCATGGCTGTCGCAGGTGGCTGCTGGGCCTCTGGCTTAACGTTGGCCACCTTGCTTTCTGCCGAGGTGAAGGAGTGTTCAAACAGCAACGGGTAGTAGAAGCGTGGGAGGAAAGCTGACCTTTCTGGGTTCTGGAGGGGCTGGAAATGGGCAGAATGGGGGTGCATGAGCTGGGCCGTGGAGGCCAGGAAAGGAAGCTGCGTCAAGTGGGAGTGTGGCGTGGCACTGCTTGCCACAGAAGGGCTGAGATAAGAGAAGAGGTTGGGGTTCAATGGATAGTTGATCCCCAGCAAGGAGAGATTGAGGCTCTGGGGTTCGTGGAATTCCCCGTAGGCTGGCGGGGGGTAACATGGGATGATGTTGCCGTCAGGGCATGATGCTGGGACCTCACTGGGGCCCCCTCTCCTTTGGCCGTTGGCAACAAGCTTCCATTGTTCCATAAGGACGCTGCTGCTCCCTGAACATTTCTTGGGCACTTTGCAAGGCTTTGGTTTGGCTTCCATCTCCAGTGAGGCTGGCTCCTTTCCCTTCGCCGCATGCTTCTTTAAGGAGAAAACATCTGTGATGATGAAGTCTGGCGCAGGGTCTTTGCAGGCCTTCTCCCGTTTGTTTTTAAACTGGAAGAGCAAGGCGTTCATGTCGGGCTCAGTGGGTTCTCCAATTGCATTGGTCTCTTTGGCCTTCTCCTTCTTCTCAACAGAGTTGACTTCCTGCAATAGCCTGGACATCTCCTCCACTTCCTCCTCCTCTTCCTCTTCCTGGAATTGGTTGGCTTCATCGCTCATTCTTTCTGAAGACGTCTCTTCTGCCCCTGTGGGCTTCTCTCTTCCGCCTTCTCTATCTGAGGAGAGCGTGGCACTGGTGACACCAGTGGGATCGCAAGCCTCGGCTTCATCCTGCCTCCCTCGCGCTCGGGATGCCTGGGTGGCATGCAAAAGACGGAGCTCTGGGTGAAGGAGGTTGCCTTTCTTATAGGGCCAGTCAGATTCAATGAGCAAAGACAGGGAATTCTTACATAAGCTGTACTTCATGTGGTTATAAAGGTGGGACTTCTCCATGCAGGTGAATGGGCACTGGAAACACTTGTAGTTGTAGGGCTTCCCCCATGGCCTGGGAATGTAGTGCGGTTTCTTGGGTTTGCGCTCCTTGTGCTTGTAAACTGGTGCCAACTTGCAGCCCAGTTCATCCTTGGACATGGTTGGAGCTCAAGGGATTGAGCAGGAAACAATATATGGATTCACTCTTGATCACTTGTCGTCTGGGTGGAACTGCAGAGGAACCTAAAATGGAAAACATGGCAAGTGAAAGTATCCTACTGAGAAAACATTTAGTCAAAACTCAAAGCAAGAATTTCCCATTACTAGGCAGGGGGTTATTTTTATAGCTCTTGGAGAATATTTGAAGCACAATAGAAAAGACCACATCTTTCATGTTGAAGACAATCCCTGGCATCTTCAGGCAGGACTGAAAAAAGCCAACCTAGAAGCTGGTTTGTTTTTCCCCCCTGAATGTTTGCTCTCAATTCCTTGGAAAAAGCATGTATTGCAAATATAAATAATGAAAACGTGGATATAACTTTGGACCAATTACACTGTTCAACGGAGAAAACGTTGCAGGCCTGAAAATAGTTGTTCTTTTATGATTTTGGGGTGTTAAAAACGAAAATGACATTTAAAAATGTATATTGGCTCTAATTTTTATGATCACGTGATCATGTATGGTTGAAAAAATGCATGTTGCGACTAACACTATGGAAGATTCTAGAAAGTTGCGGGCCTGAAAATAGCTGTTCTTTTATGATTTTGGGGTGCTGAAAACGAAAATGACATTTAAAAATGTATATTGGCTCTAGTTTTTATGATATAAGCAATCACGTGATCACGTACGGTTGAAAAAAATGCATGTTGCGACTTACACTATGGAAGATTCTAGAATACTCTAGAAAGTTTGATGACGCAGTATTAGTGCCGTGTGCAAAAGCCAGAAAGCCCTATATAAGGCCAGACTTTTGAACGGTGAGGGTCAGTCAGTTGAAGACTGAGACAGTATCGTTAAACATTGTTTTACATTGTTCTTTTTACTGTAGTTATGCCTCGCACGTGTGTAAATAAAGCACTATGGAAAAAAGATATCAAGGTAAATGGACTCCGTCAATGCTGTCAGACTACTGCTGGAGCATTGTAAGAGACAATCCTTTCCTTGAATACAAAAGAAAAGTCAAGAGAAGGAAACAGGATATAAACTAAAGTCACGATTAAAGCAACATTTAAACTTTCAGACTTTTCAACTGCATTAGGCCTACTAATATAGTTTCTTGTTCACAAACATAAACAATAGACTAATTAAATAAATATTTCTCATGTATAAACTATTGGCAATATAATTTGACTAAAATTTAGTAAATATTCACGGTTTATATACATGCAGTAATGTTAGGCGCATTATCATAATATTAATGAATTACCTATTGTGGAGAAAATTGAAATAGCTGTTGCATAAAAACCAGAGCCAATTAACACATTTAATTATTATATTTGAATTCAGCATGTTAAATTTATTAAGAAACGGCACATTTCGTTTCCGTAACTGAGAAAAACTGAAAATTTGTAGAACAGTGTTATTAGTGTATATTGTTAGTGATTTATTTTCATGTTTTGATTTGTGCATTTTGAACACAGTTTTACCCAATTATGTGTGTGTGTGTGTGTGTGTTTGCAAGTCTTTTCCCTAGCCGAATGCATTTTAAAGATTTATTTTCACAATGACACATTTTTGGCATGCAATCCTCATGTGTGTATGCATGCCAGAATTTGGGGAAGTGATATGTTTTGAGGCTTTCAGTGTGTGCATTGTTTTAAAAGTAAAAGATCTGATATGTAAGCATTGCAATGCAAGCTGAACACATTTCTCTTCATCGTTACCAACCTAAAAAGAGTCCGGGCCACCCTTGAAGTTGACATGTTTACTATGTGCAGCCTCATTGGCACCTCTGAATAAGAAGGAACGTTTTGCCTAAGGAGAAGAGGATAATTTCAGCTCAAAGCTATTTCCCCACAGTTGCGCTGTATATTTATCAGTATCTTTCGAAGCCAGCAGGATATTTTGATATGCACAAAAGCATTGGTATTTATTTTCCACAGTTCTGTTCTCTGCCGGTCATAGAACCCAATGGCTTGAATCAAACATCGCCCGGAATAATAGCTCAGCCCTGCTCATTTTGGCCATCCGTTTGCAAGTCAGATGCATAGAAAATCTTTGCTGTTTATACACCCGAGGTGTCCTCAGAAGTATTTGCCGGGACTGGCTGTTCTATTTCAGCAGACACTTGCCCTTCCCTCCTTTCCCTTTTTTGCTATGTTGCAAAGGGGGAAAATCCATGGTGAACTTCTTTGGCAGAGTCTTAAGGGAACCAAAGGAAATAGAATGGCACACTATGGAGGAGGGTGGTTGCTTATTTAATAATGAACAACAGCACCAAAAGACTATAAACAAACAAACAAAGCTGAAGATGGCTTTACTTAAAAATTTTGACCATTTCATCGCATTTACTAAATTCCACTAAGTCCTACACTTCAGAAGGCAATCAACAAGGGATTGCCTTACTGAGGCAATCCCTTGTTGTCCAAGTATGATGGCCTTCCACGTGTAGTGTCTTGGCAGTGGGTCTGTAGGTGACTGTAGAGCCCTATTCTTGACTCGCATGTTCTTGCACAGTGAGGACATCGGTTTCCAGGTGGAAGGTGGTCCTGGTCAAGGTTGGCTTGATGCACCTTTTTCCTCTTGGCCTGTTTCTCCCTTCCACCCTCCATTTGTGCCTCTTCAAATACTACAGCACTGCTGGTCACAGCTGACCTCCAGCTAGAGTGCTCAAGGGCCAGGACTTCCCAGTTCTTGGTGTCTATGTCAAAGTTTTTAAGGTTGGATTCAAGCCCATCTTTAAATCTCTTTTCCTGTCTACCAACATTCTGTTTCCGTTTTTGAATTGGGAGCATTGTAACTACTTTGGGAGACTGTGATCGGGCATTTGGACAACATAGCCAGTGCAGCGGAGTTGATGAACTAGGAGCATCGCTTCAATGCTGGTGAATAATAATGGCATTTTAAATGAATCCAGACTGCATTTATTATCCAGTGCAGATGCAACCAGAGAAGGGTGTGGACCTAGTGAAACTATAACTCCCAGGACCGCATAGTATGGAGCTATGATATTTAAAGTGGGATCCAAGAGCATTCATTCCATAGTGTAAATGCACCAAGAGAAGGGTATGGACCTTGGGAAACTATAACTCCCAGGACTGAACAGCGTGGAAACATGGCATAATAATAATAATAATAATAATAATAATAATAATCCTTCTCTCTCAGCTTTCCCATGCCAACACAAGGCACAGACATATCATGGAAGGAAGGGAAGAAAAAGAAGGGACCCAGAAAGGTTGTTTTTTAAAAGAAATTGTTCTGGCACAGTAAAACCTCAGTGAACAAAAGGTAATGCTTTCCCTAACAAGGGTACTTTTGGCTCCTTCCACAATTTCCCCTCCCACAAATTGGGGAAACATTTTATGGTAAACCTGGGAGCAACTAATGCCATCACATTACAGAAATGGCCTAAACATCCAGATCATGATTTCAAAAAATCAACTTCCCCACCACCTCATGAAATGTTTTAAAAGAATGCTGGCCCTCAAGCTTAAAATATGCAAAGAGTGCTCTATCCTACACCTGAAGTCAAATTAATGTGATGATAAGAGTGGGTTCCTGGATTTTAAGTATAGCACTCAGTGGAATTTAGTAAATGTGATGAAGCCTATGTTCAGTGGTATGAAGTCTGTGGTGTATTTCCCTGGGAAAACATCGGTGGGTGCGCGTGCTTGTTGTTACGTTGCCTGTCTGAGAGCACATTGGGTGACAGGGAACTAGGGGAGCTTGCTTGCTTTCTTGCTGCCTGCCTGCAGGGGCCCCTCCTTGGCGACCTGCCCCTTTGGGAGGCAGCCTTGGGGGCCCTGTGCTGAGAGACAGGTGTTGGGAGGCCTGCTTGCCTCGCCATCCCCGCACAAGCAGATCTTCTTGGTCTGTTGAGTTCCTCTACCTGCCACAACGCATTACTTCTGCTGGGTCGAGGAGACACGGCAGTATGGGAATGTGCCCACGGGGCAGCGCCACGTCAGAGCTTTTGCACCTGTGCAAGGGAATTGCCAGATCCCTCTGCCATGAGTGGCCTGGAGAAAAAGCAGCCAGACGGAGGGCAGGAAGCGAGGAGGAAGAGGAAGCCAAATGGAAGAGAGGAAGAGTGAGGAGAGGAGAAGGAAGGGCGGTCCAGCAGGCGAGAGCATCCAAAGTGGAGGAGAAGAGGAAGGAGGCACAAGAGAAGCCAGAGCAAGAAAGCAAGAAAGAAAAAGCATATAGTGAAAGTATATAGTCTTCGATGATACATCTCTGAAATTCTCAAGGACAGTTCAGGCATTTAGATAACTGGTGGAGAATGCATTGTGCTATGCACCGTTTGAGAATATTAGTCTTTGGGATTACAAAAACTGGAAGTGGAAGTCCAAATAAAAATGCATTTTTACAACAAAGTTTTACAAAGTTACCTTTGTGCACTACAACTCCCAGTATCCCTCAAGGCAGCATAGCTTAGTTCTCATCTTTAAAAATGTGGGGTTTTTTTTTCAAAGATTGCTGTAGTGTGAACCCACCACCCAGCAAGGACATCCATGGGCAAGGACACTGCTTCTTAAACTGTGGGTCCTGACTCCAAATGGGGTCCCTGAAAAAGTATAGCAACCCTGAAAAAATATAGCAAAAGTCAAAGTTTTCTGAATGCCACCTAGTGGCTGTTTAGATATTTGCACAAATCTGTTGGAAACAGTTTGCAGTGAAGTCTACAGAAAATGCTTCAGCAAGCCTTGAAAATGCTGATTTGTTATCAATAAATGCCCGATTTTGATATCTATTATATATACTATATATACTCAGGGTCATATAAAGAAATCTTGACTGGAAGGGTTTAAGAAGCCCTGGGCTAGAATCTACAGAACAGCATAAGTAAATTTTTATTGGGCCTGCGGTGGTGCAATGGGTTGAACCCTTCTGTTGCTGAATTGATGAATCCGCAGGACAGGGTGAGCTCCCACTGTTAGCCCAAGCTTCTGCCAATCTAGCAGTTCATGCAAACATGAGTAGATCAATAGGTACTGCTTCGGCAGGAAAAGGGAAAAAGATGCTCCAAGCAGTCATTCCGGAAACATGACCAGGCGGTGATAATGCATGCTCCTCGGCTTGGAAATTGAAAACAGCACCTTTGACAGAGCCAGAGATGAGCACCACCTCCAGAAGCCGGAAATGAAAAAGCAGAAGCCTTTGCCTTGTCTGTGTTTGTGTGTCTCACTGTATGTCAGTGTTTCTCAACCTGGGGATCAGGACCCCTGCGGGGGTCATGAGGGGTTTTCCGAGGAGTCACCAAAGACCACCAGAAAACACATATTTCTGATGGTCTTAGGTGCCCCTTTGGCAGATAAGGCTGAAGATTTCTCCACCTGACCTTCTCTTCTTTTTTGGAAACAGACTGAATCCTCCCACCAAAGTCCTGCTCCGCTGTGATTAGCTGGCCTCTCAGCCAAGGGGAGGGCTGTTTCTGGGACAAGTTTTGTGTAGTAGGTTTACTAATTCTATCACCAGTTTGGTACTGAGTGCTCTCTGAGTGTTGGTAAGCTACAACTCACAGAATTCAAAAACAGCTACCCCCAACCTCACCAGTATGCAATGCTAGCCATGTAGGTAGTGTGCCAAATTTGGCACAGATCTATTGTGGGCTGAGATTAGAATGCACTTTGATTGTAGTTGAACAATAAATCCCAGCAACTACAACTCCCAAATGACAAAATCAATCCCCTCCCCCAACCCCACCAGTATTCAAATTTGAACTCCACTAACGATGAACCAAACTTGGCACACAGAACTCCCATGACCAACAGAAAATGCTGGAAGAGTTAGGTGGGCATTTACATTGAGTTTGGTGTTGTAGTTCACCTACATCCAGAGAGCACTGTGGACTCAAACAATGATGGATCTGGACCAAACTTGGCACGAATACTCAATATGCCCAAATGTGAACACTGGTGGAGTTTGGGAAAAATAGACCTTGATATTTGAGAGATGTAGTTCACCTGGGAGTTTATAGTTCACCTACAATCAAAGAGCATTCTGAACCCCACTGACAGAATTGGGCCAAACTTCCCACATAGAACCCCCCATGACCAACAGAAAATACTGTTTTCTGATTATCTTTGGCAACCCCTCTGACACCCCCACATGACCCCCCCCCCCAGGAATCCCAACCGCCAGATTGAGAAATGCTGCTCTAAGCCAAGGCAAGTTTAAGAAGGCGCCATAGCATTCGAACAACTTGAAACTGAATGCATATTTTCGTGTGTTGTATTTGGATGTCCCCTGCTGTAGCTTACTTAGCTTGCACATTATATATCCAGCACTATCAGCAATGAATGCTTCCCAAATGTTCACATTCAGACTGCAAGGAACTCAACTCACTGCATTTTGTCCTGTTTTGCTGCCAAACACGGACATAACTATATCATGCTGTAGCAAATGTGTTCCAAGAAAGTCGGGACTTCTGGCAGTTAGGTAGGTACGTATACCAGCAACGAGTGCAAAAGTCAAAACAAGTGGGATGGTTCTGTATTTCTGCCATAGGAATAAAGGAATGTTATGCCCCTTATTCAATCTGTAGGAATTGAGGATGAGGTCCTCTCCAATTCCATTTGGACACAAGGGGTCACTGTTGCTCCAGTGGAAACAAGGGCTTCATCAAGAGTCAACCTGCAACAGATACACAGTGTAAACCCTTCTTGCCTAGTTTCCAACACATCTCATAATCTCTGAGGATGCCTGCCATAGATGCAGGCGAAACACCAGGAGAGAATGCTTTGAGAACATGGCCATACAGCCTGAAAAACCTACAACAACCCTGCAACATTCCTTCTAAAACTCACACCCAATATCCAGAAAAGAGTGATACATTTATTGAACCGACAAAAATATATCAGCGTACGCTCTCAAACATCCACAAGCTTCTGCATCAAGCAAAGGTGTTACTGGAGCTGAAATTTTTATTGTCTAGATTGTATGACTCATATTATGTGGCCAAAGAAGGGAATGACTCCTGCCTGCAGTGATATCCCTCTTAACTGACAACAACAACAACAGTACTTCTGAACAAAGTGAGGGTATATATTATAATGCTCCCTCCCCCATATGACTTTTAATACCTTTGTTGGACAAAGAAGGCAGCAGGGCTTCAAAACCTTGCATGATATATTTTGTGCATGTATAGTTGGTCTAATAAAGGAATCATTGAACCATAGAGTTGGAAGAGACCACATGGGCTATCTAGTCCAACCCCCTGCCATGCAGGAAAAGCATGGCAGGGGGCTGGAATATTATTATTTCAATAAAATCCCTTTATTGAAACAACAACAACAGCAACAATCCCCGTTTTGTGTATTCTGGATACTGCATTTTGCTCTATGGCCCACACTCATTACATGCTTATGTAGGAGGCTGGTTCACTAGGGTGGAACTGTTTTGCTCAAGGAAGGACATTTTTAAAAGATCTCTTTGTACTCCCAACCTATGCCTGCCTGGGCAATAGCAAAACTCATACATTTTGCCTCTTATATATGAGGCCGGCTTATACATGAGTATCTCTATCCCCTTATTGTCTCACTTCTACTAATAGCAAATCTTTCTTTAAAGATGGGCTCAAAGCCAACCTTAAAAACTGTGGCATAGACACCAAGAACTGGGAAGCCCTGCCCCTTGAGCACTCTAGCTGGAGGTAAGCTGTGACCAGCAGTGCTGTAACATTTGAAGATGCACGAATGGAGGGCGAAAGAGAGAAATGTGCCAAGAGGAAGGCACGTCAAGCCAACCCCCCCAACTGGGACCGCATTCCACCTGGAAACCAATGCCCTCACTGCGGGAGAACATGCGGGTCAAGAATAGGACTCCTTACTTAGGCGATCGTCGTAGCTCGAGGATGATGGTCTTCCAGATGTAGTGTCTTGGCAATGGGTCCATAGGTGGCTGGGGAGCCCTATTCTTGATCCTCATGTTCTCCTGCAGTGAGGACATTGGATGGTCAGGGTTGGGCTTCACAGTTGGAAGGCGGTGTTGGTCAGGGTTGGGCTCCACAGTCCCCTACATACTCACCGCCAGGACACCGCACTTGGAGGACAATCTTGCTCGAGCAACGAGGGATCGCCTAAGTAAGTAAGTAACTAATAGCAAAACTAGATCAGTGTAAACTGAGTCCTTATGATGAAACGTAGTCGGTTTCTCTGTCCGTCGGTGCCATTGCTGCTTTGTTGGAATTGATAGCTGCTATCTGGGCAGATACTGATACACACACCATTGTTAGGCTAATACTGGAATGGGATGCTGTTTTTGTAGCTGAGCGATAAGTCGCCTTAATGTGTTGCCTTGTTTCCATAGCTTTCCACGTTGGTGGCATGCTGAAGATCCGGTTGCGGGTGCGATTGCACATGGCCCATGTAATGAGTTCAGCCTTCACCCCGCATTTCCTCCAGCTGTCTGCTTGCATTACCGCTCCCTGTCTCGGCCCGGGGGGTTGGCCGTTTCCCTTTCGGAAAGAGGACTTCCTAGGTTAAATGGGCCGCCTGGAGATGGGTAGTGTGAATATGACGAGGCCTTTGAGTTCCCTGGACAACATGGGAATTGCAGTTCCCAAATGTTCCGAGCATTGCAAACAGTCAAAGCATCCTCAGCTTGCCTTGAGGTATCTATAGGAATAACGTGGACAATGCAATTCCTCTTCTTCTCTTTTTTGGGTTGTCTTTGGGAAAACAGAGGGTCGGAAGCATTGTTTGTGGTATGGTTTTGTGGCTATTTGTCTGGTTTTCAGTTGGTATGGCTGCCTGGTTTCGAAAAATATTAACATGTACAACAATTGAACAGTTTGGCATAATCAGGCAAAGTAACCCCTGGCAAAAATAAATATCCAAACATTAGTCTTTATTTTCTCTCCCAGCTGCCTTATAAGATTGTAAAGTTTACTCTCTCAAGAGAGATCTACAGTGTCATATGATGCAGTTTCAGAATGCATGTTATTGAATTGAATTATTCAGATCTGTATTGCCATATAATCCAATTCAACACAGTTAATCTGCATCCAGAAACTGCATTATATGGCAGTGTAGATCCAGCCTCAGTCATGCCAGCTGTGCTGTTAAATTATGTTGGTATCTGGTAACCAACATAAGATGAAGATATGGTCCTTCAGATGTTGCTGAACTTTTTTTTGTGTCAAGAGCGACTTGGGAAATTGCATTTCACTTCTGGTATGAGAGAATTGGTCGTCTGCAAGGACACTGCCCAGGGGACGCCCAGATGTTTTCGCATTCTGTGGGAGGGTTCTCTCATGTCCCTGCATAAGAAGCTGGAGCTGACAGACAGGATCTCACCCCATTGCCTGGATTCGAACCACTGACCTTTTGGTCAGTAGTGTTGCCAGGACAAGGGTTACTTTAACCCATTACGCCACCAAGACTCATGGGAGATGCAATCCTCTTCTAGCTGTTGGTATGCATTGAAAAAATCTCTCACATTGTTGCTCTTTATTTACTGTCCTGATTCTAGAGCTTTTTATATTATTGGTAGCTAGACTGTGTTCATTTTCATGGTTTCCTCCTTTCTGTGTAAATTGTCCACCTGCCTGTGGATTTCAATGGCTTCTCTGTGTAGTCTGTGTAGTAATGACCACCATGTCAGTCTACACAGAGAAGCCATTGAAATCCACAAGCATGTGGACAATTTCAACAGAATAGAGGAAACCATAAAAATGGCAACTAGTATTATAAAACTCCAAAATCAGGACAGTAAATAAAGAAAAACACTCAGAAAACGGGAAATTCCAGACAGGAAACAATCAGAGTCAGCCTCCAGAGGGCACTGTGGACTCAAACAATGATGGATCTGGACCAAACTTGGCACGAATACTCAATATGCCCAAATGTGAAGACTGGTGGAGTTTGGAGAAAATAGACTTTACATTTGGGGATTGTAGTTGCTGGGATTTATAGTTCACCTTCAATCAAAGAGCATTTTGAACCCCACCATCGATAGAATTGGGCCAAACTTTCCACACAGAACCCCCATGACCAACAGAAAATACTTTGTTTTCTGATGGGCTTTGGCAATCCCTCTGATGTTCTCTCGTCCCCCGTCCCCCGTCCCCCAGGTTGAGAAATGCTGACCTAAAGCCTTTGGGCAGCATGCAGTTCTTGCCCTAGTTGCATGCCACCCTTGATATCATTTCAGAAGGACTCTGCAAAGGATTGTTTCAGAGGAAACCATCCCTTACCAGAAGCACTCTCTTTTTTAAAGTTTTATTGTGTGTGAATGACAAACAAAAAGCACAAATCAAGTACAAAATAGTACAAATAACTAACAGAAATTGTAGTTACAACATCTTATCAAACCCATTCCTTCCCACTTTATTTATATTCTGCCCTATCTCCCAGAGGGACTCTGGGCAGATTCCAATCATAAATGGAAACATTCAATAAAACCAAGCTATCCAGATAATATGGCAACTCTAAACACTTGCACAGGTAGCAAAGTGCAGCCATTCCCACCAGAGCTGGGTCCCATTGCCGCCCATCTGCAGAATGCATGAGACTTGGAGAGTTTTTTCATGTTAGGATTGTGCAAGAAGCCTCCCTTGGACCCACATTAGTGTGCCATTCCCTGCCTTGATTCAATGGACTTGATGGATCCAAGTACATGTGCCCACTGTCCTTCCCCTTCCCTCCTTCCTAAGTGTTTGGAGCTCTGTGCTAGATAGCTCCTTTCTCCTTCCTTCGTTCTCTCCACAGAGAAACCCTCTCCAACACCATCCACATTGAGAAAATGCTTGGAATGTGTGCCCTCCTTTTTCCATTGGGACAAACAGCAATGCCCTGCTGCTTCCACCGACCATGTATCGCAAGCAGAAGCCCCACAATTATCCAAACACAGGCGCTTCCAGATGAATGGAAAGGTTGCTCTTTTCTTGTCTCATGGAGATAGCTGGGGGGGGGGGGGGCTATCTGGGAAAAAGACCTTCCTGTTGAAAGCTCGCCTGGGAGAAATGATCAGCTAAAACAATTGGACAGATCATTAGGGGGTGTATTCAAGCAGAAGGATTGCAGCTGACCTCCCCGTGTGCCAGAAACCTCTAAAGCGCCAAGGAGTTAAAATCTGGAGGAAGATGCTGCCAACGATCAGGTAGGATAGCTGGGCTGCTTTGGTGGCACCAAACCTCAGGCTGAAACCAGTCCAAGGATATCAAGGGCTAGGGAGGACCACCAGTGTTGAGCCCAGATTTGGCCCCTTTGCAGATTTGGCCCTGCTGTTTACCTTCTCACAAACACTAAAGAACTCTGCTTCTTCAACTGTGGGTCATCTTCCTCCATCAACTGGACAAATAGTCCAAACAGGGTGACATGGTGGCTAAGCAAGCATTGGGATCTCCTGTTCCCATTCCCAGCGTTTTGCCCTCAGTCTAAATAATTGGTTCCCAACCAGTGGTCCATGGACCACAGGTGGTCCGTAAGAAACAGAAAAGTGGTCCGAGGATATCTTGCACAGAAAACGTGAGCCAACACAGTATGGTTGTTGAGGAAGGGGCCCTGCAGGGATAATCCCCCACACGCCTTTCTCCTCCTGTTGGCCCTCCCCTTCTCCTTTGTCCCAAATCAAGACCTGGCTCTTGTTTGCCCACTTGCAGTCTCCTCAAGCCAAGGCAAGGAAGAAAGGATCCGTTGACTCCCTTCTCACCCCCTCCCTTTGCCCAGTGTTGGACCCTTCCTTCCTTACCTGCTCTTGATGAGGCTGCTGCCAGAGTCCCATTTGCAGTCTCCTCCTTGCAACCCAACCCCCTGCCACCTGAACCTGCAAGGAAAAAATGCTCCAGCACTGAGCAAAGGGAAGAGGCAAGAATGGCAGTACTGGAGCCTTCCTTCCTTGCCAGGACTTGAAGCTACAGCTGCCAGAGTCCCAGTTTCAGGCCTAGGCAGCAGGGAGATGGGTTGCAAGGAGGAGATTGCAAAAGGGGCTCTGACAGCAGCCTCCAGAACAGCAGATAAGGAAGGAAGGGTCCAACGCTGGGCAAAGGATGGTGTCTGATTCCTCATTCCTTACCTGCTTTTGAGACAAGGAAGAAAGCCCTGTTCATAAGCTGGGCTGCAAGGAGGAAGAGACAGCTGAACCTCACAGGTCACTGAAGGTGAGGGACAAGGGAAGCTCCACTAATGGCTCCTCATGAGGAGGGAAGGGAGCACATGGGCGATCTCATCCTTGGCTGGCCCAACGGGAGAGAATGCACTTTGTGTGCACGTAGAAGGGATAGGGGTTGATTGATCTCAATGGTCCACGATGTATCACATTTTTGCCTCAGTGGTCCACGGTCTCTTAAAGGTTGGGAAACAGTAGTCTAAATGCATCTTCTTAACTACTCTCCACTTCCGAACCCCTTTCCAATGTCCTGGACCTCTTTGAACCCCAAGCATCAAGCGTCATTCCCTGGAGTGTCCCAGGCCACCAGCAGGGGGAATTTCTCCTGGAAGGGAGATTCAGGAGGAGAGTATGATTCAGCTGCAAACTAACTCCCAGAAGGAGGCTTGGAGAGAAGCAATTCTAAACTCAAGTCTTACAGGCAAGGATTTCCCCTAAATCCTACTCACCAGAAGTTTTCTCTGTGAAGATCAGCCCTTGGGAAAGTTGCTGGCGAAGCCAAGGGACCTGCTAATGGGTTGTGTCCCTTCCATTGCACTCTCCCAACTGAATGGGCCAGCCTAAGCAAAGTGTGCAGGAGAGCAAACCCTTTCCAATGAGCTGATGTGGCTCACTGGCAGAATGGCATCAGATTGCATCAAGAACGCAATCTAGCAATCTTCCGTCTTTCCCACCCAGCAACTGTTTGTTGTACCCATTTGCCCTCCAGGCCTTTTTGTGATTGTCAAGGGCCCTGGCAAGACTGAAATTGGGGGAAGAGGAAGGTGGATGAAGGAAAGAGGGAGGGAAGCCCAACCAGCGCAACCCTGGCTTATCAAAAGCAGATCATATACCCAGTAGCACATTAATAGGCACAGAAGGAACAGGATCAGGGCAAAGAAAGCCAGCTGGGCAGGATGAAGTGATATGCAAGACCAGTAGCAAACTGGTTTGAAGTGGATTGAGCAAGTGGCAGGACTCTCCAGCACAGCCTAAATCAAGAAGTAAATCTGGATGCTGGCGAAGTATAATCAAAGTCATCATCAACGGTGGCATACAGTATTGTCCTTCCCCACATATCACTTACTCATCTCCAACATCCTTTACCTAGTTTTCTGTCCCATCCCATCACAAAAGCATGCTCTCCAACTGTCCTTGGAGTCCCAATATATCCTCTACCATTTCATTTTCTCAGCTGTTTTTATAATGTCCCTGTTTTGCTCCTCTCCTACATTAGAGAGCTGATTGGCCAAAACTAACACAATGAATTTCAGTAAGGACAAATGTAAGATATGACACTTAGGCAGAAAAAACAAAATGCAAAGATGCAGAATAGGTGAAGCCTGGCTCGACAACAGTCCATGTGAGAAAGGTCTTGGGGTCTTCATGGAGAACAAGTTGAGCATGAGCCAAGAGTGTGTTGCAGCAGCAGCTAAAAAGTCAATGGGATTTTGGCCTGCATAAATAGGAGTCTAGTGTTCAGATCGATTCTGCTTTGGTCAGACCTCACATGGAATACTGTGTTCAATTCCGGGCCCCACAGTTCAAAAGAGATATTGACTCTAAGCTGGAAGGTGTTCAGAGGAAGAGAGTGACTCAAAGGATCAATGGTCTGGAGACCATGAATAATCCCTCTGAGGAGCGTCTTAAAGAACTGTTTCTGTTTAGCCTCCAGAAGAGAAGGTTGAGAGGATACATGAGAGCCATGTATCAATATGTGAAATGATGGCATAAGGAAGAGGGAAAATACTTGTTTTCTGCTGCCCTGGAAACTAGAACTAGGAGCAATGGGTTCAAATTACAAGAAAGGAGATTCCACCTGAACATTAGGAAGAATTTCCTGACCATACAAGTTGTTCAGCAGTGGAACCCTCTGCCTCAGGGTCTGGTAGTAGTTCTTTCCTTGGAAACTTTTAAACAGAGGCTGGATGGACATCTGTCGGGGATACTTTGACTGTGCTTTTCCTGCATGGTGGAAGGGGGTTGGACTGGATGACCCATACAGTCTCTTCCAACTCTGATTCTATGATTCCACTTTTCTTCTTGGTTTACTTCAGTTGCTGCAAACTGAGCTGAAAGCACAAAGGTGGTCATACTTTTAATCGTAAGCTGCGTCGAGTCTCCTTTGAAATAGATAAAGTGGGGTATAAACAAACAAACCTAACAACAATAACAACAACAACAACTTTATTTATATCCCGCCCTATCACCCCATGGGGACTCAGGGCAGTTTCCAGTAAGAAATTGCAAACATTCAATACCATAGTAATAAAGACATTACCATGAAAATTAAACAATGACATTACAAACATCAAACATAAAATAATAATGATGATGATGATGATGATGTAGTTTCAACTCCATTAGTTCTGCAGGGGGAGAGGGGAGAATAGGGCAGAATCTTCCCCTTCCCAGTCAGCTCATGCAAATCAAACTGCTGCAGCATCTTCTACCTATTGTGTTCCTCCACATTAATAACTTTTGCCATCTTGACCGCACTCTGATGTAGCTTGGGGAAACACATCCTGGTTTTCAGCTGAGATTCTATTGTTATCATCATCATCATCATCATCATCATCATCATCATCATCATCATCCCCATCATCTTGCCCTTCCCTTCAGGCCACAAAACATTATATTACATGTAATATTACTAATAATATGCAGTATAGTGAGTAACGGCGTTCCATGCAGTCATGCCGGCCACATGACCTTGGAGGTGTCTACAGGCAACACCGGCTCTTCAGCTTAGAAATGAAGATGAGCACCAACACCCAGAGTTGGACACGACTGGACTTAATGTCAGGGGAAAACCTTTACCTTTATCTTTATAGTGGTGTACTACCATGTAGTAATATATAATACTAATATTGTGCGATGCTTATAATATAATCTATTGTATGTACATATAATATTTATCATAATATTATAATACAATATATTACCAATAATAATACAATATAATAATTGTATATTATATATTACATGTAATATTATTAATAATGCAGTATAGTGGAATAGTACAATACAGTAATATATAATACCAATATTGTGCTATGCTGATACTATAATATATTGCATTTAGATATAACTTGTAAGCCACTCTGAGTCCTCTTCAGGGTGAGGAGGGCGGGATATAATGCCATAAATAAATAAATACATAAATAAAATATCCCAAGCCAGTCCCCTTCAAGTGCTACAACACCCTTGAATCTGGAGACCTAGTTCAACTCTCCTTCATGCCAAATAGCTGCTCAGGTGGCTCCCCTCCATGCATTTCTTCATCTTGAAGCCATCCATGACAATGTAAGAGCTGGCATGGCTCTTCAGCTCAAAATGCCACAAGGAATGGAAGATGTTGTTTCCCCCTGACCTTCATTCTCCCAGATGGCACAGCTTAAGCCGGCACAGGTGGCCGCCCGCATGGCAACAGCTTGGCACAAGGAGTGCCATCCGAACAGTCCGGGAAGGAGCTCTCATTGAGCCTTAGCTCCAGTGAACAGCTTGGAAACCAAGATGCCCAAGGAGGAAACCAAAGGGGCCGAAGCCAGGAGAAAATTGCAGCAAGGTGAAAGATGATCCGCCCGGAAAGAGGCCCTTGCAAGATGGAATTGGAAGAAGGAATAGAGTCATGGAAGGGACCACAAGGGCTATCCAGTCCAATCCCATTCTGCCATGAAGGAAAAGCACAATCAAAACACCTCCAACAGATGGCTATTCAAGCCTCTGCTGGAAAGATTCCAGAGAAAGAGATGTGGGACACTGCAGCTCTCAGGCAAGATATGAGAACTAATCAATATTTAGTGTACCTTTTGTGGAACTGCATTTTCATATGTGTGTTTCTAGAAATTTTATAGTATTTGTGTGCTTTTGATTCTGCTGTGACCTATCTCGAGCCATGAAGAGGTGGGTAAGAAACAAAATAATAATAATAATAATAATAATAATAATAATAATATAATCAACGGATGACCCAAAATGCAGACTGTGCAAGGAAGCTGATGAAACCAAGAAAATCACACAGAGGGACTACAAACAAAGACAACTCTGTGGCTCAGATGTTTCACTGGAACTTATGTCACAAGTACCACTTGCCAGCAGCAAAGAATTGGTGGGATCATAAACCCGCAAAGGTCATGGAAAATGAACATGCAAAAATACTGTGGGACTTTTGAATCCAGACTGACAAAGTTTTGGAACACAATACACCAGACATCACGATTGTGGAAAAGAAAAAAGTCTGGATTATTGATGTCGCCATGCCAGGTGACAGCCGCATTGAGGAAAAACAACAGGAAAAACTCAGCCGCTATCAAGACCTCAAAATCGAACTGCAAAGGCTCTGGCATAAACCAGTACAGGTGGTCCCAGTGGTCATTGGCACACTGGGTGCTGTGCCAAAAGATCTCAGCTGGCATTTGGAAACAATAAACATCGACAAAATCACAATCTGTCAATTGCAAAAGGCCACCTTACTTGGATCTGCGCACATCTTTCAAAAATACATCACACAGTCCTAGATGCTTGGGAAGTGTTCGACTTGTGATTTTGTGATACGAAATCCAGCATATAGCTCTCGTTTGCTGTGACATACTGTGCTTTTGTGTCAGTAAAATAATAATAATAATAATAATAATTATTATTATTATTATTATTTATATGTACATAACAACAAAGCACACGTGCACATTAGTTCCAATTGTCTGGGATTTGTCCCAGAACAACAACAATTGCAAAGACTCTGGCACAAGCCAGTAAAGATGGTCCTAGTGGTGATCAGCATACTGGGTGCAGTGCCTAAAACCTTGGCCTGCACTTAAACACAATCAACACTGACAAAATTACCATCTACCTTAGATGCCACCTTACTGGGATCTGTACACATTATTCGCTGATACATCACACAGTCCTCGACACTTGGGAAGTGTCCAACGTGTGATCCAATACAACAGCCATCTTGTTGTGTTTCAAATAATAATAATAATAATAATAATAATACTAATAATAATAATTGAACATAGGATGTCCCCAAAGCCTCCATACATGGGGAAAAATTAATAAAATCATATTATGTTTTATATTATATTCTATATTTTTAGTAGCTTTTACTTTTGGGGCCACTGAAAAGCCACGTTGAAAAAAAATTCAAAACATGTATCCTTCAAAGGATCACATTCAAAATGCAATGGCTTGCATAACAACAGATGTATTGGAATGTCTTTGCCATGAGTGGGGGCAGAAGGCTTCCTTCGCAAGTTGAAATAAGTAACCAAAGTGTAGAGAAGATTTTTTAAAAAAATTGCAAGGAATATTTTGTAAACAAAGGCCCATTTGCCTACAATTTCCCATTCTCCCTATATAGGGCGACTTTTGGGAAACCTGTAGTTACATGCAAAAAGTTCCTTTGCATGCATGTAGGAAAGGTGTGTAACACATTCACATTTCAAAAGTAGTGCAGTTTTTACTACCTTTTAGTATGAAACAAGCCCTCCAAAATGTGAAACCTGCCCTTCCAGTCTATATAATAATAATTGCAGTGCTCTGATTCTACTTTCACGGCCATGACAGCATCCTATGGAATGTGTTAAACCCTTACCCTGGCAGGACTAAAGACCGACAAGTCGGAAGTTCGAGCGCAGATGAGCTCTCTCTGTCAGCTCCAGCTCCCCATGCGGGGACATGAGAGAGGCCTCCCACAAGGATGGTAAAACATCAAAACATCTGGATGTCCCCTGGGTAATGTCCTTGCAGGTGGCCAATTCTCTCACACCAGAAGCGACTTGCAGTTTCTCAAGTCACTCCTAACACGGAAAAAAAAATCCTGTGGGATTCTCCTGTTTCTAATTTGGGGATGCATTTGCTGGCCAAATGCTCAAAATACCCATCTCTAACTGCAAATCCCAGGGTGGAACCTTGGCAGTTAAGAGTGGAATCGAAGCGCTGTAATCCTGTAGTGCGGAAGAGCTGTTGGTATTTAGGAGAGTATCAGGCACAATGGAGACACTTGAAAAATGAACAGACAACCAAAGTGAAAGGCAGCTTTTCTCTCCAACACATCAACTCTTTTCTGATGGCAAACCGCACAGGTTGCTCAAACCTTCCAAGAAATGTTTCCCTGCCCTTCCCCAGGGCAAGCTTTTTTCTCCAAGGACAAGGTGATTATCTTGCTGAAATATCAGTATTTACACTCCTTGGCTGGTCAGGACTCAAGCCTTGCGGGATGGAAACCTGCCAAAGAAATCTTGTTGCCAAAATCTTAAAGCTTTATGGTTGCATTTCATTATGAGACTTTCCTATCCCTGTTCTAACCTGGCAGCATCAGGTGACGAGAAACAAAAGGGAACGGTTCATCCTATGGAACTCACTGCCACAAGATGAGGTGAGAGTTACAGGCAAACCAGCCCTTCCATGTTGTTTGAAAAGTCAAATGCAGAAGCTGGAAAAGTTACAATTTTTTAGATAAAAAGGAGGAGGGCAGGGAATGAATGTTGCAGCACCTATCAAACTAACTGGTTTTGATTTTAGCATGAGCTTTTGTGGCTACAAACCCTATTCTTCATGTGCAATACTGAGTGCTATTAAAAGCATAAAGCCTATTTATGAAACAGTTGTGGGAATGGGGTAGAATGTAATCATATCCTCCAGTTGTGTCTTAAGCTTCAGGATCAACTGACAAAGGCAGAGAAAGTTGCCTTCGAAGAAGCCCGTCTGCCATTATCCAGATTGCCATTCCTGGAACCTTTTGGGGTGATTTTGGCACCAAAAGCAACACAAGACATCTCACCGCCTGGGGTCAAGTAGTAAATGGTATCTTCTCCCTCCCACTCCCAATTTAGCCAACTCAAATTACATAGTGTCCAATACCTATCAAATTATTTGGATTCACAGTTTCACAAGAATTTTTCTGCTCACTGGCAGGAAAAAACAATGATGATGACGATGACGATGATGACAACAACAATGTGCTGTCCTTTTATACTATCCAAAGTCTGGTGCCTGACACAACTCTGCCTAGCAACACAATTTAATACACAGAGTCTTGAGTGTGCCATTCAAGATGTATGCCTTCCCATTTCATTGCACTTGTTCACCACTGAGTCTAGTACGACTCCAAATCTATGGATTCTGCATCCACAGGTTCAACCATCCATGGCTTGAAAATATTCCTACATTCTCCAGAGAGACTATATTAATGAGACTTGAGCATCCACAGGTTGTTGGTATTCATTTGTGTGTCCTGGAAACAAATCCCAGTGGATACCAAGAGCCCACTGCATTTCTTTATCCATGTTTATAAACTCCTTACATTGAAACATTTCAGAATCTATGTTCAATCGCTATAAAATGTGCCATACAAAAGAATGCATGAATCCATATGCAACAAATATATGATAATATTGCCCACAGGAATAACACAGAAAGGGTTGCATGAAAGTAGGCATGGGCCAGGCATGTAGCCGGGGGGGGGGGGGGGGGGCTTGAGGGGCTTCAGCCCCCCCCTGAAATTCTCATGGTGGTCCGCGAGAAGGCCTTACTGGTGCATTATTTAAACTGTTATGTTTATTCATATCATGATCTGATCACCATACTCAATATATCCCATATGCATGTGGGTATTGAGGTAACAATACAAAAGGTTTGCTAGGGTAGACCCTCCTTCACTCAGACTCAGCCCCCCCCCCCCCCGAATCAAAATCCTGGCTACAGGCCTGACATGGGCAAACTTCAGCCTTCCAGGTGTTTTGGACTTCAACTCCCACAATTCCTAACAGCCTCAGGCCCCTTCCTTAAGCGGCTGAGGGGGAAAAGGAAAAGGCCTGAGGCTGTTCAGAATGGTAGGAGTTGAAGTCCAAAACACCTGGAGGACTGAAGTTTGACCATGCCTAGCATATAGGGTTAGAGGGGGCTCCTGGAGCCTTTGATACAATAAAGGTGCTTCTGCATTAAATGCCCGGCTCCATAGGATTTTAGAGTTGAGCTCAGGAACATGGGAAGCCATCAGGTACATCAGAACAAGTCTGTAAAGAATAATAAGATGGTTTCTCTGATACATTAGGTCTGCGTTCAGCTTTACAGTTGAGTGATGGCTCATGTCAAAGCTCTCCCTCCTCCCTGCTTCTTTTCCCACAGCTTCTTGGCTCATCCTTCCTTACCTTTGCCTTCTTCCCTTTTTTCTATCTATCCATCTCCACTTGGATCACTCCCTGCACTGTAACTTTTAAAGCCAATTTTTAAAAAGGAGACACACACACACACATATATAAACAGTTGCCGTCTTTTGGAGCCATTGAGTTAATTGATAACTCCTCTGTGTTTCAGGAACCCAAGAAGTACTTTGGAGAGGCTCAGGGTGAGACGATTTGAGAACCCGCTGTTGCGCATTTCAAGCTAAAAACCACTTGGAAGTTTCCTTCCTTTCCCAAAAGGTCAGGACATTGTATGTCCCTTTCTGTGTTTACCGGCTGCCCTTTGTGTTTTCATCGGAGAGATGTTCCCTGGCAAAGGTCCTTCAACGGTCGCAGAGTGCTTTGATGCCACTCAATGGCCTGGTTCACCCTGGGAAGGTGCTTTGGGCAGAGAAAAAGTAGGCCAATACCCCTTGCCTGCCATTTGAAAGAAGAAAATTACATAAAAAGAGAAAGGAAGGGCTTTAGGAAAAACTGATGGGCAAAAGCAGGAGAAGGGAAAGTGCACCTGCAGATTGATATTGTGCCCAACCTCTCACTGATGGCAAATTTAACATGTGTGTCCAAACAACACCTGAGTGTGGTCAAGTATGTATTGCAAACTTTTGTTGTTGTTGTTGATATGTTTGCACTTTGAACTTGGTTTGCAACCACCGAAGTAAACTGTGGACAAACTTGGACATTTTAAAGCAGTTAAAAAAGAGGGACAGGATGGGATGAATCAGGGTTAACTCCAAGTGAGACAGGAGACGGAGGGGTCTTGGCCTTCCCCATAGACCAGGCATGGGCAAACTTCAACCCTCCCTCCAGGTTTGTTGGACTTCAATTCCCACAATTCCTAACAGCCTCAGGCCCTTTCTTTTTCATTCTTAGCCGTTTAAGGAAGAGGCCTGAGGCTGTTAGGAATTGTGGGAGTTCAAATCCAACATACCTGGAGGGAGGGTTGAAGTTTGCCCATGCCTGCTGTAGACTCAAGCAGAAGCAAACTGCGGCAGCAACTTCCTTGTTGGGCATTCTTCCTCACTCGTAGCTTTCACATCTTGACCACACTCTGATGTTGCTCTGCTGCACATGTCCCTGTTTCTGTCCATTAAAATGTTGGAAGGGATGGAACACTGTGCCAATCCAGAGAGTCCCAGACCAGAGGAGGGAGCAGTAGCTTTGGTGGATGGATAGTGGAGAGATTGTTAGAGTGGTCAAAAAGCCCTTGCGGATATTTGTGGGGAGGGAACAGATCAGAGAGAAAAATAAAAGAAGTGAACCCACAGGTTTTGGAAGTGCCAGTAGTTTTGGCAAAAGTGGCAGAGCAATACAATGAGTATCACAGAATTAGCCAGGCAGGCATGGGAAGAAGACATGAATTGGTGCTCTCTAGATTGCTGTGAGTTTTTTGGGCTGCTTGGCCATGTTTCAGTCGCATTCTCTCCTGATGTTTCACCTGCACTTGTGGCTAATGGCACCTTCAGAGGTCTGTTGAAGGTGAGGTGGGTGGAGTGTATATTTACCAGTGGAATAAAGTGAAGGATGGGAGAAAGAAACCTTGTCTGTTGAAGCAAGTGTGATTGTTGCAATTAGCAAGCTTGAATAGCATTGAGTAGCCTCGCAGCTACAAAGTCAATCAGCGAGAGTATTTGCTAAAACATCATCCATAATATTATAATAGTAAATAAAGAACAGTAAATAAAACTCAAACTCAAATACAGGGGAACTCCAGACAAGAAACAATCAGGAACAGCCAATCACCTTTCAACAAAGGATTCCCCCAGGCAGTAACAAGCCACACCTAAAAACTGTCAGGCCATCAAATGCTAATCAAGGTGGCCAATTGAATCATTCAAACATAGCTCAAACAATTAAGAGTTCTTTCTCCCACCCTGGACTTTCCATAGATATATAAACCCAATTTTCCTAGTTTCCAACAGATCTTACAGCCTCTGAGGATGCCTGCCACAGATGCAGGCAAAATGTCAGGAGAGAGTGCTTCTAGAACATGGCCATACAGCCCAAAGAACCAACAACAACTCAATCATCCATATGCTTATATATTTGAAGGCATGTCATCTTGAAGGTGGAGTTTGCTTGTTTCCCGCTCTTCTTGAGTGAATTCATAGAGCAATGAATTCAAATTCCAGGAAAAGCGACTCCACCTAAACTTTAGAAATAACGTCCTGATGGGAGAGTATTGTGGTGGAGTCTCCTGCTCAGGTTGGATGGCCATCTGTCAGGAGTGCTTGAATTGTGAACCCCTGCATGGTGGAATTGGGTTGGACTGGATGGCCCTTGGGGGGTCTCCCCCTACTTTGCAATTCCATTAAAACCGGTCCCAAAGTGTCTTTGTTTCAGCCCCGGAATATGAGCAAAGAGCATTAGGGAGCTCATGGAGGAGCCCTTAGCAAGACACTTGTTCCAATTGTATGTTGTCCCCTGCACCTCTCCTTCTCTCTGCAGCACTGTCCCACAAAAGTGATGCTATATTAATAGGGTCCTGCTTGGCTTGAAAACCACCCCAAAGCCTTGAGGCCTTTGAACCACACACACACACACACAGCACTGGGGTGTGATGATGGTGGAGACGTGGCGTCTTTGTTCATCTCGCCAAGGAATTCCCAGCTTGGAATTTATAGATTGGCCCCTTTAACTAAAAGAACCTCCAGGGCCCAAGGAAGCAAAGTACACTTTGGTTGGTTGGGTTTTTAAAAAATATTTCTTAGACAAGACAGCCTTTGCCCAGAAGGGCTTAGCATGAAAAATGTATGTGAGGATCCGGCGAAGGGAAGGATGCTGGAAAGAAGCTATCGATCAAGTAGCTCCGAAAGCCACACAGCTGTGCCGCTTTCCTCGCGTTTGCGCCGCGTCTGTTCTTGCCAGCCTCGTTGGAGGTGGACGATGGAGCACTTCTTGGGCAAAACCGTACTTTCCCCCACTTTGATCAGAGGGCGGGAAGGGAGAGTGAGCTGCAAGCCGGGCAAAGAGCGGAGGTAGCATCCCTCCGAATGGCCCACCACCCTTTGGATAAAGGAAACCTGTAACAAGAAAGGCACTGGTTTCTTATTACAGCAAAGCACAAGAGAGATCCTCGCCATTGCATACCGTGCAGCTGTGGACAAGAAGCCTACATAGGGACCACCAAATGCTGTTGATATTGTCCACTTGCTTGAACTAGAAAAGTCAGCTATAGCAGATACATAGGTACCCCCAAATGCAGAAGCAATGATCATGATGTGGAGATATTGGAAATATAGATATGTATACATTTATTGTATGTACATTACAAGCATTGAAATGTAGAAAATATCAAGTTCTCTCTGTATTAGAAAGCCAAACTGATAGGACAAAGGGAAGCTGAGGTTTCTGTGTCCAAGGCACAGGCAAGAGGGGGGGGGGGTGAACTTTCCAGTGGGGGGAGATAAGAAAGTCCCGGTACCAACAGATATAAGTAAAAAGTAAGGGGTTTCTCCCCCTCCCTCCTAACAGGTCAAAAGTAGGCCCCTGATGGATGTAAGCTGCTCTTTAGAAAAAATACTGATACATACCCCTTGCATGTTAGAAGATATAATTTGATATTTCTATTATGCCAAAGTGACGTAGTGATGATGTTATGTATGTAGAAGCATGTTTCTTTGTTTGCCTGCATTTGAAGATGTATAAAAGGGGAAAGTCAACGCCTTTATCCTTACTCTGGTTCGCTTTTGGGTGAGATTCCACACCAGAGCCTCAGCTGAAAATAAAAACGTACTTTTCTGTCTCCCAGAAAGGATCACTCTTGGTATTATCTCTCCTATCTGCTGCTACAATCAGACATGAATCAAAGAGAACACAGAAATGCTGGACCACTCTGACCACCGTTGTGTAAGACCACACAGAGGAACCACTGACATCCACAAGAAGCACATGGACAATTTCAACAGAACGGAGAAAACAATGAAAATGAACACAATCTGGATACAAGTATTTAAAAAACACCAGATCAAGACAGTAAATAAAAAACACCACTCAGAAACAGGGGGAACTCCAGACAGCAAACAGTCAAGTGCCAGTTAACACCTTCCAAACAGAGGGTGCCTCCAGGCAACAACAGCCTGGGGCTGCGGTGGTGCAGTGTGTTAAACGGTTGAACTGTTGAATCTGCTGACCTAAATGTTGGCAGTTCGAAGCCGTGGGTCAGGGTGAGCTCCTGCTGTTAGCCCTAGCTTCTGCCAACCTAGAAGTTCAAAAACATGCAAATGTGACTAGATCTATAGGTACCGCTTCGAAGGGAGGGTAGTAAAGGTACCCATGCAGCCCATGCCGACAATGTGATCAGGTGGTGTCTACAGACAACAGGATCCTTGGCTTGGACATGGAACAAGAGCACCTCCCCATGGCCAGAGTTGAGAAACATCTCCAGAAAGCTGGAGATGGAAGGGGAAGCCTTTACCTTTATTCTGTGTATTTGTGTGTCATTGTTTTTCCACTGTATGAAAAGGCATTGAATGTTTGCCTATCTGTGTATGTTGTAATCCGCTCTCAGTTCCCTTGAGGAGATAGAGCGGAATACAAATAAAGTGTTGTTGTTGTTGCTATTATTATTATTATTATTATTATTATTATTATTATTATTCCTTCACTGACTGACCTTGTCAAGGCCACTCAATGCTAATCTAGCTTGCTAATTGCAACATTCAGACTTGCTTAAAACAGACAAGGGTTCTTTCTCCCACCTATACACTCCACTGGCCTCACCTTCAGCAGACCTCTGAAGATGCCATTAGCCACAGGTGCAGGTGAAACTTCAGGAGAAAATGCTACTGGAACATGGTCATACAGCCTGGAAAATTCACAGCAATCCAGAGAGCACCAATTCATGTCTTCTTCCCATGCCTGCCTGGCTAATTCTGTGATACTCATTGTTTTGCTCTGCCACTTCTGCCAAAACGACTGGCACTTCCAAAACCTGTGGGTTCACTTCTTTTATTTTTCTCTCTGATCAAAAGAAGATGCAGTGTGTCTCGTCTCTTCTTTGACTGTTCCCTCCCCACAAATATTCGCAAGGGCTTTCTGCCCGCTCTGCTAATTTCTCCACTATCCCTCCACCAAAGTTACTCCTCCCTCCTCTGGTCTGGGACTCTCTGGATTGGCACAGTGTTCCATCCCTTCCAACATTTTAATGGACAGAAACAGGGACATGTGCAGCAGAGCAACATCAGAGTGTGGTCAAGATGTGAAAGCTACAAGTGAGGAAGAACACCCAACAAGGAAGTTGCTGTCGCAGTTTGCTTCTGCTTGAGTCTACAGCAGGCATGGGCAAACTTTGGCCCTCCCTTCTGGTGTGTTGAATTTGAATCCCACAATTCCTAACAGCCTCAGGCCCCTTCCTTAAATGACTGAGAAGGAAAAAAGAAAGGGCCTGAGGCTGTTAGGAATTGTGGGAATTGAAGTAAATAAAGAACAACACTCAGAAACAGGGGAAACTCCAGACAAGAAACAATCAGGGCCACCTAATCACCTCCCAACAAAGGATTCTCCAGGCAGGAAGCAGCCAAGCCTTGAAGCTGCAAAGCTATTCAATGCTAATCAAGGTGATCAATTGCAACATTCACATTTGCCTCAAACAGACAAGAGTTCTTTCTCCCACCCTGGACATTCCACAGATACGGTAAACCCCACTTGCCTTGTTTTCAACAAACCTCACAACCTCCGAGGATGCCTTCCATAGATGTGGGTATAACGTCAGGAGAGAATGCTTCTGGTACATATACTTACAGCCCGGAAAACACACAGCAACCCTATCTTCGGAATCCTCTATGCCATTAAAAAAAATAAAGAGTGGAAGTCCTGACACATATTAAACTTGAGTTTTCCATTGCATCCAATACAAGGATCCTTTCTTCTTCCTTGCCCTTGAGAAAGTATTGATAGCATGATTCATTCTTACAAATGGAAGAAAACACCAAAATGCCAAATAATCAAGTTAATCTGCATTCCGAAACTGGATTGTATGGCAATGTAGATCCAGCCATGGGCAAACTTCGGCCCTCCCTACATCGCCCACAGTTCTTAACACCCTCAGGCCCTTTCCTTTCCCACCTCAGCCACTTAATCCGAAAAGAAGGATTAAAGAGAAGGGCCTGGGGCTGTTAGGAATGGTGGGAGCTGTAGTCCAGGAGGGAGGGCCGAAGTTTGCCCATGCCTGCTGTAGACCAAATGCAACGTCCCTCCTATAACTATTCCATATTTTCTATTTTCTTTTTGCTATGATCCCCACCCACCCCCACCCCCCCACCCCCCAGAGTGCATCTACTTTTGCAAGTACAACTTTGCCATACTCTGGCCCCGTCTACACTGCCACAGAATTCAGTTTCTGAATCCGGATTATCTGATTTGAACTGGATTATATGGCAGTGTAGATCCAGCCTAAGGCCCCTTCCACACTGTGATATAAAATCCAGGTTGTCTGCTTTGAACAGGATTATATAGCAGTGTAGACTCATATAATCCAGTTCAAAGCCAATAATCTGGATAATCTACTTTGATAATCTGAATTATATGGCAGTGTAGACACACTTTTAGCTTCATATATGCCTTTTTGTGTATATAAATAAAGCTTTTTTGTTTTCTGTTGGTACTATTGATAATAATATTTTTCTATTTATTACCTGATTCTTCTTTCAGTGTGAAGCGGGGGAGGGGGGGCAGCACAGTTAAAGAGAACTAGAGAGGGGGAGTGTATCCCTGCTGGTTCTCTTGGATCTCTCAGTGGCTATCGATACCATCGACATGATATCCTTCTGGGTTGACTCTGCGGAATGGGTCTGGGAAGGCCTTCGCACAGTGAAAGCTTGAATACCAGCTGTGAATGTACCTCAAAAAGCCTGAACTGGCCATGACGGTCAACACCTTAGTTGGATCTAGAATGGATTACTGCAACACACACGACATGGAGCTGCTTTTGAAGACAGCTTGGAAATTACAACTACAGTATTCCTTCACTTTTCGTGGGTGATTCATTCCAGGATCACCCGCGATAAGTGAAAATCCGTGAGGTAAGGACGCTCCGCCTAGTTGGCAACGGTCTTGTCCTCTCCACCGAGTCTGCTGCTTGCTGCCTCAGAGCAACTTACCCAAGGGGTATGAGGACGAGGCTGCTGCCGAGGGGGCGGAGACGAGCCCCAGGGTAATGCCTAGTGCCTGGCTCCCCCTTCCCTCCTCCTCTTCTTCCTCCCTCCCCCCCCCATGCTTATTGCGGACCTACTATACAGCGAATCTGCAATAAGCGAACCGCAATATAGCGAGGGAACTCTGTAGTACAAAGTTTGGCAGCCAGGTTATTGACTGAGGCTAGCTATGAGGAGCACCCCACATCCCTATTGAAGCAGCTCTATTGGCCTCCGACTAGTTTCCGGGCTCAATTCAAAGTACAGGTAATTATCTATAAAGCCCTATATGCTTCAGGTCCCACCTATCTTTGAGACGGCATCTCCCGCTTTGAACCGGCGCGGGCTCTGAGATCTGCCAGGGAGGCGCTCCTCTCGGTCTCACCTCCACCTCAAGCATGGTTGGTGGGAACGTGAGAGAGGGTTTTTTCAGTGGTGGCCCCCGGCTTTTGAATGCCCTTCCTAGAGAACTTAGGCTAGCCCCCTGTCTTCAAGTTTTCAGAACAAATCTGAAACCATGGCTTTTCAAATAGGCCTTCAACCATGTTTAGAACTCTATCTGCTATACTCAGGACCTAATGATTTGTTTCACTCTAGCACTTATGGGACTGATATAAATTCCAGTTTATTTTTATATCCGCAGCCGCTGCTGCATTTTATTGACTCTTTTAAGTTGGTAGGGGTTTCATGTGATGTTATATGTAGATTGTTTATATGGACTTTGTTGTTATTGTGCTATTTTGTTTATGTACTTTGTTGTATTTTATATGTTTGCACTATCGGACCAGGCTGTGCAGCAGCTAGCTGGTAGATATCTGTCTTAAATCACTACTGACCAAAAGGTCATGAGTTCAAAGCCTAGCTTGCTGTCGATCTTTGCAGCCTGAAATATTTATTTATTTATTTATTTATTTACAGTATTTCTATACCTCTTTTCTCACCCCTAGGGGGACTCAAAGCAGAAAGACAGTTTCATCTGTCAAGTAGGAAATTTAGGTACCGCTTTATACAGGGAAGCTAATTTAACTAATTTACGACACCATATAACCTTCCAGGAGCATGGAAAAGAATGAAGTACTCCATCAAAGGACTCAGTGTCAGAAACGGTGAAGCGGCAGCTCCCCCTGTAGCCAGAATCAACCCGGAATCAATCATATCCTCATGAAACCAGAAATACTGGAATGTTAAATTGCCTATGTGTCTGTCTAGACATGTTGTATGTCTAATTGGCATTGAATGTTTACCATGTATATGTGCATTGTAATCTCCCCTGAGTCCCCTGCGGAGTGAGAAGGGCAGAATACAAATACTGTAATTAAATAAATAAATACAGTAAATAAATTTTGGGAGGCGCCCCAAGTCCCTTTGGGGAGATGGTGATGGGGTATAAATAAAGTATTATTATTATTATTGTTATTATTATTATTATTATTATTATTATTATTTATTAAATGCATCACTAAAATCACATATTAAAGCACAAGATGCATTGAAATTAGTGTGCATCTTGCAATCGACAGTGTCTCACAATTGCAGAAACGAGGCATTATCATGGAAGAAGCAAAATACAGGCTACGTGCGAATGCATATAATGTTCTGTGTATGTTTAAATAGATGCCTGAATGGAAGAGTAGCAGGTATATGGTTAACCCATTTACACCCATTTACACTCCAGCTATTTAACCCTCCAGAATTATCTGCGCGCATTTTAGATGGGAAACCATCTAAAATTCACTCCTATTATTATTATTATTATTATTATTATTATTATTATTAAAAATTAGCTTCCAATATATGGCAAATTAGTTTGTTTTAACTAACAAGGGATGGGTTAGGATGGAGAAACTGTATATCCCTAAGGTAGGTAAAAAGGCATAATAATGTAAAGATGGCATAACATATTCATATAGAATGTATATAATATGATTGATGTCTCAGATTCGAACAGAGAGGTAGCTGAACTTACAGACATTCCATATATATTTATATATGCGCGCAAATGCTAAAACCAATGGCGAAGGAGTTAAATCAATAATGTGGGGTACAGTTTGGTCTATGCTCCATGAACAAAGCATAGCTTGAACATTGAAGAGAAGGGCCAGGAAGTGGCAAATGTAACCAAAGCAAGGAAGCGGAGGAACTGATTGTTGCCAAAGAATCAATTGTTTCCTTACTATCCTAAGCCAAATTCAATTCTCTTTGATGTGACTCTCTTTTGGGAGAGATCGAGCAGGGTATAAATAGACATCATAACAACAAGATTAATTTCTGATATTTCAGTTGATCCTTCTGGGGATGCTTTTAGCTAGTTGTAGTGTTGTTGTTTATATCCAAAGTGTTTGTTGCTTAAGTTTTTAACAACACTGAATTTTACTTGGTTTTTAACTAGGCAAGAGCTACTTCATATTGCATTTTATGTAGTATTTTAAGTGGTCACCTCACCATTGATGTAGGTAGCATTTTAACGATTTACATAGTATTTCGTGTTGCATTTTATAATCTTCTTTTAAAGTGTTTATTTGAAAGATCTTTGGTCTAAGCATTGAATAAATAACAACAACTAGCAACTAACAACAAACAACAACAATAACATATTTCTGCTTCCTAATCCTTTCGAGCTGAAGGCAATATACATCTGATCCTTGAGCTGGGAAAGGGTTAACGGTGGCACGTTAGTTAATCATGAATAAACTACAAAGAAATCCAATCCAACTGCAATTATGCTGAAAGGGGGAACGTTTTTAACAATTGATTTCAAAAATGGTGATTAAATTTACATGGCATTATGGCACTAAAAGCCCGACTAGGAGAAAGATGAAACATTCCCATCCATTTTTTCATTCTTTCACCGATCCTCATTTTGAACCTTGGAGAGAAGGAAATGCATGTACAAACTTTTCAAATATCCTTTTCTCCATTGAGAAGCCCCTTTTCTTCCTTTCCCTTTATTCCTCCCTTATATTTCATCTCCTGTTTTTTCCCCCCGTTGACCAATTCCTATGTGAATCTATGTAAAAATCCCAAAGTTAAGGGCTTTAAAACTCAATTTTCCAAGAAGAGAAGAAGGGCTCTGCCACAGATGTCACAAGGACTGTGGCCTAGCCTCCTTCCAAGTTCCTTAATTCTGAGCAATTCAATTAAATCTATCTATCTATCTATCTATCTATCTATCTATCTATCTATCTAAGTCAGTGTTTCCATGTATGTGTGTATGTATGTGGCAGCTTTCTTTGTATGTGTGTATGTATCTGGCAACTTTCCGATTGGATTCCATTTTCAGCGACCACTGCAACCTGGACCAAACTTGGCACACAGACATACCTGCCCTGAACATACTGAAGACGTTTGGGGAAAATTGACCTTGATTTATGGGAGTTATAGTTCACCTGCAGCCAGAGAAACTGTGACCCCCACCAACAATGGACTGGGACCAAACTTGGCACAGAGAAGCCCCATGACCAACCAAACATCCTGGAGGGGTTGGAATTGATCTTGATTTCAGAGAGTTGCAGTTCACCTGCATCTAGGGATTACTCAATCCAGCCGACGACGGATCTGGACGAGACTTGGCTCACAGACCTAACATGTCCAACTGTGAATATTGGAAGTGGTTGGGTCACAGGCCCGTAGCCAGGATTTCGTTTCGGGGGGGAGGGGGGCTAAAAATTTTTCAGGGGGGGGGGGGGTTCGGGGGGGGGCTGAGTTTCGGGGGGGGGCTGAGTCTGAGTGAAAGAGGGTCTAGCCTAGCAAACTTTTTGTATCATTACCCCAATACCCCCATGCATATGGGATATATTGAGTATGGTGATCAGATCATGATATGAATAAACATGACAGTTTAAATAATGCACCAGTAAGGCCTTTTCGCGAACCACCATGAGAATTTCGGGGGGGGGGGCTGAAGCCCCTCAAGCCCCCCCCCCCGGCTACATGCCTGGGTTGGGAAGGATTGAACCACGATTCTGGGAATTGTAGTTTAGCCACATCCTTATGCATTTACTAATGGGAGCATTCATAAAAAACAAAAGGGCAGACTGGCTTTTTCTTAATAAATAGTGTTACACATTACCAAACTGATATTACCGAACTTCTCAAAACAAACAATGCCTTTTTCAAATAACCAGGGTATTGCCGGGTCCTCAAGCTGATAAATAAATTTAAAAAAGAACTTCCAAGAGGTTGTTTCCCAGAAACTCAAGCCAGTATTTTTGGTTCATACATTTTTGGCAATGTCTTTATTAAGCCAGACCAAATGGAATACAATTAACCGCACAAGCTTTCAAAATACAAACATAAGACAAGAGCTTATATTAATTTTTGCTCCATTTGATGTGCCAAGGATCATTTTCAGGGGGTGTTTTATTTTTCCAAATGGATTATTAAAACAAATTAGGACTTATATTTTGAACATCTGAAAAACATCCCAAAAAACCATGCTAGGGCTTATTTTTGGGATAGGGCTTATTTTCAGGGGATGTCTTATTTTCCAAATTGACCTTTTAAATGAACTATAACTAGAGCTTATCTTTGAAGAAGGGCTTATATTTCAAGCATCCTCAAAACATCCCAATAATCATGCTAGGGCTTATTATCAGGGTAGGGCTTATTTTTGAAGAAATGGGGCTCTGTCTCTTTATTATGAAAAGATGGTCAGGAGGCATGCAAAGGGGAAAAGGTTGTGAAATGACATACAGTCTGCAATAAAATTCGGTTTCCCATTTGAAAACCTTTGCAAAAATGTGAAAACTCCAATCTGTCTATTCCAATCCAAAATCTCATAGGAAGGGAGAATTCACCATGTATTTTTATGGATGGAAATAACATGTGGAAATATTTGCAAATGGTCCAAAAGAGCATTCTCTATAGTGACAGGAAATCCCAATGAGGAAAAGACTGGAATCTTTGTAGTTCTGCAGTCATTCTGCATACAATCTGAACAGCTACATTCCTAGATTAGTGTCAGGCAATTTTAGACACTGGATCAAACAAAGCATATACATAAAGGTGAGATTTACTTTTGGTTGGAAAGAATACATTCTCAGAAAACCAAGTGTTAGTCCAAGATTATATACGAGGGTGGGTCATCACTCTTTTATGTCTTTCACAGCTACTGGACTATCTATGCATGATATGATAGAAGTAACCTTACTCTACTGATACAGTCTTTTTTTCCGATTGACTGATTAGAACCATGAATCTGAAGCTCAAAGAAAGAGCCGTCATTGAATTTATGGCAAAAGAAGGTTGTGCACCTCAGGAAATCCATCATTGCTTGGAGAATGTTTATGGGGACGCTGTAATGGACATCTGTCATGTGCAGCATTGGGTGAAAAGTTTAAAAGTTTCAGATTCAATGATTTGAATGACATTAAAACAGCTTTAAAATACTGGGTCACCAAGCAAAACCCTGTATGTGTGTATGTGTGTGTGTGTGTGTATAGAAAGAAATTATTTAATATACACCCTTATACCATTATATATTAATTCCTTCCATTGCAGAATCTGAACCCTAATCTGATATTCTTCAAGTGATACAAACAGCGAAATGGATAGACTATACATCCTAACATTCATATTGCAGATGATCCAACGCGCCCCCCCCCCCTTCTTTTTCTCTATTTCGGCCTAATAAAGAAATATTATTTCTTTTTTCTCACTTACCTAATGAAACTATTACGCCAGTATGATGGATTTTGGAATACCCTTGCATTCATTATACAGGTTATTGGCTCTTTAGGTCTGAGGATCTAAGCAAGCCAACATCCTTACAACGTGGAGATTCTTTTAAAGTCGTGGGAGGGCAATGATGTCAAATGCAAAGCAGTTGCTGAGTTTTGAGGAGTGTTTTAAAATCAGGCTCGGGAATGAAGACAGCTCCATGACTTTAGAATAAATGCAACCTCTTATGGTAAAATTATATTTTTAAAGGAAGATTTACAACTTTTATGCTGAAAGCGGGCTGGTGCCAATTCTTAGCCATTGCTTCCTCGACTCCAGAAAAGAAAAACAATTGCACCCATTAGGCACACATTCAGTGCCATTAATTATCATATTATGGGAGGAGATTAAAAAATACATCAAATTATAGGACTGGTCAGTTTTGATCAAATATTCTGAAAGTAACTTTTTAATACAGCTATGTTTTTACCCTGTTTCCCCTTCTGCTCCCTCACCCATATTGTGTTTTTAGTAGTTGTATTTATATTTTTAATGTACCAAACATGCCAGGTTTGTAAGGAAATGTGACACTATCTCCTGTGCTGGTCAATGACCGAAATAAATGTTTTGATTTGATTTGAATACAGCTATTGTATTTCTAAATAAATCATAGAATCATTGAGTTGGAAGAGACCTGGTGGGCCATCCAGTCCAACCCCTGCCAAGAAGCAGGAAAATTGCATTGAAAGCAATTCAAATCAATATCATCGTGTTTATCTTGGGTGTGATAATTGTATTCCCTTGAGGTAAAATGTTTTGCTTTGCTTTGGAATCTGTTTCTTGACATCATTATTTCTTGGTTACGTTGCATCAGTTTTGGAGAAGTATTTGCTTGAACATTTTAACAATCATGTTAAAATGTTCAACCTAAGGCCCCGATTCAATACATGGGAGAAAGAAATTTGAATGATTGGGATCCTAATCTTTGCTCCGGTGTCCTTTGACAGCAAAAGATTGCTTTACATTTCCTGGCTCAGAGGATACAAATCTTGGTGGTTTGTTGTGGATCTTTAACATTCTAAACAACTTGCGTCCTTGCATCTTTATAGGTGAAATATTTTAATTTCGCACACAAACAGTGGTATAGAAAAAGAGGTTGCGTTGTTAAGAGCACTAGTTTATATATGAGCTTTTTCTGGTCACCACCAGATTGGATCCAAATTCAACAAACCATTTAGTTAGTGGTCCTTCAACTTTTATTATTACAGTTTTAAAGGAATGCCTTTACAAAAGGGCATTGGGCACAGCTTTTCTGGAACACAAAAATGGTAATACAATATTGTTAATTCAGGAGTTGATGCAATAACGGAGTACATTCCAAAATCTCCAACATGGCAAGAGTGCATGCAATAACGGAGTACAAGTCCTTCCAAAATCTCCAACATTGCAGGAGTGCATGCAATCACAGAATACAAGTCATTCCAACATTTCCAGTATTTGTCCAAATAAATGCTGACCTACATCTCACATTTCATGTCAGCCCCACTAACAACTCTGTTCTCTCTTCCACTAGTTTACCCCTCAATCTTTTTGGATATTTTTGTGCCCAGATCTGCAGTCTGTCTGTTGAAGAAATGTGACTGCAAAAAGCTAAGGCATTTGGCAGAACTGTCCCTCCTTTGCCCTGATGCTCTTTCAAAAGGTGAAACGGCAGTGACAGATATGACTCCGCAGCACAAGACCCTGGATCCTAGTCTCTTTTTGATATCAAAAAGATCTCAAAAGGAGATATCAAATGCCGATATCAAAAGGAGAGATGCTACCAATTGAAATCCCTTTGCTTAGAAGTCAACATGCTTTCCAATATTTGCCCATCTTTGTGGCCCCATATAAGCCAAACTGATGGCTAAATTACATTCTGGATTATTTTCCTCTCAAAGTATTGCTATCAACATTTATATGCCACCACACCAACTATTGCTCTCCTATAAAATCATTTCAAAGGGCAGGAGAGGGGTGGTTCTGTTAAGTCTGTTGGAGCCACATGGAAAGAATCCTCTGGCATCTCGAATACAATCTCAGGACATGAGTCCACTTTATGATAAAATCCTGACTCTTACAGATGTCTTGACCGTACCTCCTGTTGGGCTGTCCCAATTCTCCTTGTGTGTTCTTCATTTATGGGCAACACACACAGAGAAAAAGAGAGATGGCAACAAATGACAGTCAATACAAAGGCAATGGGTACCTTACGAAAGCCAAGAGAAGATAGCTAAGTGGCTTTACTTCGGCGTTGATGCAAGCAGTTTTGCTCAGCTGCAGGATGGTAGTAAGTCAATATAAGATGAGTCAGGGTGGTCAGAGTCAAGGTCTCTCTTGCCTGAACATCCTTTCTTTCCCACGGTGGCCAATGCCTCTGAGAAGCCTAAAAGGGGAAGCAATGGTCTTGCTGGCTGCTCCGTCCTGTGCTGGCAGCAACTGAGAGTCAGCGCCACATTGCCTCTAGTAACAGAGTCCTTATTTCCAATGTAGCTGGAAGGCAGCTTAAAAACCAGCCTGTTCCGTTTGATAAAAGCTGTCCAAAACTCATATAGATTGGCATATCATCCTGCAGAGCCACACTAAGAATGTAAGGAACAGCCTTATCCTGAGCAAGGTGTTGGTTCATACAGCTTAGTGTTACCTGTACAGACCGGCAACATCTCTCAGTGACACCAGATCAGTGGATTAAACTGGGGAGTGAACCTGAGATGTTTTTCATGTACTCAACCTCTGGATTTCTCAACCAATTTACTTGTCTTGTTTCTACTTACATCCATGCAGGTGCTGCAACTGATTTGGACGCTCTGAAGTTTCTAAGGTGATGAGAGCAAAAAGTTCTCTTGTGCGCTGTGTCCTTCTTGTTCTCAGTGGTGCGGCAGGAGAAAGCAAACATGCACAAACAGACACACAAGGCTTTCTGGGATGATCTCTGACTATACTAATGATGCAACCAAACTGCCTTCGTGTGCAAAGAGAGAAAAGCCCCTTGCTTTTCTGCACACCAAGGGGCAACCTTCCCAAATTTAAGTCCATCTTGCAAAAAAGGTAATAATATAGCTCAGACTTAGAACAGATTCCTCCACTGCCTCTTCCTGGATTCCTTCTGACCACAGTTATCACTGGCAACCAACCAAACACACACTCGCAGCTGTAATAATCTGCTCACAAGTTATCATGAAGCAAGTCCATAAAAGCTTATGCGACATAAAGTTGGTCGGTCTCTTATGGGGGCCACACAAATCTTTGATATTTTTGCTCCAAGAGGGTTGACTTTGGACCTGATCATGCCCGAGACAAGAGTATCCAGAAACCTCACCCCATCCTGAAAGTTCATACATACTGCAGATATGAAGATATTGAATAAAGCAAAATAGACAAAATAGATATGTTTCAAACAGCTAAAACCAAAGCTACAAGCCTACATCAAGCAAAGTTACTGATATCCTATTGATTTTTCAGGGAGAATAGCAACTCACATTGTTGAACTGATGGATACTCTCTGAATAGCATATCTTTAAGCCTGGCGTCACATGAATGCTATTTCAATGAGAAAAGGGCACCGTTTCAGCTAAGCTAAGTCGGCAGTCAAACCAAAGTTAAGTTTATCATCTGAAAGGTCAAAGTCGGAAAGGCAAACTCTGAGTATTGTCTGCATTGTTTGTGGAAATGACTGGAGTCTTTGCTCAAAAAAAGAAAGAAAAAGAAAAGAAAGAAAGATGCAGCAGTTCTTGTTCATTTGGGAGTTTGAAATTAAGAGATTTGTAAATGAAACCCTCTGTGATGGTGGCTTTATTGGCAACTGAAAGATTTGCAAAGGCTTCGCGTTAACAATTCCGTCATCTATATGCAAAGAGAGAGTCAGTTTTATAGTTACACAAACACTTTTTGGCAAGAGGATCTGTTAGCAAGAAGCCCAAAGTTCTATCCGCTCAGAGGGCACACTTCTTGGTAAATTGCAAACTCTGGGAAATTTGTTGCAAACCTTGTTATTGTCACTTAAAAAAAAAACCCCAAAAAAGCATAGGTTCACAAAAATCCTTATTTTGCAAGGGATGAGGATCAGCAGTACCTGACCCCTTCCCCACCACACACTTTTCAAAGGAGAGATTGACACACATGCACACTTGTGTGGGGAAAGCATCCAGGCAGAATGGATACCCGTCCGATGCACCTGCTGCAGTCCGGCCCTGAACCTGGCTCCCCTCCAGCCCCATTTGTCCCAGTCCCTTTCTTTGAGGGGAAAAGGAATCAAACCCCAAGCCTCTTACCTTGAAGCAGGACCTTCTGCCTCGGTGCGTCTCTGAGCTCTCTGCCTGATCTTCTTCTCCCTGTGAAAAGGAGAGAAGTGCGTGAGTTGGTGCGCTAGGTATATATTGTCTGCGAGTCTGGCCTTAGGGTGTCCATCGCGCGACCTGGGTTTGCTCCTGCCCCTATAAGGCAGATAATATTGTCACATGCCTTGTTGCTCCCAGCGATCCGTATGGCAAGATGGGGAAAGGGGGTGGGCTAAGGGTGGAGTGGGGGCGAGAAGAAGAGAAAGGAGAGAGAAAGAAAGACAGATGGAGAGAGAGAAAGAGAAGGGAATCTTTAAATGGGGGAGAGGCAAAGAGAATTTCCCTGCGCAAACCCCATAAGACCCCAATCCCCACCTGACCAACCTATACTTTCCCCCCCTCCTCTCTTCTGTATTTTTTTTTTTTTTTTTTGGCTAGCTTCTTTTTGTATCTGTGGCTCCTGGCAGCTCCTTTCAAGTCCCATTCGAGGCCTGGAAGATGTGAAGCGAAGTTTGCCTTGATCCACTTTCTCTGGGTTTTGTCTCACTGGGAGCAGAGAGAGAGCAGGATTTGGTGTGAGGATGCTTTGCAAGTGCGTATAGCTATGCGCACACGCACACACTTTGTATAAGAGATCCTACATCCACATAAAGCAGAAGAAATAAAACCTCGATGCTTCCAACTTTATCTCCCCTGTGCACTGCACTTGTTGAGAGTAACAATGATGCCATTAGAATCACTTTACACACCAAAGCAAATTGATTGCAGATTAGCCACCTGGCCGTGGAGAGAGAATGGGACATAAAAGAGGCCTTACCAAAAACAAATTAAACTCACAATATATTTTATTCTAATTTTTGCATGTTAAATATGTGTATGATTCATAAGTGAGTGGGGGAAACAAGTTACTAGCCCTTAAGAATCTTTTGATCCTAGCCACACAGATAACATCTTGCAAGTAGAAAAGGCGGCATTCCTGCCTCTTTCCACAAACACTTTACAATCCAAAAATTGTAACATAGACAGAAGGAGACTAGGGAAGGTATTATTTGCTCTTACAATGAACAGGAAAATTGATTTGTTTTCACCAATCAGTTTCAGATTGGAACATGGCAGGCAAGTCAAGCACCATGAGATGTTAATACATTTAACAAATTCTCCTTAATTTATTTTGTTTTGTTTTAGGGGATCCTTGTTGGCACTTTCCTTATCCTCTGAATTACTTCTGAAACTAAAGACAGGTGTAATAATTGACATTGAAATGTACAAATAATTCTGCCTTTGCTAAAATTAATGAGGGGGGGGGGGAATGGGGCAAAATTCCTTTTTGGGTTCCCAAAATTAGGAACCTCCAGAATCCAATGACCTGCTTTCACTTGTACTTCATCCATTGAGTGATTTAAAAACATGATCAGCCATACATTACAGTGAGAAATACAGCAGCACAGTTGCGATGGCTGGGAAATTTTGTAATTCCTGGGTTGAAATCCCTGCCTTGCCACCAATCCATGAGGAAGTTTAGGGGAAGTCATTTACTCTCAGCCTCAAAAACTCCACTCGCAAAAAAACAGCCACATGTCATCCTTGGCGACCGAAAAAGAAAGAATTGTGACCTACCTTACTTTGTCATTTCAAAGCTGGAGCACAGTTATAAATGGTGGAAAAAGATTGCACAGTTACAATGGCGGGAAGATTTGGTTGCAGAGCGGAATGAGAAAGAGACTTACCTTACAGGGAAAGGTTGTGGTGAGGTTCGCCCCTGTGCAAAGTCCTCTGAACCTTCTTCTTGGCCAATTTTCTCTGCCTGAAGCCCGGCAAAGATCAGCACCAGGCCATCAGGGACCAGAGGAAGTGCATATGGGCCGGTTCTTCGCTCAAGCCGTTGGATAATTGGATCTCGGGATAGATGCCGGTCCAGGGCTTTCCTTGCCTCCTCCTCCCAGCCTTCAGAGCTCTGGAAGCCAATCGGCCTGACAGTCCCGCAGAGCAGAGTCTATACAAGTTGGAGGAACAAACCCACTCTCCGCCTCTCCTTCCCGCAGAAGGGAAAAAGGGCAAGAGGGCGCTTCGGTTTCCATGCAGAGGTTGCCGGCATAATTGCAGTCCTATGCCAATGAGCCTCTATAGGTAGCCTCTTGGCATGTGGCATCTATTAAAATAAAGTTTAAAAAGTCATTACAAAACTAGGGGGCACCAGCATTTATTTCCAAAGTGTTTTTAAAGTATTGCTAGTAAAAAAAATGGTTACTATAATGAGAGTAATGAAATTCTGTTACTTTTCGTTATAGTAACTGCGCTCCTTTCTCCCTTATTGTTAGAGCCATCAACATGAAACTTGTTATGTTTATGTTTATAGAACATTTTGACCACTGTTTGTCCATCAAGTTTCAGAACATTTCACTTATCCACGTTTTTTGGAGGGGGGGGGGGGTTCCAAAGGTTTATAACAACATTTTTATTTTTTTAAAACCTACAAGAGCTAGACCAGGCATGTGCAAACTTGGGCCCTCCAGGTGCTTTGGACTTCAACTCCCACAATTCCTAACAGCCTCAGGCCTCTTCTTTTCCCTCCTCAGCCAGGTTTGTACATGCCTAAGCTATCTACTTGAATTTCTCTATAATGACACAAGATAACGGGATCATTCCCCCCAACTTCACATATCTACTGATTTTAGGGAAATTTTAGAAGTTTTGAAAAAAACTTTTTAAAAAGCCACAACAGCTATCTCATTGAATGTCTCTTTTATTAACCAACCAAACTTCCACTGAGGCATTTCCTCCCAGCCCAGCACAGAGATTGACTTACTAGAAGTCTCAGCCAGTTATCCTCTTTGCAGATTCAACCATTCATTGGAACTCTGGAAGGCTGCTGCAATGGAGGGACAAATCTCTCCCCTCTCCTGATTGGGCCTTCCAGATGATGAGCAGAATTCTGGGAAATAGAGTTCAGGGCTGGGCCTTTTGCATTCTCTGGCATAGGGCTCCTAGATTTTCCAAACTGCATTTCCCAAAATGCTGTGCTTCCTCTGCATCTTTCCCAGCTCACTCAGCTCATGGTGAGAGGCAGCCTTTTTGGCTTCACTTCGCTTGCTTGCGCTGAAAATGAAACCGACTTTGATAGGTTTCCGAGCATCGAAGAATTCAAACAAAAAGTATTGGGTGAGTTTTCATTCTTAAGTTTTTGGTGGCCGCCCCTCCCCTCTGTTTCTTAATATCTGTTAGTCTATGCAAAACTTACTAATTAGATATGACTTACAATTTAGTTTTGCACACCTTTAATAGTCATTGACTTTGTCAAAATTTCTGGTATTTTAGGTATAATATTTTAGGCACAACATTGTGTTATGGTCTGATATGGGGGAGGTGCATGGGGGGAACACACTATGTGGTATTGCACCAGATGGCACCAATGCTAGTGACGTCCCAAAGCATAAAAAGATCCAAAACCAGCAGAGAGTAAATGACCTGCAGCTATGGAAAACCAAGGAAAACCAATGGAATGCAGCCCTGTTTGCTCATCTGTTCGATCCGGAATAAGACATTCAAAGGCAGTCCCATTTAGAGAGCAATACACCAGTTGAGCCTACTGATATCAAAGCACAAAAATGTTCCTTCAAGGCAGTGCTCTTACTTGGAATTTCCTCCCCTTTGCCTCCCCTTTATGTCAAGTTGCTTTGAGTTTCCTTTGGGAGAGATACAACTGGGTACTACTAGATCTGTGACCTGGAAACCCAACCCACAGACTGGAAATACATGCAATGAAAATAGGTAAGAACAGCCAAGAACGCAGAGTTTAATGTTAAAGATATAATAATCCTTATTTTATACACAGTATTGTATATTGTTTAGATACTGTGCTATCTCAAATAGTGTCAAAATCCAACAGTATAACTATAAATTGTGGTGATGCCAAAGCAAGGGTGAAAAAGTGGAGTGTAAATAACCATAATAATAATAATAATAATAATAATAATAATAGGTGGGCAAAGTGTAGCCTACCTGATTTTATTGGACTGTAACTCTCAGAATTCCTCTCTGCTAGCTGGAGTAGATTGGAGATGCTGCCCAACCTCTTCTGTCTATGTTATCTTGCCTATATTATTAGAACAGGACAAATTCATGGAAGGTAAAGCTGCCAAAGGCTACTTTTTAAGTCTTTCAATGAACACGATGAATTCTGCCCCAGGATTGATTTTTAAATGCTTTTAATTCTATTGATTGCTTCACAGCATTTTTTTAAAAATGACTCATACGTGTTTTTGTTGATATTTTTTGTATGCAGTTGAACTGGTGTTTGTTTTATTTTTAAGATCAAGTTTGGGGTGCTGTAGTTTTTAACTTTGATTTAATGAATTTTAACTGCATTTTTAATACTGTTTATATTTAATTCTATTGTAATGTTTGAATATTTGTATATTTTAAATTGTATGCTGATGCTTTTATGTCAAGTCACTTTGAGTTTCCTTTGGGAGAGAGACAACTGGGTACTACTACTACTACTACTACTACTACTAATATTTTTTATAAACCATCTTGAGTCTCAGTATTGGGATTGCAGATTGAGATTTATTTATCATGTCAGAAGCGAATTGAGAATGCAATTATAATGTATAGAAAACAGTTATAATGTATAGGACTCAGAGGTGTAAGCTGCCCTGAGTCCCCCTTGGAGTGAGATAGGGTGGGATAGAAATACGGTAAATAAATGAATAAATAAATGCCACAAACAAAGTTAAAACTTGGCATTATAATAGACGTCTTCTGATCAGAAGCTGGCCACTTGGAGTGCCTCTGGTGTGGCTGTAAAAAGGTCCTCCATTATGCATGTGGCAGGCCTCAGTCTGCATTGTAGTAAGTGGTCTGTGGTTTGCACACTTGCATGTCGTGAACTCCACTTTGTAGCCCCATTTCTTAAGGTTAGTTCTGCATCTCATGGTGCCAGAGTGCAGTCTGTTCAGCTTCTTCAAAGTCGCCCAGTGTCCTGTGTACCCAAGAGGGAGTTTCTCATCCGGTCTCAGCCACTGATGGAGGTTCCTGGTTTTAGCCTGCCACTTTTGGACTCTCACTTGCTGCGGTGTTCCTGTGAGTATCTCTGTAGATCTTAGGAAGCTGTTTCTTGATTTAAAGGTATTGGCTTGCTGGTTGATATCCAAACAGAGGATAGCCCAGAGATGTCACTGCCTTGGTCCTGTCATTGCTGGCTACTACTTTCAGGCAAATATCAGGTGGTGCAACACCGGCTAAACAGTATAATTTCTTCAGTGGTGTGGGGCTTAGACATCCTGTGATAATGTGGCATGTCTCATTAAAAGCCACATCCACTATTTTGACTTGGCAGATATATTCCATGCTGGGCATGTGTACTCAGCAGCAGAGTAGCCAAATGCAAGGACAGATGTCTTCACTGTGTCTGGTTGTGATCCCCAGGTTGTGTCAGCCAGTTTTCATACAGTATTATTTCTGGCACCCTCTTTTTGCTTGATATTCAGGCAGTGCTTCTTGTAAGACAGAGTACGGTCCAGAGTGACTCCCAAGTATTTGGATGTGCTGCAATGCTCCAGTGGGATTCCTTCCCAGGTAATCCTTGGAGCTCGAAATGCTTGTCTGTTCCTAAGGTAAAAAGCAGACCCCTACATTTTAGATGGATTAGGAATCAGCTGGTTTTCCCTGTCATAGGCAGTAAGAGCACTTAAAGCTTCAGAGAGCTTCTGTTCAACCATTTCAAAGCTCCCTGCTTGAGCGGTGGTGGCACGATCCTCAGCATTGATGAAACTCTCATGCAACTTGCAGTTTTCAAATTGAGATTAGTATTATGATGATAACAAAAACAAATTAATATAATTTGGGTGGTCAATATATATACACACACACAAGAATCAAAGTTTGGCACCATCGAATTTTGTGAAACAGGTGATCCAGATTAGGATTTCTTTTTCCATTCTTGATCCAGTGTAAATGCACCCTCATTTAGGATTTATTTCTGGATTGCTGGTCCAGATGAGGATTTTTGTGCATGTGCTGCTTATTTTTCTTTTTCCAAAAAGGATATTAGTGATTTTGCAAAATTTTATATCATCACTTGTAAACTGCTTCTGGGAGATTTTTGGTTTTGTTTTGAGAAGTAAGCCGAGAAACCCTTAAACCAGGATCTGGGCTGTTTTTCCAGATACATCTGGATTTATTTTTTTGAAAGGCATGACCTTGTTAGAAATCATAACCTTTTGGAAAGCCACTGGTTATCACATAAGCTTTTGGAAAATGGCATTCATAATCATTTGGGAAAACCAGGAGTCTCCTGAGAAGTTAAAAACTCGCTTGAGTCAACCTTCTCCTTAGTAGTAAAATATCCATAAGTATTCATGTAAGGCAATTAGATATCTCAGCTGCTAAACTTATACACCTATATATCTTTTTGAACTGTTAGAGACAAAGGTATGTCAATGCGTGTGCGTTCACACACATATACCAGAGTTTCAGAAGTGTTTCTTTTCAGTTGCCCAAAAAACATCTGCTCTCCCATAAAATATATTTGCTTTTAAATTATGCTCTCAAGAGACAAAATAAAGTAGTCTTCTTTAAAAGTAACAGTTTATTTACTCACAAACTTCATATATTCAGCATACAGGTACTTTGCATATCAATCTAGTTACAGATAGTTTTGAAGTAGTTTTCCTGTGCAGATAACACAGGGCATCCTTCTTAGAATCTTAACAGTCCATATTCTAAAGCATCTTTCTGTACCACGAGTTTAATGGAATCTGTTCTCTAAAGCAGTGGTTCCCAACCTTCCTAATACCACAACCCCTTAATACTGTCCCTCATGTTGTAGTGACCCCCAACCATAAAATTATTTTTGTTGCTACTTCATGGGTGTAATTTTGCTACTGTTATGAATCGTAATGGAAATATTTGATATGCAAGATCTCTTTTCATTCCCTGGACCAAATTTGGCACAAATACCCAATACGCCCAAATTTGAATACTGGTGGGGTTGGGCAGGAATCATTTTGTCATTTGGGAGTTGTAGTTGTTGGGATTTATAGAAAACCTACAATCAAAGAGCATTCTGAACTTCACCAATGATGGAATTGAACCAAACTTGGCACACAGCACTCTCATGATCAACAGAAAATACTGGAAGTGTTTGGTGTTTGGTGGGCATTGACCTTGAGTTTTGGATTTGTAGCTCACCTACATCCAGAAAGCACTGTGGACTCAAAACAATGATGGATCTGGTTGGCAGGAATACTCAGTTTGCCCTAATGTAAATACTGGTGGAGTTTAGGAAAAATAGAACTTGTCATTTGGGAGTTGTAGTTGCTGGGATTTATAGTTCACCCACAATCAAAGAGCATTCTTAACTCCACAAATGATAGAAATGGGCCAAACTTCCCACACGGAACCTCCATGACCAACATAAAATACTGTGTTTCCTGGTGGTCTCTGGCGACCTCTCTGACATCCCCTTCCAACCTTCACAGGGGTCCCGACTCCCAGGTCGACAAACACTGCTCTAAAGTATTGTGTTTCTACAGACTTCTAAACTGCATTGTACTGCTTCTGATGCAAACACGCGGACTTCTAAAAATGTAGTCTGAGTCTGAAGAATCCCAGATCAGGTCACATGGTCTGCAGTCCCTCCCACAACAAATAGTTTAAAGGAAAACTGCATATCAATACACACATATACAACACTGTAAGCAATTATATACATAATAAGTAAGTAGTGGAGGCCTGAAGAAGTTTGCTATTCCCAACAATTTTTATGATAGGAATGTCATTTTAAAACTTGTCAGGCTTAACAGAAAACCTTGTTTCATTGAAATGCTTAAACCGAGACCCAGCATGGGTTAATAATTGCCACTCATCCATGGAAACTGATTGGGTGACCTTGGGCTAGTCACACTCTCTCAGCCTCAGCCTTGTAGAGCGCCAAGGCAATCTACAACTGATCAAACCTTGGCATGAAAACCTCATGGTAGGCTCACAATTGCTACCATTGAATTGAAAGTGGAAGGTTGTTTGCTTTCAGTTAACTGTTATGAAGGGGAGGGGATAGGTCAGGCAAAAGCAAATGGTTTCATCTTGTTCTAGCTTGCTTGTGTTGGCTTGTCGGTTCATGGTGACCTATGAGTTTCATAGGGTTTTTCAGAGGCAAGGAAGTCTCATAGGTAATTTGGCCATTTCTTTCCTCTGAAACATAGCCCACTGCACCAGGTATTAATTGGCAGTCTCCGTCCAAGTACTAACTAGGGCTGACCTGACCCTATTGATTTCCAAGGGAAAATAGGATCTGTTTCCTTATGTTCTAAGATTGCTTGGCCACATGTGTCTGGGTTTTCACTTCTGAAATGTTGGGGACTATGTATTTAGGAGGGTTGAAACAAAGGTCATCAAAGAAATGTGGTTAAAAAAACACTTTTTCCATCATCAGGGTAAATTTGCAAAAATGCATGTATGGTTCTTGCAGATCTGGTAAATTGCAAAATGAAGTTGAAATGTACAAGAATGGGGAAAAATGGAAAGCTAAGATTAGATGTGCAGATTTCTAAATCAGGAATGGTGGTCCTTAAAATTAAGTCACAACTATAAGTTTCCATTATCATGAGAAAAAACAATGCAACCTTTGCTGGCTCTGAGGGGCAGCTTTAGAGACTAGACCTCAGGAACTGAAATGCTGGGAAAAAATCCAAAGGTTCCTCCTCAAGTTGAAACAATTGAGTAATGTTAAGAAAACTCATGAAGAACTTTGAGATGAACTGCCCATCTGGCTGAATCCTGAACCCCGCACTCATTCAACAACAGCAACACACTGTCACATTTGTCATTCATCCAGCCGCATTACCATATTGGAAGATAGCACATACATGACAAGGCAGACTCGACAAAGGTTGAAGGTTCCTCTAGTTGGAGAAGGTCTCTTGTTGTAATCAGTTGCAGAGGGGTCCCACATAAAGTGACAACGATGTGGGTCACCGTTGTAAGTATGCGCTTTCTCGGATTTCTGCAGATATAAGGAGATCAACACCAGCATCCTGTATCCAGCGATATCTAAAGGAAGCCTCTATGAAGGCAGATAGCCCAATGTCCCTATTTTGTGTGAGCTTCATTTTGGACAGAAAGGCTTTTGTGCGTCCCATCAGGAAGGCAAAGCACCTTTCCTTGCATCCTTCATGCATTATTTAGGATGAATTATGTAGAGAAGTGCAGGAGTGTGTGACCTAGAGAAGACAATGCAATGGCTGAAATAGTTGGACTAGGATTTATCTGTCGGAGCCTACGCAGAGTTGCCTGGAGGACTGCTATTAAGGCAACAAACATTCAGAGAGAGTAAGACTGTGCATGTGGAACACTTAATCATGACTGGCTGCTGCTGATGGTGCAGTCTTCCTATGCATTCAGGCTTGACCAAGAGTGTGGAGACCATTGCACAACATGAGAAGATGGCCTCCTGCGCATGGGCTGCCCTTTCTTCAAAACGTGGAAGGGCTCCACATTAACTGTCCCTGCTGGCAGGAAGTCCATAGCTTCTTGCCGCTCTCTCAGTGCTTGCCCCACGTTACTGGCAGCAAGGGTGACATGGCGGAGGACCTGGTTCCCCTCTACCTTGCTCAGGCCTCTGCGCAAGCAACACGCGCCAGAGTGCTCACGCTTTCTTCCAGCCTGGGGGCTGCTTCTGGGGTGGGGGGCGGGGAGGGAGGCAAAACGGTGAGCTTGCCAGTTTCTCCCCAGGTCCACCGAGAGGTGTCTGTAGGGCTTGTCTCGCAGAATGTCAGAGTGCATGTGCTTGGCAAGATGGCCTTTCAGAAGCCATCAGCCCCGCTGTCACACAGGCCGCTGCAAATCGGGAGTGACAGCTGTCTCCGCACGCACCATCCATCTGTGGCAAATGTGTCAGCTAGCTGAACACTCCCGAGGAAACTGTTACACAGTTCGGGAACGAGAGAACGAGATAGGCAGACAAACAAGAAGCAACAACTGAGATATCTGAGGGCGCTGGCAGGTGGTTGATAGGTAGACCATGGCTAGCGACCTGTTCTCTGGGGAGAAGGCACCCCAACATCAGTGTCTACTGATGGTGTGGACAGGTGGATGATGAAACACTATGTGTCCATCCAGTGGCCTCAAACTCGCCTGACCACGGTTGGTTCTTCTACAACACAAGTGGTCCTCCAGTTGCTGCTGGACTGCAAAACCCATCAGCCGCTGCCAGCACAGCCAATGATAAAGACATATGGAAACTGTACTCCATTGCTACCAGGAGGATTGTTGATTTCTGGTCCTGAGATCCACAAGGTGAGAAAGACCTGGCCAGACTTTTGGAAAGCCGGTACTAGTAATGTCAGAAGGATTCCTGGTGGTCCACCTTGAACTATTTATCACAAATCATCTTGCTCAGTTTGAATAGTCAATACCTTCCTTAAACAAAAGAGGACACAGATAAGGAAGCCGGCTGCAGCCCTTTCCTAATGCTATCAGCAACTGCATTGATGACACCACTCCTCCATTTGTTTGGGGACTTCCTCTGTATTGTTTGTGACTGAAGACTTTTCTTAGCCAAGGCAAGAGGACAGCTTGGGTATTCTGGCGGCCGGGATTTAGTCTTCAAATGGGAAAAAGGCAGAATAGCTAGGCCTTCCCTCCAGCACATAAGCAGTTAAAGCCCCCTGGTGCCCTGTCCTCTCCTGTCCCCCTGTGCCCGGTGCACCAACCCGGAAGGCAGCTTGTCTGTTTGATGCAAGCGGGCCCCTCCATTTCCCTTTATAGAGCCAGGCTGCCTTCAAGAATCATTACCAAGCAACCTGGAGGAAGAAGACCTTGGCCTGTTTTGCTTTCCTTGCTTTCATTAATCTTGGATGCAGGGGGTTTCCAGGCCTAGATGATGCCCTCACCTGTGAATTAAGGCCACTCCAAGTGGCCCGGAACAAAGTCTTGTAGGAGTGGATTTGCATAGATGCTAAGGCTGTCTTCTCGACCAGGGCCAAGTCCCGCTTTTTGAAATGTACAAGAGAGGACACAGTTTGGGCACTGCAAAGCAGCAATGGAACGCGGGCGGGAAATCGTAAGCAGATTTCAGGGATCAACAACTCAGGAATATTTGCTGGAATAATTCTTGGCTATTTTAAAGGCCCGTCTCCAGTTCAACACACTTGCTTTCCAAATGGTATTTGGGAGTATTTGCAAATGTTCATGAATGCCACAGTTGTTTGGGTCTACCTCCAAACCATTTCATCTTCTGCATCTCGATGGATCCAGTGCAGGAAACTTGGGGACAAGGATCTGATTGGTGCCCAAAAAACTCAAAGGCCATCCAGGGCAAAGAGAACAAGGCTACATTGAGAGATGGAGAACTAGGACCATCTGAATGTAATTGAAAAAAACATCAGCATTGAGACAGAGGGAAGTGTGAACACTTATCTTTTCTGTTTCCGTATCCTTTCCTATTTGTTTCTCACCAATAAAGCTGTAGCTTGCACTCTTTGCAGCTTCAGTGTATTCTTTGAACTTAACCTCAGCAGCATTTGAGTGGATCAGGCCCACCAGATCAATACAGCTCTTGGTATGGAAATCTGATTAACTGTAGTTTGCTTCTGTTTTCCCAAACTGGTCCAGAGATACGTGGCTTCGAAGCATGATTGTTCTGTTTTCGTCTCTGGTGTTGTCATAATCACACAGCCCTCCTTATCTCTTAGGGCCTGTCCAGACAGTACCTTTATTGCGATAACTCCCGCAATAAAGGAGGAACTGTCCTAACAACTTTCAGGACAGTCCTGAATTAATTAGCTACAAACCAGAAAAACCCTGGTTTGTAGTGAATTAATTATATAGTGGATTTATTCCGTGCCAGACACCATTCCTACAGTTTACCGGGCTAAATTCCTACAGTTTACCAGCCAGTACAGTGGGGGAAGGGGGGAGAGGAGGAATGAAAATTGCTCCACCCCCCCCCCTCGCTCTCCTGGTACATCATTTCTACCTGCTGGGAAAGCTGCTCGAAGCCTGTAATGAAGGCTGGGTAAATTTTCATTACTTTTCAAAGGGGTCTGAGGGCTTTGTGGGAAAGGAGTAGGGCTAGTCCTGGGAGAACATTTGGATACCCATCCCAGAAAGTGTGCTTTCTGGGGTGTGTGTGTACAGGCTTGTCTGGATCCGCCATTCTGCCTTATTGATAAAGGCATGTCTGGATCCGCCATTCTGCCTCATTGATCTATTAGTCCAAATCACTACAATTTCTGAAATAGATCTTGAACTGGAAGCCAGAAATATGCTTTCCAATCAGAGGCGGCCCTAGGTAATTTTCAACGGTAAGCAAACAGTATTTTGCCCCCCCCCCCCAACCAATCATTGATATATATTTTCTGTTCGTCATGGGAGTTCTGTGTCCCATATTTGGTTCAATTCCATCATTGGTGGAGTTCAGAATGCTCTTTGATAGTAGGTGAACTATACATCCCAGTAACTACACTTGCCACACTTGCTCCCTTGTCTGGCCCGCTTTGGGTCCAGAAGCGTGCCTGAAGACCCCGGTGTGTGCACCAAAAGTCACCTCTTCTCCTGACTTTCTCCTCAGCCATTGGGACCAAGAGAGAGAGAGAGACAGACAGAGACAGAGACAGAGGTGGAGATGCCCACCTTTCCTGAAGGTAGGCGCAAAAACAAAGGAGGGAGCGGAGGTGGGAGATACCTCCAGCTGGAGGGGCTCTCTCTCTCTCTCTCTCTCAGTCCCAATGGCTGAAGAGAAAGGAGAAGAGGCGACTTTTGGTGCGCATGCTGGGGTCTTCAGACATGCCTCTGGACCCGAAGCGGGCCAGGTGCGGCAGCTCCGCCCCTTGGCCCACCTGCGGATTGGGGAGAGGAGAGGAGGCGGGTGGAGCGCCGGGGGATCGGGAAAGGGAGCCGGTCATGGGGAAGGGATCGAACGCAGAGAACGATTGAGCGCCGGCTCTGCTCGCACACCCGGTGGCCGGGTGGAGCAGGAACGAGAGGGGCATGGCGAGGTTCAAGGGCCCGGCCTCTTTGGGAAGAGTATCATCCAGCAGCGAGGCAAGAAAGCCGAGGCTCCCCCCGGACTGCTAGGGCTGTTGTGAGCTGAGGGGGCGCTGGTCAAGGGGCATTTACAGAGGCGCCTCTGCACCACTGGCAAAAAAAAAGTGTTCTGCGACCGCTTACTTCGCGTAATGGATGAGCTGCCCCTGTTTCCAATGGATCTTCTTCTGTTGTGACTGTTGCTATCATATGTATTGGCCGCTCTTCTTGGAATCACACTCAAAGGCAGGGCCTTTCTGGTGTAAACTCCTAAGACTTTAAAAAGAATTATGCTTCAATCTGCTTTTAATTTAAGATGCTGCTATGGGATTATTGTTGTTGCTTGCTGCTTTTTGTTTTAAGCCAGTTCATTGGGATTGCAACACTAGGATGCAACATATGTTATGGCATTAAAAACAGCATTGGTTTAGTTTACATTGTTTATATGCAAAATTTTGGAAGAGCATTGTTCTAAAAGGTGACATTGAAATGCTGGAAACAAAGTCATCATTCTTGTGGGAAAATGGCAAAACCAAAAAATTAAATATCATAGAAATGAAAAGTTGCAACCTAGAGTAGAATGGATAGATACAGTCACCATAGCCCTCTTTCACCACCACCTCCTCAACTCTGTTACATTTATGGCCAAGAAATATGGTAGTAATACAAATAAACTGGGCGTTTGTCAATTTCTGTCAAGATTTTTTTGTACATGAGATAGCTCTAGGAATGAGACACTTCCAAAACGGCCTGCCATCAACAGCTGCTCAGATTTTGCAAAGTCAAGGCTGAGGTTTCTTTGGCCTTGTCTACGTGGACTAAAAATACTAGACTTATCTTGCAATTGTTCTGATCCTGACACACGACGGTCTTTATTTGCGAGACAATTCTCAGGTTTTCAGCCATTAAAAAAATCTTCCTTTTTACCTTAGGATTTTGCAGAAAACCCAGACTATTATGCATGTTTAGGAAGAAGTCCATGATGGTTGTTTGTAAGCTGGATGTTTGTAACTCAGGGATGGGCTTTAGCAGAAGCAGGCTTTAGCACAGCAAATTAACTGCCAGTTGCAGTAAATCTTACCAATCAAAAGGCTGACAGTTTGAAACCCAGGTCAGGGTGAGCTCCTGGCCTTTAGCCCAGCTTCTGCCTACCTAGCAGTTAAAAATGTGAGTAGATAAATAGGTACCACTTTAAAGCGGGGAAGTATTAAGGCACCCACAAGGAAATGCCAGAAAAATGCTGATGATTCAGTCAAAGGAGGAACAAAGCTCTTTGGCAAAGAAGATGAAGCAAGAGCACAGTGCCCCCCCCCCCCGTGGCCAGAACCAAGAACAACCTCCAAGGTGCCGAAGATGGGAAAACCTATATATACCTCTACCTATGTAAAGTTGTCTGTCTTGTCAGTGTATAACGGCATTGAATATTCCCCTTTTATGGATTCTGTGATCTGCTCTGAGTCCCCTTTAGGGTGACAAAGGCAGAATATAAATACGGTCAATAACTAAATATCCATATTAGCACACTTTCACTTAACAGGAAACACATTTATTCACATACCTGACTGGTAGAGCAGCAGAGCATTTGTGTGGCCAAAAATAATACAAAGGATTGGAAATCAGCAGGGGAAATCATATGACTGGGCATGGTGATCTCACTGTAATAGGGGTGATGTATGTCTCATTAATGGGAGAACCCGCAGAGTCAATGCATATTGGGAATATATAGTACCAAACAGGTCTTTTTTCCCATCAGTATAGAAAAGGTCTTATATCAGAGCTTTCCAAACTCTGTGTTATGCCATGTATGTGTATCAGCTGCAATGTGTAGGCGTGCCATGAGAATGTAAAGCGACACCTCTAAGTCTTTGCGAAATAAGCAATATATTATATGTGTGGGCATGTGTGTGTGTGTGTGTAAATGAAAGGTTTTCGTGAGATCTGTTGTATCCCCATTCATTTTGTTGCAACAATCTATGTATATGTCCCTATCTCTTACATGGGATTCCTAACATGTAAGAGATTCCTTCCGGCTATTAGGAATTGTGGGAGTTGAAGTCCAAAACACCTGGAGGGCCCAAGTTTGCCTACACCTGGTTTAACCTCTGCTTTGCTTGTAAAACTGAATGACTGTGTTGCGAAATGATGCACACCTTTAATATGCTTTACCAACAGGAAATGCTTGGAAAACTTTGCCCTAGATCATTCCCTAGTTGGACATATGGCATACCTGCTTGGTTTGAAACCGTACATGCAACAGACAAATTCCAGGAGGTACAACAAAATAGATGCTACAGATATGTGTGTTCAAACAAGGCTGCACTCAAGAGCATACTATTTCAGATCCGGAGGAAATGTACTTTAAATATTTAACCAAACTTCCTTTTATGTGTTGGTCCAGTGACTTTTTGGGCAGTGCCACATAAGGGAGGGAGGAGCCCCTGTTTGTGCAAAGCTGCATTTTTGGAGAAGATGCAGCTTTGCACTGTTTGGCACAAACCTGCATTGGGCACCCTCTCTCGCATGGAGTATGGTTCTTCTGCCCTCGCTGGGTTCCTGCTGTGCTTGTGCGCTGCAGCACGAGCGGGATCAAGAGACGCAGCCTCTGTCGGTATTGTTCGGATGACTCAATATGACATGGAACAGCTGTTTGGTGGAAAGCAATCTCCTGCGGGTGGGAGGGGAGAGAGCTTGAGCCATTCAGTGGATAATTATATCTGTGTGGGCTAAAGCCTTTGCTCACAGTTAAACCTACGGGTCGTGCGAAAAAGAGCAAGCCTGTCAGGCCAAATCATGAGTCTCGGCTCTGACAACCTTCTTTTGCCAGTGGGATTCAGGGGAGGGGGATCCAATGTGGGTGGGGGGCAAGATGAGATAAAAGGGAGAATAAAGGAGAGCAGCGGGGAACAAGGTCCCAGTTCAGACCCATTTCCCGTTGGACATATCTCTCTCAGAGGATGGCAACCTGACACTCTTCCAATCAGACTGCATCTTCTAGGCTCTCTCTTCTTGGGTTCTCCATCCCTAGGTTGCCCTTCAGTCCATGATGTGCAGTCTAAGCAGTCCTTCACATCATCTAGGAATGCATTTACAGACTTAAAGGACTACCCCAGAGGAGGCATTTAAACAGAGCCTGGGTGGCCATCTGTCAGGGGTACTTTGATTGTGCTTTTTCTGCATGACAGGGGGTTGGACTAGATAGCCCACGTGGTCTCTTCCAACTCTGTGATTCTATGATTCTAGGGGCACAGAAACCAATATAATTTGAAATAAAACACCATTTAAAATGTGCTGGCAGGGGAGTGATGAGTCCCTGAGATCTACCGAAAATTGCTCACCTTCAAACTACAGAATGTGGAAGTTCCTAATGAAACAAAAAGGAAATGGAAAATAGGATCAGGAAGTCAGGTGGAAATGTGACGTTGGCATGGCCTATGCAGGAAGAGCCAAGTGCCTTTAAGGAATTGTCCTCCACATTTCAGGAGACTTGTGGAATAAAAGTCAAGTCAAGTTTATTCATATCCCGTCCCATCTCCCCTTGGGGACTCAAAGTGGCTTACAACATAGATGGCAGCCATTTGATGCCACACAAATGCACAATAAAAAACAAATAAATAATAAATTAAATACAAATAATTAATACAAACTATCATAACTAAACATAATAACAAATCAATAAGACATGACCAAGGTTTGACTTGAAAATACCAGAGCATGTATTAGGTTGGGCAAGAACAGAGTTTCCTAGTACCCAATGGAGCCATGAGTCCTTCCCATAGGGAAGGAGATGGCACCTGAACATGAGGAAGAACTTCCTGACTGGAAGAAGAGCTGTTCAGCAGTGGAACCCTTTGCCTTGGAATGTGATGGAAGCTCCATCTTTTGAGACTTTTAAACAGAGAATGGGTGGCAATCTGTCAGGGTTAAGTCCTCTTGGGGAGAGAGAGCAGGTCAAATATAAAGTTTTACTATTATTATTTGAAACACAACAAAATTAGTACACAGCAAACAAGATCACTATGCTGGTTATTGTATTGGATCACACGTTGGACACTTCCCAAGTGTCTAGGACTGTGTGATGTATCAGTGAATAATGTATGCAGATTCCAGTAGGGTGGCCGTTTGCAGCTGACAGATGGTAATTTTGTCAGTGCTGATTGTGTTTAAGTGCAGACCAAGGTCTTTAGGCACTGCACCCAGTGTGCCGATCACCACTGGAACCACCTTGACTGGCTTGTGCCAGAGTCTTTGTAGTTTGATCTTTAAATCCTTGTATCATGTCAGCTTTTCCAGTTGTTTCTCTTCAATCCTGCTGTCATCTGGGATTGCAACATCAATGATCCATACTTGATTTTTTAACACAATTGTGTGGTCAGGAGTATATTCCAAAACTCTGTCAATCTGAATTCAGAAGTCCCAGAGTAGTTTGACGTGTTCATTTTCTGTTGAACTGCATTTTGTTAGTTTTGGCCGATTATCTCTCTAATCTGTTAAGATAATTTTGAATTATGCTCCTGTGTTCTGGAGTGTTGGCTCTCCCTCCCAATTTGGTCCTTTCTGCCAACTTGATGATTCTGCCTTCTAACCCTTCATCTAATTCATTCATAAAGAGGCCAAACTGAACCAGGCCCAGGACGGAACCCTTCTTCTGGCACTCAACTCATCACTGCTTTCCAGGATGAAGAGGAAGCATTGGGGGGAATCACCCTCTGGGTTCGTTCACTTAACCAATTACAGATCCACCTACCATAGTTTTGCCTAGCCCACATTGGACTAGTTTCCTTGCCAGAAGGTCATGGGCAGAGGCGGCCCTAGGTAATTTTCAATGGTAAGCAAACAGTATTTTGGTGCCCCCCCCCCCAACCAATCACTGATATATATATATATATATATAGAGAGAGAGAGAGAGAGAGAGAGAGAGAGAGAGAGGCAGGCATGGACAAATTTTGGCCCTCCAGGTATTTTGGACATCCTACTGGTTGTTTGGAATTGTGGAAGTTGAAGTCCAAAACACATGGAGGGCTGAAGTCGGCCCATATATATATGCGCTAACCATCCCCTGCCAGTCTGGTCATCTTGAGAAGAAAGTAATGAGAAAGTTGGTTTCTAATATATGTAATTTCTTGATGCTTGTGGGTAAACAGTATTTCTTGTTGTTTCTTTGTCAGTATTGATGTAGCGATTGTCTGGTTTGCCTACTCTGGAACATAAAACATATCATTGTCCTTCTTTAGGGATCCCTTTCAAATCTATGATATTATATCTTCCATGTGTGTGTGTGTGTGTTTGAATCCTATAGATCTATCTATATCTATGGCAAGATGGCTCTTTATCAGGAGGGCTTTGATTGTTTTCTTGCTCTGGTGAAGGGAGTTGGTCTGGATGGCCATAAGGCAGCATTTCTCAACCTGGGGGTTGAGACCCCTGGTGGGATCATAAGGGGGTGTCAGAAGGGTCGCCAAAGACCACCGGAAAACTGTTTTCTGTTGGTCATGGGGGATTCAATGTGGGAAGTTTGGCCCCATTCTATCGTTAGTGGGGTTCAGAATGTTCTTTGATTGTAAGTGAACTATAAATTCCAGTAACTACAACTCCCAAATGTCAAGATCTATTTCCCCCCCAAACTTCACCAGTGTTCACATTTGGGCACATAGAGTATTTGTGCCAAGTTTGATCTAAATCCTTCATTGTTTGAGTGCACAGTGCTCTCTGGGTGTAGGTGAACTACAACTCCAAAACTCAAGGTCAATGCCCCCCAAACCCTTTCAGTATTTTCTGTTGGCCATGGGAGTCCTGTGTGCCAAATTTGGTTCAATTCCATCACTGGTGGAGTTCAGAATGCTCTTTGATTGTAGTTAACTATAATCGCAGCAACTACAATTCCCAAATGACCCTGGAAGGAGGGCCAAAATTGGCCCAGGCCTATGTATGTATATGTATGTATGTGTGTGTGTGTGTATATATATATATATACACACACATATATACACACACACACACACGGAGCAGCACAGGAGTGAGGACGAGGCTGCTGCCAAAGAGGGCCTCAGTGGCGGCAGCTTCCCCCTCGCCCCTCTGTTGCTCCGTCATCCTTCCTCCCCAGGCTGGGCACCAGGCTTGGGAGCCCAGCCTGGCAAGGAAGGGACCCTTTTAGACACGGAGCAGCAAAGGGGCGAGGAGGAGGCTGCTGCCCAAGAGGGACTCAGCGGCAGCAGCTTTCCCCTCGCCCCTCTGCTGCTCCGTGCGCCTTCCTCCCCAGGCTGGGCGCCAGGCTTGGGAGCCCAGCCTGGCGCGAGGAAGGGACGTTTTTCGCTATAGAGCAGCAGAGGGGCGAGGAGGAGGCTACGGCTGAAGAGGGCCTCAGCAGCGGCAGCTTCCCCCTCACCCCTCTGTTGCTCTGTCCTACTTCCTCCCCAGGCTGGGCGCCAGCCTTGGGAGCCCAGCCTGGCGAGGAAGGGACTCTTTTAGACACGGAGCAGCAAAGGGGCGAGGAGGAGGCTGCTGCCGAAGTGCGCCCCTGGGGGAAATGAAGTGTTCCGCAATGGCTTACTTCGCGTAACGGTTGAGCCGCCCCTGGTCATGCCGCCCCTGGGGACCTTGTCCAAAGAAGGCCTTCCTGAAATCCAGATACGCTACATCCACGGCGTTTCCTGTGTCTACTCAGCTTGTGACTCTTTTGAAAAAAGAGATCAGATTAGTCAGGCATGAATTGTATTTGATAAATCCATGCTGACTATTAGCGATGACTGCATTAGTTTTTAAGTGTTTGCTGAGCACATCCTTAAGAATCTTTTCCAGAATCTTGCCTGGTATCAATGTGAGGCTGACCGAGCATTGGTAATTATTTAGGTTGTCCTTTTTTCCCTTCTTGAAGATATATAGGGACCACATTTGCCCTCCTCCAATCTGCTAGGACTTGTCCCGTTCTCCAAGATGATTGCCAGGGGTTCCGAAATGACTAGTTCCTTCAACCCTCTTGGATGTAGTTGATCTGGCCCTGGGGACTTGAATTCATTTAGAGTGGCCATGTATTCCCGGATGACTTGTTTTCCTATTTTGGTTGGATTTCCCCTACTATTTCATCCACTTCATGTTGCTGAGTTTCAGGACGACTTTCTTTTTGTGAAAAGACTAAGGCAAAGAATGCATTAAGTAGTTCTGCCTATTCCCAATCCTCTGTCAGCATTACCCCATCTTCTCGTCGCAGAGGTCCTATCGCCTCCTTGTTCTTCCGTTTCCTAACGACGTAAGCAAAGAAGCCCTTTTGATTGATTTTGATGTCCCTGGCAAGCCTGAGCTTTAGATTTGCTAAAGCCAGTTAAGAACAAAATTGCTTTAAACTTCCCCAAGCAAATTAAACAGGGGCCATAATCAGCATGTTCTATAATGAAATATACAGATAACGTCCCTCCTCAAGTCTGGGGGTTTTATTGTAAAAAGCTGCTATTCCATTTAGATAAGGGATACATATTGCGATGAGCACCTTCAGTATCATGTATCTCTTCAATCATGCAATTGCGCCAATTATAGTATGTAAGAAAATTTGGGGGGAAAAATCGGTTCCTGGTTTGAAAATGTTATTTCTTGTTTAATTGTTTGGTCCTTACTTTGAAAGTAGTTGTTCCACTCCAGAAACAACTGGAATGGAACAACTTTTTTTTGTGGCACAAACTCAGCTGAGACTCAATGATGAGATATTCACTGGAACACTATGGCAAAATGTGCTGCAGGATGTCCCACCAAAAGCAAAGTTTTTGCAGCTTTCCATGTTTTTATGAAAGAACCAATTAGGAAATGACATTTATAACTCGGGAACAAAAATCATGTTACATAGTGTTATGAGGTCACGAAGAGTCGGAGACGACTGAACGAATGAACAACAACAAGTGTTATTTTTATTTTCAGAGTAATTTTGAAATTTCAGCTATTAAAAAGCAAATATAATATAAACTAAACAGAAAATGGAGAGGTTGGAAATAACAATACTGTGAATTTTTAATACTCTTTATATTTAATTGTGTTTTAACGTTTGCATATTAGTACATTTTACATTGTTTGGTAATGCTTTTATGTTAAGTTGCTTTGAGTCTCCTTTGGAAGAGAGAAAGCAGGGTATAAATAAATGTGTTTATTTATTTATTTAGAACTTTTATAACCCGGTCTTCTCAACCTCCTAAGAGGGACTCAGGTCGGCTAACAACAGAAAATTCATACACCAAATAAACTAATAACATAATAACATCATAATATATTAAAATACATTAAAATACAGATAAAATAAATACATAGAGCCAAATTGTCACGATAAAATCACAATTCATCACCATCCGCTAGTGTGGTCAGCAGTTATTGACTCGCTCATCATTCTGAGAATGCTATGTCCCAAAGCCAGGATTTTACTAGCTTTCTAAAAGTCAGGAGGGAAGGGGCAGATCTAATCTCCATCGGGAGAGAGTTCCACAGCCGAGGGGCCACCACCGAGAAGGCCCTGTCCCTTGTCCCCACCAGATGCAATTGCAAAGGTGGTGGGACTGAGAGCAGGGCTCCCCCAGAAGATCTTAACAACCTTGATGGTTCATAGGGGAGAATCCGTTCGGACAGGTAAACTGGGCCGGAGCCCTTTAGGGATTAAAATAATAATAATAATAATAATAATAATAACAACAACAACAACAGCAAGGGGAGGTGGGAAAGTGGGAGAGGAGGAGAGTCTCTTAACTGATAAACAGAACCTTTTTGCAGGGTGAGAATATGGCAGGTTTATGAGCTATGGATGGATTTTGCCCATCCATAGTGAGCCATGGGTTAATTGTGGGGCAAAGGTGAAGCAACAGCAGGAGGTGTATGGCATTGTGCAATGGCTTCAATGCTGGTTTGCCTGCCTCGTGCGATAAAATCCCAGTACCAAGCAAATCACCACCCTGCTGCCCTCCTTCAGTGATCTTATCAGACAAGGAGTGGTTCAACAGCAAGCATATCAGGAGAATTAGATGGAGAAACAGCCTGAGATGGCTTCCTGATCATGCTTAATGGTAGGGCCAGCACTCCTTAACCCCTTTGCTTCCTTTCTGGACCACTTTAAAAATGAATGGCTGCTGGGTTCATGCATGTATTTGGAAAGGGTTACAGCAAGCAGAACTGTACTCAGTACTCTCTGAATCTGGACTCCTGCAAGAATGCCATGATTTGCTGCTTGTATTGTTTTGTATCTTCTCTCAGACTGTCACTAACATTCTGTTTTCTGAGTGACAAGAGGCAACCGAGGCAAGTGCAGTGAACTTTCGGCAATTAAGCGATCCCACTCTCGAAACTGACTGCTCCCAGGCAGATTTCAAAAGCACCCAGGGCATCCCATAACACTGAATCCCGATTCGTCCCCTCCCCACTTCTCCTCCAGGAAAAGTGCTTGTGCTCATCCATTGTCTTCCATGCGCATGATAATTAAAAGGCATCTATGTCGGCAAACATTAAAAAAATATGGAAGAATGATTCTGAAAAGCAAACTGTAAAGGGGATGCTAAAATGGTCACTTAGACCCTTTCACAAAAAGAGAAGACAAAGGGGGACAGAGATCGGCATAAAATTGACACATACTGGTTTATATGGCTAGATGTGCACTTAAGATACAAAGGCAAACTATACAAGCTACCAAACGTCTGCATGGTTCTTTTATTAAAGTGTTTAGGTAACCAGAAAACTTTCCCACATTTTGTAATATAGTCTATATTCCCATATAATCTACATAGAATGGCTCTGGGTTTCATTATTATGACAAAGGATGAAAAATTCTCTAGATATTTTCTCCACATGCCTTTCTCTGTATTCCTGAGCTACATTTCCATTTATGCTCTCTTAATGGAAGCTAAAAGAGCCCAAAACCAGGTAATCTGGTTTGAGACAAGAATGGCTACAGCCCTATAATAATTTGGATTATTTATTTATTTATTTATTTAAGTCATTTCTATCCCGCCCATTTCAGCCCAAAGGCGACTCAGGGCAGCGTACAAAGCGGCAACAATTAGATGTCGAATATATATACATACATATCTCAGTTAAAAGCAATTAAACCACATCATAAATACATATAAAAAACATATAAGCAATAAAAACTATAGAAATCTATAAAAATAATTTCATCCGGTTCAATTCCTCATCCGTTTACATCGTCTTAGCTGTTCCGAGTTCATATTTCTATTTATCTGGTCATGCTGAAGTTCCAAACACTTGCTCAAAGAGCCAGGTTTTCATTTTTCCCCCTGAAAGGTAAGGAGGGAAGGGGCTGATCTAATATCCACGGGCAGGGAGTTTCACAGCCGAGGGGCCACCACTGAGAAGGCCCTGTGTCTCGTCCCCACCAAACGCACCTGTGAGGCAGGCGGGATCAAGAGCAGGGCCTCCCCAGATGATCTTAAAATTGCCTTTTCTCTGAACTTATAGTCTGAGCAATATATTTTGCGTCATTTCACAAAATATATTGCTCTAAATATGTCTACATTAACCTTGTCTCTATGGCATAGTAACTACCAAATAACAATCCAAATCCTATTGTTGAACTCATAAATCCATTCAACAATGGGTGCAATGTGCCTGTAGAGCAGCAGTTCTCAACCTTTCTAATGCCGCGACCCCGTAATACAGTTCCTCATGTTGTGGTGCCCCCCAACCATAACATTATTTTCATTGCTACTTCATAGCTGTAATTTTGCTACAGTTATGAATTGTAATGTAAATATCTGATATGCAGGATGTATTTTTATTCACTGGACCAAATTTGACACAAATACACAATATACCCGAATCTGAATACTAGTGGGGGTTGGAGGAGTTTATTTTGTCATTTGGAAGTTGTAGTTGTTGGGATTTATAGTTAATCTACAATCAAAGAGCATTCTGAACTCCACCAATGATGGAATTGAACCAAAAATGGCACACAAATCTCCCATGACCAACAGAAAATACTGGAAGGGTTTTTAAGTTGTAGTTTATCTACATCCAGAGAGCACTGTGGACTCAAACAATGATGGATCTGGGCTAAACTTGGCACAAATATGCAATATGCCCAAATGTGAACACTGGTGGAGTTATGGGGAAATAGACCTTGACATTTGGGAGTTGCTGGGAGTTGCTGCGATTTATAGTTCACCTACAATCAAATAGCATTCTGAACCCCACCAATGATAGAATTGGGCCAAACTTCCCACACAGAACCCCCATGACCAACAGAAAATACTGTGTTTTCTTATGGTCTTTGGTGACCCTTCTGACACCACCCTTGCGACCCCCTGGTGTCCCGACCCCCAGGTTGAGAAACGCTGCTGTAGAGATTTCAGCTAGGAGTGCAGATAAGGAGGTCTGTGCTCGGTGAGCTTCCGCTGAACCAGATCAGCCAGGACAGAGTACAGGCACTCTGGGCTGAAGGCAAAGCTACAGAGGTTTATTATGATTTGGCCAGATAGCATGCAAGACCCAAAAGACAAAGGCGGCAGATCCAGGCAATCAGAGGCTTGGCTGCCCATTCTGAAAGTCAATGTATTCATGTTTGTCGAGTCCCTTCTTCCATGGGAATGCCATGCTCTCAGCCTCAAGTTGAATGGACAGCCATCCTGGGCTCTTTCTGGTGACAAAGATGGTGTTTTATAAGTATACCCTGATGTTATTCATTTTATTGTTTATTATTTGATCTGTCTGTTATGTTATGCTGGCATTGAATGTTTGCCAACTTTTTTATTGTAAAGCATTCTTTGTTGTTGTTGTTCATTCGTTCAGTCGCCTCCGACTCTTCGTGACCTCATGGACCAGCCCACGCCAGAGCTCCCTGTCGGCCGTCACCACCCCCAGCTCCTTCAAGGTCAGTCCAGTCACTTCAAGGATGCCATCCATTCATCTTGCCCTTGGTCGACCCCTCTTCCTTTTGCCTTCCACTTTCCCCAGCATAATTGTCTTCTCTAGGCTTTCCTGTCTCCTCATGATGTGGCCAAAGTACTTCAACTTTGTCTCTAGTATCCTTCCCTCCAATGAGCAGTCGGGCTTTATTTCCTGGAGGATGGACAGGTTGGATCTTCTCGCAGTCCAAGGCACTCTCAGCACTTTCCTCCAGCACCACAGCTCAAAAGCATCTATCTTCCTTCGCTCAGCCTTCCCTAAGGTCCAGCTCTCACATCCGTAGGTTACTACATTCTTTACAATCCCCCTTTCCCCCGGGGATATAGGGCAGAATAAAAAAGAAAGTATGATTATGATTATGATTATGATTAAGCATGTTTATTTTAATATTTATCTGGCTTGGGAAATAGCTGGAGAGACCCTGGCTGTGATCTCTGTTCCCAAAGGATTATGCAAATTGAGGGCACTGAGAGGTAACTGACTTCTAGATATATTTTAATACATATATTTGATTCGGTTTATACAGTTTATAGATTTAAAAAATAACACCGTACATAAAATGTACAAGTTACACATAAATCATCAAGTTGATGCATTTATTAAAGGGTTAGATTTGAGTTTTAAGGTACAGCTGTGCTAGTTCCATCTCGAAGCCTCTAGCAGCATCAACATTTCACAACTTGGGAGCCATGGAAAATGTTTAAAAAATAAAGAAAAAATATATCTCTTGCTTGACATCTCTTTACAGTCTATAAAACTTTTTGGAGGGGGGTGGTGTGTCTCGACAACAGATCTACATCAGGATCCCAGACAGCATGTCTTTTGGTGTATTGGTCCTGAGTTGTTCATCTTCAGCGAAGTTTCTTCAGCCACCAAGTTACTACTTACTTACCAGTGGGATGTCATTGTCAATGATGTACAATTGAGAGGGAAATAGCAGATAAGCAAGAAAGAGAGAAAGAGTGAGCGTCCATTTCCGAAGCCTCGAGCCATCCAGAAACCATGTGGGTGGCATGAACGAAACAATTGGTTATTTGTGTGTTTCCCTAAAACCTTGCTGCAGGCAGTTTTTGCTGTCACTGGCTGTAAACACCAAGCTTTTGCCCAAGTCCGTAATCCCAGGCCATCATTCAGGATGTGACAGCAACTGCTGGAATTGCACATGGATGACAGTGGTTTCAGCCCCTTTGCAAAGTGGGAGCACGAGGTCAACAAGTTGGAGAGACAGCCATTACAAATGAATGAATGAATGAATGAATAAATAATCAACAGCACACAAGAGAACAAGAAAAGGAAGGGTGAGAATTGCATTGTTTTTCATAAACTTTGTCTCCATTGATCCAGTGAATCACTGGTGCCATAAAAATATAGGCCAAATAGATTTGTTAGGAAGGTGCTAAAAAGACCCACAATTACAAACAGCTTAATCATTGAAACTAATCTGGACTTGCTCTGTGCTTATTTTGAATTACTATTTTGACTTTGACCTATATTTGCTATAAAAGAGGATTTCATAGAGTAAAGCCATGATCTGAAATATTGCCCGAGTTTGGGGAAGGAAGGTTATGCAATGTTTGCTATATTCTAAGGGGAGAGATACAATCCAGGGTGCCACTGGAATCAAATCAAACCATGTAACAGAGTTGTTTCTGCTTGGGATCTTGCCCCAGTAGTGGGTTAGATATAGAAATATAATATGACTGGAGAAAGGATGTCTTCCAGGATTTCCAACAGAACCTGATGGAGTTGATGGCTTAATTTTGATCCTGCTTTTCCATCAAGAAGCACAGAGCAAGAAACATGGTTCTCACTTTTCCCTCATTGTATCCAAACAACCATCCTATGAAGTGGGTGAGACTGAGGTGCAGTAGTGCACCCAGGGTCATTTGAGTCATTTTGATGCAGAATGGGGTTCTGAAAATAGATCTGCCAACTCTGAACCCAATACTCTGACCACTCTAACATGTCAATTTATCCTGGAGATAGAGCCACACTTCAAAGATTCTGTTTCTTTGGTGGTCAAAATGGATTTTGAATGAGCATCTTTCCAGAGTTGTACATTAAATCAATTTGCAGTAGAATCTATGTTAGCAAAAACAGCATAAAATCTTATAGTACAGTGTGATATCACACTGATTGTTCTCCTTCTTTCATTGTTAAAGGAAAAATCACAATAAAGATTACCATTAAAAAATAAAATCTTATAGTACAAACCAGGCATGGGCAAACTTCGGCTCTCCAGGTGTTTTGGATTTCAACTCCTACAATTCCGAATAGCCTCCCAGCTGTTAAAATTTGTGCATTGGAGTCCAAAACACCTGGAGGGAAGGTTGAAGTTTGCCCATGCCTGGTATAAACACATATCATCCTTGGGCAATTGCAAAGGCACCTCCAATTAGCTTCAATTCAGCACTCTAAACCATGGCGAACCCAAACTGCTGCCCTCTACCTGTTTGGACCCCCAACTCAAAGAAGTCCTGACGACTGAATAAGCTGGCAATGCCTTCTGGGAGTTGGAGGTCCAAACAGGTGGAGGGCTGCAGGTTGAGGAGTCCTGCTCTAAACAATGACAGCCAGGTCAAGTTCCCCAAACCATCGGGAATACTGCGTGAGATTAAGCTAGCAGCAAGACCTAGGTGCCCAGTACACTGTCCTGATAGGTTGTGGATACCACCATCAGACTCCTGTGACAGATGCCCAAATCCAGAGTTTAGACAGGTTACATTGCACAAAGTTAACTTTCCAACCTCTGCCCAGGGCACCATCAAACCTGGAGGTAACATTACCAGCGGAGTTGTTCAGAAGACAGTTGGATTTTGGCTCAAGAAAGACAGTTGCCACCTCTTATTCAAAGTGGCAAGGGGCACAAGCGAGGTCGCCAGTACCCAGGTGGCTCGGTCCTTTTGACCTCATTATCTTTTCTGCACCTGGCACAAGGGGTAGCCAGAGGAGGCAATCTCCATTGTGTTCCCGCTGGCACCGTGCAGGCCATCTGGGCCTCCATTCAGTCTGGTCCTCATTACAGCTCTTCGCCCCCCGCATCCTGTTTCCCCCTCCACAACTACCGGCCACCCCATTCCCCACAATGTGCACATACAGGTCACTTTTCTCCATGACTGGCTTGGTGGACACATCATTATAAGGTTTCCCTGGCTGCTTGTCAAGGTCCTACTGGCCAGAGTTGCCTCAGGCTCTTAAATAACAAACAAGTCACAGAAGATTTCTTGGCTTCTTCCCCCTTAATTAGAGTGTGGCACTTTCTTTTACAGGGACACAGTGATAGTTTTGTTGGTTGACTGCACAGATGCGAACAAACACGGCTTGGTCCGAAAGCATCCTTAGACATGCCCAATTAAAGCAGGGGTGCATATAGACATGAGGTTGAGAGGACAACGGAAAGGTTTAGATAGCTTTTCCCTCCTTTTCAGATCTTGTGAGAAAGTCAGCCTCACATGGGGGAACTTGTTCAGTTCCTCTACAGCACAGCTTCTTAAACTGTGGGTCCTAACCTCAAATGAGGTCCCCTTCACTCAGTTTTGGGGTCCCAAAACATGGTTTAACAGTAGACATTTTCTTACCAACATCTAGTTACTGTTTTAGACAGCTACATTAATAAGTTGTGCAGCAGACTCTGTAGAAGATGCTTCACCTGTACCTCATTAAAAAAGTAAAATCAGCCTTTTTAGCAAGCCTTGCAAGTGTTGATTTGTTATTAGTAAACATTTGATTTCTATACCTATTTTATTTACCAATATAGCTGGAGTCACCTAAAAAATTCTCAGGCCAAAAGGGGCTGCGAGTGGAAAAATAAGAAGCCCTTCTCTAGATTTCCTCCCAGGTGTTGAAGGTTTCCCTTTCAGTTGCTCCAAGAGGTTCTGGAAAATATCAACAGGCATTTTATTTGGCTGGCTTCTTCTGTCGGCTCAACTTTCCAGTTCTGGGACTTTGCATGCTCATTTATTCGGCTACTGTTGTGTGTCATCGAGTCCTCTCCTAGTTATAGTGACTCTAAACGAATCCCAGGACAGGTTTACTTGGATAAATCTTGCCAAGTAAACCTTTTTTTCTCTGAAGCTGGGAGAGTGTGACTTGCTCAATGCTACCAGTTGCTTTCCATGGCCAAGTGGGGATTCAATCCATGGTTTCCAGTCCAACACTCAAAGCACCGGCTCTCGTTTTGCTGCTACTAAATCAAGAAAACCTTATTGTTAGCAGTACTGGGTAACAATCCCCACCTTCTGAAATCCTTTTCTTTTGCAGAGGCAGAAATCATGTGAAATAATTAGGACTATTATTGTGCTGGTACGGCTGTACCAGGAGCTTCAGCTTCATTTTCTTTCTATTGAGTGTTTGCATATATTCCAAGGTTCCATATATTTTGCAGTAAGGTGGCTTCCCTTGGTTTGCAATTATAGGGCCAATGACCTGTCTATCATTGTTAAGTTTTGGTTCCGCCCCTTTTTCCAGGGCTTTGGGAGGGAAAGGGAACCATTTTTAGTTCAGTCTTATAGTGGAAAGCTTAGCTACAGGACGTGGATCAGCTCCATCTGTAGACAAGCTTCGTTTCTCACAGCATCTGGGGGAAACAGAAATTCTGGGGGAAAACAGTTCCAAAGGACTCCAGCTGGAGAATCTACAAAGCCTTGACTGGTAGGTCTACTCGGGACCCAAGAAGCAGTTTGGAGCCAGGAGTAGAGCCCACACCAGCAAAGTTTAGAAAGTAGATCACCCAAGGAGGGGTTGAAAAGGGTTTCCTTGTTAAAGAAAAGAAATAGTTCACGAAGCCAGTTGCCTGTCCCTTGTGGTCAATAGTAAGAAAGCCATCAGTTGTTTCAAAGCCTTGAAGTATTTGTTTGACCTATTGAAGATCTGAGAAGTATTTTATTGTTTTGTTGACGACCTAAGCAATGATAAAGGACGTTGTTAAACTTTTCAAGCTTTTAAAGACTCTGTATAGGAAAATCCTTAGGGCCTCTCACTCGAGGCACCCTGGCTTCCCGCTGGGCACAAAGAGTACATCCTGTTCAAAAGCCAATTGCTATAGGCCCAGCGCGTGACAGCACAATTATATAATGTAGGTTATTTATTTTGAAAAATGTCTCATCTCCAAACAACTTTAAATCAACTCATTTGAGATGTGGTGCTAAAGAAAAGATCTGAAGATTGCTAAAAAGGGCTCCAAGAGCAAATCAAGTCTGACCTCTCCCTGAAAGCAAAGATAACTAATCAGAAGGTGTTGTTGTACCACCATGAGAAAATAGGACTCATTAGGAAAGGGCTGTTAGGATGGACGGTGGTAGGAAAAAAGGAATATTACATTGCCTGTGAATGGACTCAGTTGAGGAAGCCATGGCTGTCCTGAGTCTGCAAGGCTTGGTGATAGGGAGGAATTGGAAGTGTCTTTTTCATAGTATTCATAGAAGCTTTGAATATGTTTTTGACCAATTTTATGGATTTTAACTGTTTATATTTAATTCAAACCATTGATGTTTAATTTGATTTTAATGTATGTGTACTTCTGGATTTTTATTGTATTGAAATGCTTGTAATGTAAGCCACTTTGAGTCTCCTTTGTGGAGAGAAAAAGCAGAGTATAAATAAACATAATAATAAAAAACCAACAACAACATGTAACACTGTGATGTTTGTTCCTGGGTTATAAACGTCATGTCCCTATTGGTTCTATCATAAAAACATGGGAAATGTTTAGTAAACTGCAAGAACTTTGCTTTGCCGATCTGCACAAAAGTTAAAAATCACATATTTTAATTAAGGAAAATTACAAACGAAGTGCCTAGACCAGGCATGGGCCAACTTTGGCCCTCCCTCCAGGTGTTTTGGACTTCAACTCCCACAATTCCTAACAGCCTACCGGCCAAAAGGGCCAAAGTTGGCCCATGCCTGCTATAGCCTGTGATGTTTGAGTTATTTTTTTCTCTTTTTTTGAAAACAGAACAAAAACTTATTTGTGACCAGGAAAAAAGTGGTATCACACTGTTTTTATAGACTGTGCACAGACTCGATGAGCAGATGTGACAAATGGTCTTGCCCCCCCCCTCCCGCTTTGAGCCCTCACTTCTACCTGCCAGTGACCATGAACACATTATTCCCAAGTGGATGCATCCCTCAAGAGGAATAAGTTCCCTGCCTCGTGGTTTGCCTTAACCATAGCTGACTGAAACAAGCCAGCCTGAAGTCCAGCCTTTCATGAGATGTGATCAGCCGAGTTTTTAAATGCTGGCCTGGGGGCAATTGATTATTCCCGCCATGTTTAGTGTTTTATGTTTCAAAATATTCTGTTTTAACGTTTTCCTTGGCTTTATTTATTCTTTTTAAAAATAAATAAATAAAGGCAGCCAAAATTGATTTAATAATCATAGAAAGACATTTTTTTTGGAAGTTTGTCTTGTTTTAACCAAGAGTAACCGCAGCTGAATGTTTGCAGGCAGTGCTTCACTGCAGTTCGATGCAAGTGGAAGAATTACTCATCTTTTGTGTGTGTGTGTGTGTGTGTGTGTGTGTGCGCGTGTGCGTAAAACTGTTTTGTTATTCCTGCATGGAACTGATTCCAGAGCGGAGCACAGGATTATCTATCCATATAGATAATCCTGTGTAGAGCATCTATCCAAATAGATTATCTATCCATAGGAGCCCCCAGTGGCGCAATGGGTTAAACCCTTGTGCCGGCAGGACTGAAGACCAACAGATTGGAGGTTCGAATCCGGGGAGAGCGTGGATGAGTTCCCGTCTGTCAGTTCCAGCTCTCCATGCGGGGACATGAGAGAAGTCTCCTACAAGGATGGTAAAACATCAAAACATCTGGGTGTCCCCTGATCAACATCCTTGCAGGCGGCCAATTCCCTCACACCAGAAGAAACTTGCAGTTTCTCAAGTTGCTCCTGACATGGGAAACAAAATCTATCCATATAGGAGGGGTTAATCTCTTACATTGAACATGTGATTTAAAATATGTTTTCAACTTTTGTATTGTATGTTTTTGATGTGTAGGGTACCTTGGGTCCACTGCGAGAAAGATGGGATAAAAAGATCACAAACAAATAAATAAATAAACAAATAAAGTTTTCATTTTAAAATAGAGATGGACTTCATATATTATTATTATATTTATTTGTACCATGATTTATCTCCCCAAAGGGACTCAAAGCGACTTGACATAAAACCATTAACATACAAATATCTGGGGATAGTCCTCTATCCCTCAAGCAGCAGAAAAGTCCATGAAGTCCGTGTGGCTGATATTGCACAAAGGAGCTCATATCGTACTAAAACATGTCAAGAGGGGGACACTATATACCACCGGCACTCACACTATTTGAAGCCAAGTCAGTTGCACAACTCCTATACGGTGCCCAGTTAGGCCCCTTCTCTGACTTTACCCCATTGGAGAGTGTACAATCCAAATTCTTAAGATAGGCCCTCCAGGTACCAAGGTGTGTTTCCAACACCACCCTACACCTGGAGATGGGCTTCCTGAGAATTAAGGCCAGGGTGTGGGTGAATACTGGTGAGGTTGGGGGGGGGGGTGATTTTGTCATTTGGGAGTTGTAGTTGCTGGGATCTATAGTTAACCTACAATCAAGGAGCATTCTGAACGCCACCAATGATGGAATTGAACCAAACTTGGCAAACAGAATTCCCATGACCAACAGAAACAGTGGGCACTGACCTTGAGTTTTGGAGTTATAGTTCACTTACATCCAGAGAGCACTGTGGACTCAAGTAATGATGTATCTGGACCAAACTTGGCATTAATATTCAATATGTTCAAATGTGAACACCAGTGGAGTTTGGGGGAAATAGACCTTGACATTCGGGAGTTATAGTTGCTGGGATTTACAGTTCATCTACAATCAAAGAGCATTCTGAACGATAGAATTGGGACAAACTTTTCACACAGAACCTCCTTTACCTACAGAAAATTCTGTGTTTTCTGATGGTCTTTGGTGACTCCTCTGACACCCCGCTCATCACCCCCCCCCCCCCCCATGGTGATGGGTCCCTTCTCACTCTGAAGAAGCTTCCAGGATCACAATCCAGTTCAAAAAAGAAGCACAATTAAAGTCCTGGCAGATCGCACAAACAGGATATGCGAGCCCACCTCCTCCAAGGTGAACTGAACCTCCCGAACTGGGTTATACAGACCAATGGATACTCCAAGCAAGGCCAATAGATACTCCAATGGATAATCCAAGCATACATCAAGGGAAGCTGATAAAGAAACACAACCTACAGACAATATACAGACCCACCAAGAAAATCCAACAAATGCTATGTTCAGCAAAGGATAACAGGGATCCTCCCACCTCTGCAGGAATCTATCATATACCATGCAGCTGTGGACAAGTCTCGATAAGGACCCCCAAAACACAGCAGAATTGCTCAGACACGGATCAAGGACCATGAAAGGCATTGCAGATTCATTCAACCAGAGAAGTCTGCCATAGCAGAGCACTTGATGAACCAACCTGGACACACAATATTATTTGAGAAGACAGAAAGGTTAGACCACTCTAGCAACCACCATGTCAGACTACACAGAGAAAACATTGAAATCCACTTTTGAGTTTTTAACAGCTTCTTGAAGAAGAGGAGGGAAGGGGCAATTTTCAGTTCTTTTGGGAGGGAGTTCCAGAGGTGGGGAGTGATTACGGAGAAGGTCCCCTCTCTCATTCCCACCAGCCATGCTTGATATGGGGGTGGGGATGAGAGAAGGGGCTCCTCCACAGATTGCAGTACTCATGTTGGTTTATATGCAAAGAGGAGGTTTTTCAGATAGTCTGGGCCTGAACCGTTTAGGGCTTTATAGATAACGACCAGCACTTTGTGTTTAGCCTGGAAGCAGATCGGCAGCCAGTGGAGGTGCCACAACATGGGAGTCATCCTTTCACAACACGGCGCTCCAGTTAACAACCTGGCTACCGACCTCTGGGTTAATTGTAGCTTCCAAGCTATCTTCAAAGCCCCATGTAGAGAGCATTACAGTAGTCCAGACAGGAAATAATTAATTGTGCGAAGGTGTTCCTGACCTGCCAACACCTGGGGTTCCAGGGTCAGCAAGGAGTCCAGGATCACCCCCAGACGGCGGACCTGTGTCTTCAGGGAGAGTGTGACCCCATCCAACACAGGTTGTAATCCCACACTCTGATCCTCCTCCTGACTGACCAGGAGTGCCTCTTTCTTGTCTGGATTTACCTTTAACTTATTAGCCCTCATCCAGTCCATCACTGATGACATGTACTGGTTTAGGGGCAGGACAGCATCCTTAGGATTTGGTAGAAAGGGGTAATAGAATTGGTTGTCATCTGCATAAATTTGACACCAAACTCCAAAACTCTGGATTGCCTCTCACGTAAATGTTAAACGGCTTGTAAGGTTTCATGTAAATGTTAAACAGCATGGGGGACAGAATTGAACCCTGAAGGACCCCACAGGCCACCAGCCAGGGAGTCAAACAGGAGTCCCCCAGCTCCACTATCTGGGTATGGTCCTCCTCCACTGCAAGACATTGCCTCCCAGTCCCATCTCGGGGAGCTGACTCAGAAGGATATCATGATTGATGGTATCAAAAGCCACTGGAGAACCAGTAGGGAGACACTACCACTGTCTAACTCTCTTCATAGATCATCCACCAAGATGATCAACACCGTCTCTGTCCCATAGCCAGGCCTGAAGCCAGATTGGGATAGGTCCAGATAATCGGCTTCATCCAAGAAACTTTGGAGTTGTGAGGCCACCACCTTCTCTAGAACCTTGCCCAGGAAGGGGAGGTTTGAGATTGGCTGATAGTTACTCAGTTAAGTGGGATCCAGTGCCAGTTTCTTACTATTGCCTCCCTAAATCTAATTGGCATTACGCTCTGGGTTAGAGAGGCATTAACCTTCACCCACTCTGCCAGTCTATGTCTTTGTGTGATATGTGATTTTATGTGATGTGTTTAATAATGTTTTATCAGGGGAGGGTCAATTTTGATGTTTTATACTGTTTTTTATTGATGGCATTGAATGGTTGCCAACACTGTGAACCACCCTGAGTCCCCTTCGGGGTTGGAGAGTGATGAAAAGTTCTAATCTCAAGGATATTGAAAGGGTGCACCCTTCATTATCCCTATCGTAATGCTGACCTGAAGGTCAGTGGTTTGAATCCATGAGATGGGGGGCTCCCGTCTGTCACCTCCAGCTTCTCATTTGGGGACATAAGAGAAGCTTCCCACAGGATGGTAACACGGCCGACCCCTGGGCAACTCTGCAGATGACCAGTTCTCTCACACCAGAAGCTCTTTGCAGTTCCTCAAGTCGCTTCTGACACAATAAAAAAATGCAAGTATTTTGAGAGAAGAAGTTTCTTACTCTTGAATGGAGCAGCTACATTTCAACATTTGCATCTACCTCTGTTTTCCCTCAAGCCACCTAAAAGGTCTGGAAGAGCTCAGAAGTCCAGAGAGATCCACGCAACCTGACCTTTCTCTCTTTTCTTCTTTCTTTCTTTCTTTCTTTCTTTCTTTCTTTCTTTCTTTCTTTTTGCCGAACAGGGTCTCTCTCCATTGCAGCCAGCTAGTCAGCCTGCCTGCCAATCCAAAGCTGCCGAGTGGTTAGTAATAATGATCACAGCACACAGATGAAAGGGACCATATGGTGGGAGGAAGAGACGAACTTGTATTTTTCTGCACCCCCAGGCTCAGCTTTTATGGGGCTTGTCACACTCGATTTGCACTGCCTGACTGACATGGACGTATTCTCTGTAGAATTAACTGTTCTGTGAATCATCCTGTGTCTCACACGGCTTCAAGAGGAAAGCACCGAGTACCTGCTCCAGAAGTACGGCCGTGCCAACATCGTTGCAACATTTTATAATATGCAGACAGGCCTAAAGAAACTATGACAGAGAGGAATCTGCACTTATATTCTACCATTGCTGCTATTATAAGTGCTGATATTATTCTCCAGTTCTTCCTAAGAGGAATACCCAGCCAGCAGGCACCGCCAATCCTTGTACCGGAAATACTGCCTAATGGTGTAATGTTTACCATTTCTGCTACCTTGGCAGCCATCTCTCCACAAAAGTTAACATTCAGCATCCAAATATAACACTGTCTGAGCTCTGCGAGTGCAACCTTTTTTCAAAAGAAGTAGAGAGTGTATTGTCGAAGGCTTTCATGGCCGGAATCCATGGGTTGTTGTAGGTTTTTCCGGGCTATATGGCCATGTTCTGGAGGCAATTTTTCTCCAGGAGAAAAATTGCCTCCAGAACATGGCCATATAGCCCGGAAAAACCTACAACAACCCACGAAGTAGAAAGTGTTTGAGAATCGGGATATTCCTAGGGAAACCAAGATGCTTGTTTATAAAGCTATTCCAACTGTGCTATACACCTGCAAAACAATAGACCGTCTACAAGTGTCATGCTCAACTTCTGGAACAATCCCATCAATGTTGCCTTTGAAAAATTCTGCAAATCTCTTGGGAAGAAGACAGTCAGACACACATATGCATTTTGGAAGAAGAAGCATTGAAGCCATGATTGTCTGCCACCCTCTTTGCTAGACCAAATGCCATGTTGTCCGAATGTCCTATCACTGTATTAAGAGTTATTTCACTCTCAATTCAAGAATGAAAAACGGATTGTGAGTGGACAGGAAAAAGGATTGAGAGATGGGTGTAATGGGAATCTTAAACAATGTGGCATAAACACCAAGAGAGAACTGGGAAGCCCTGGCCCTTGAGTGTTGGAACTGAAGGTCAGCTGTGACCAAAAGTTCTGTGGAATTCGAAGAGGCATGAATAAATGGAGGATGAAAGAGAGAAACACATCAAGAGAAAGAGGGCGCCTCAAGCAAATCTTTGTCATGACTGCCTTCCACCTGGAAACCTATGTCCTCATTGTGAAGGCCCATATGGATCCAGAATAGGTCTCACTTTCAATCACTTAGAGACCCATTGCCAAGACTCTGCTTTTGGAAGGCAATCAGACTCATGGACCACAAATGATTGCCCGTGATGATGACACAGAAACATAAATTATTGTCACAAGTCACAAACATTGAGCTTCACAATTTCTTGTGATATAAGCATCCTAATTTTGATGAAATAAGTATACGTGTGTTGAACCTGAAACATTAAGACACTGAAGAAGAGAATGCAGCCATAGTTTGCATTCTATCACCCTTTGGAGAAGCAGTTCCTGCTACGGCACCTTCAAGATACACCGAACTATTACAACTCTGTCTATCTCCAACACATTTTTCTGATTCTGCTGCACTCAGCTACAATCTTTGCAGTATTGTAAAGTGTGGACATTGTTGGGTTTCCTAGAAACAACAGTTGGGGTTCTGCACCTAGAGACATAGCTAGCTACAACAAAGAGCTCCTTCTTCATAGATACGTATGTCTCCGGACATGACCCCCCCTCCCCCCCCAAAAAACCCACCTTGAAAGCTAGGCAGTGATTCCAATACAGGGATTTCTGAATCCCCAAGAATCAGATCCTGTTCCAACTGCTTGTCTACAAAGAGACAAGCATCCCTGTCCCATTACCCCACACACTGCAAACAAGCAACTGCATCCCTTTGTCTTTTGTCTCAACACACTAATAGGCATTAGGCCTCTTAATGTTGTGCTTTGTATAATATTACAATCTAACCTTCCTCGTTGCAAATGAGGGGAGTGTCATTTACATATATGTTGACATTATTTCCCCATTTGAGTTTGGATTTAACTGTGATGAGAAGAACGAAAACAAGGGTCCACTGGGACTTGTAGATTTATCTTCTCCTCATTCTTCCCAAATGACCCTCAAAAAAACCCCGAAATCTAGATCAATGAATGTGTAGCCAATTGCAAAAGTCTCCATTCTGTCATTTGCAGCAAATGTCCCTGAGCTGTAGATGGGCCTCCCCCTTCCCACGGTCTAATAGCCGAAATCTGTCCTCCTCCGGGCCATGATGCCAGGCCCATCTGTCCAACCAGGCTTCTCCCTCAGGTTAGCATTGTGGGTTTTTACGGTACTGATCAGAGCTTTTCACTCCAGGGTTGAGTTTACTTGCTTGGACGCTGGTCATCGGATTGTCAGTTTTCAAATATCATGAGCATGTGGCTGGAAATGGTTCTGATGGGTGCATTCAACTAAATGACTGATTCATTATGCAAAGATAAATCAAACCAACGATGGCATAAATCAAACCAAAGAGGGGCACCTAATTGCAACAATGGATATTATTTAAGCAGTACACTTCATCTCTCCTGCTTCTTCTTCTTAATGAAGTTTCAGATGTAGAATTAACCAACCTTTCCCTGATGGAGAAAGGAATCCTGGGATACTCTTTGGAGTCATTTTGGAAGTTCCCAAAGATCAAGGATTGTGGCTTCTCAACCTCTATGTGACAAGGCCCTTAGCTTAGCTACCACCACTACAATAGCTGGAGAGCAAAGGGATACTCCTAGCAATCATGTGTTGTTACGATCTCTTTTGGTTGCAACATAAAGCATTTGGAGATGGTTTTGTTTTGTGTCAGCAAGACACATTAGCTTCACAAAAGACACATCCCAAGCAGAAATGAAAACTACCAGAAATGTGCAGGATTTGATTTATATGAGCCTACAAACAAAATGCTTCCAAGCAGAGGCAGCCCTAGGTAATTTTCAACGGTAAGCAAACAGTATTTTGCCTCCCCCCCCCCCCCACAACCAATCACTGATATATATTTTCTGTTCGTCGTGGGAGTTCTGTGTGCCATATTTGGTTCAATTCCATAATTGGTGGAGTTCAGAATGCTCTTTGATTTTAGGTAAACTATATATCCCAGTAACTACAACTTGCATATGTCAAGGTCTATTTTCCCCCAAGAGCACCTTAGGAGAACCCCTAGGCAAAATCAACTATACTGCAAATGCTTAATTTGCGTAATGGGTTGAGCCGCCCCTGCTTCCAAGGCATCCTGTTCTTAACAGATCTGCTAAGTTCTTGCAAACTCAGGACTGAGTCAATCGTCCTTTCTTGTAGGTCTCTTCTTTCCCTACCATTCTCATAGCCTCCTGCATTTTTGGACTCTCCTTAGGAGTATTGCTATGGAGATTGCCTTCCCATGCTTCGAAATTGGCTGTTAAAAGAGACCCAGTAGCCCCCAAGGCTAGGTGCAGATTTCAAGGCTTTCTCGTCTAGCACCTCATCACTCTTTGCAAAATTGTCCCACTTCCTTCATCCAGCTCCCATGCAGCTCCAATTCATCTCCTACTTTGTTACTTTTCACTCATCAAATGAGCAACACAAAGAAACTGCAGAGAGAGAGAGAGAGAGAGAGAGAGAGAGATTGCAAATTCCCCTCCTTGAGATCCCCTTCCTCACTTGTTGCAAGGTGTTAATAGTAGAGAAATGGAGGCAATGAGAACACAGTTTTTGGCAGGGAAACCCTCTTTTGCCTTGGCCCTAAAGTTGGCAATGAAGAGATGTTCCCATTAGATGCACCACAACTCCTTTGAAACACAGAGATACCCAGGAACATCTATGCAGGAAGGCAGAATTTGTGCTCCAGGTTTAATTTAAGGAGCTGAGCCTATTTGGGTGGGAGGTGGGGGGTTCAGCTCCATTTGCAGCTCCTTGCAAATCTAGAATGACTTATCTGTTTCACTAATATGAAAGCCACATGCCCACATTGTTGCTAAATGCATCCATGTTCTCCTACAGAAGAAGATGGAGAAGATGATGGAGAAGAAGATGGAGGAAAAGATGGAGGAGAAGTTGGAGAAGAAGATGGAGAAGATGGAGGAAAAGATGAAGGAGATGATGGAGAAGAAGATGGAGAAGAAGATGGAGAATGTCCCTTTTTTGGCTGGCCCTCAAGCTATGACCTGAATCTGTACATAAGGGAATCCTATCTTTGGCCTTCATTGCAACTATTCCAGGTCCTCCCAAGCCTTGCATTTGAATGCTTCCGAAGCTTCATAAGACTAGAGAGGAGCGCTGTTTAGGAGGAGCCGGAGGCAGCGGCAACAAAGCTACAGGGTTCCTGTTCTCGCCCATGTGGCTAGCATATCCTGTGGCCCTCCTTTGCCTACAATTTGGGGAAACACCAGCCTAAGTAAAATAGATAGCAAAACTAGGATGAGAGTGGGGGATTTCCCCTGGCCTTACCTCCCTGCATGAAACAGTTAAGCAGAAGTCGGCGGTATGGATGCTGCACATTTTCTTGAGGCGCATTCTCTGTTTTTTCACTTGTGAAATATTTCTGTCAGAACCAGTTAATGTACAAATTAGCAGCAGTGGTCTCTCTTACGTCTTCTGACTCACTAATTTGACAGGGGGGGGGGGGATGTTCTGTCCACGGAGCCAAACGCAGCGATGGGCAAATAGCAGGTTAGGCAGCCGAGGCCTCGCCATCCAAGGCCCCCCAGGTTAATCGTCCTGGAGGGGCCGGGAGGGAGAGGGGCCTTTGTCACCATACAGCTGTAACAATTAGGAAACCGTCACAGTTCTGGGCTTCTGAAGGAAGGGGTGTAGAGGAGGAATCCACGGTGAGAGTGTGAAAGACTCGGCGACTTCCCTCCCTTCCCAGCAGCTCTGCGGTTAAACCTTCCTCTGGTGGATTCATGCCACCAATGGCTGAAAAAGTGGGTTTCCATGCACAACAGCTTTCCAAATCAGCAGAGTGAACCAGTGTAGCCAGAGCTGGCTCTCTTGTTAGGTGGAACACGATGGATCTGTCATCTTTACCAATGACTTGGATGACTGAATCGAAGGCATGCTGATCCAATCTGCAGGTGACACCAAAATGGGAAGGATGGCAATTAATAACCCAAATATCCAAAAGGACTCTTTACAGCTTGCAGAGCTGAATGGTCAAAACTAATCCAATGAATTTCAACAGGAAGAAAGGTACAGAACTACACGTTAGCAATAAAAATTAAAATGCACAGATATAGGATGGATGACGCCAGGTTTGAAAACAGTCCCCCTGAAAGGGTTCCAGGGAGTTTTTAATACAGCACAAGCTAAACTTGAGTCAACATTGTGATGCAGCAAGCTAAACAAGCCAATGAAATTCTAGGTGGCATCAGTAGGAGTATTCTGTCAAGGAAAGTCCATCCCAATTCTCTTTTGGTCAGACCTCATCTGGAATAACACTGTGTCTAGTTCTGGGCATCGCACTTCGAGAAAGACATTGAGAAGCTAGAATGTGTCCAGAGAAGAGAGACCAAAATGATCAAAGGTTTGGAAGCTAAACCCTATGAGAAGCAGCTTAGAGAGCTAGGTATGTTTAGTTTGGAGAAAAGAATGCTTAGAGAAGTGGAGTTGGGAACCATGTTAAAATATTGGAAAGGACTGAGAAGGACTGGGCAAGCCTTGTTTCCTGCTGCCCTGGAAACAAGGACACAGAATAATGGATTCAAATGGCAGGAAAAGAGATTCTACATGAACAGCATTTCAGTGTTGCAGAAGGAGAGTTCCCGAAGCAGTGCTGTAATGGCTCACTCAAGCCTTTGGGAAACTATATTATCTGGCTTTACTTGAGGAAAATCTGTATACCTTCTGTTAAAATTAAGACCCTTAACAGACAGAGGCACTTTAGGCAAGGTGAAAAGATAACCAAAATGAGTTTACTGAAACAAGATGAATAAAGTGTTAACTCCACCCAGGACTATCATAAGGTTACTTAAAACAATACATTACAGAAGGAGAATTTGCTGGTTGCAGTCACCTTTCTGGAGTCCTTCCTGCCTCTGGTGAAAAGTTATAGTTATAAACTGTCTTAATCTTCTTGGGCTTCTTCTGTGAAGCTTGGGTTGGTTATAAGCTTCTGTTATCCTTTGGACTGCTGGCATAATAATACTGCTAAATACAGATACTAAGAATGCCTGGTTTTGGATTGCTTGGTCTAGGATACCAAACAATGCCCCAAGCTTCTAGTGACTGTAGAAAAAAGGAAGAGTCCAGCAAGAGAGCTCTCTAAAGGAAAATGGAATAGACCAACTAAGGCTGGCCTCTGGGGGGTGTTCGCTCCACCCAAAAACTAATACAAAGGAAGGTCTCTACGCTATTGGGAAGGCCTATAAATAGGGGGAACTGAAGCAAAAGAGAGGAAAAGGCAGAGTCAAGACTTCACAAGTGCCTTTACGCATGGGCATTCAGTCAGCATTGAGTTGTGTTAACTATTGTGCAAGCCTGGGATTCATTGATGAATTGTTGTGCAAGCCTGGGATTTAATGATTAACTACTGTGCAAGCCTGAGATTTATTTATTTATTTCAAAGTTTTCTATACCGAGCTTCTCACCTCTTAGAGGGACTCAGCCCGGTTTACAACCATAAAAACATACAATCAGTAAAATATCATAGTTCATAATTACAATAACACATTTAAAATAACAACTATATTTAAAACTACGGTGGTCAGTCGTCATATTAAAAACAAGTATACCTCATCTTCCATCCACAATCCTAGAGTGCTGTCTCATTCATCGAAAGCCTGTCTCCACAATCACGTCTTCACCCGTTTCCTGAATGTCAGGATAGACGGGGCGGTTCTGACCTCCAGTGGGAGAGAGTTCCAGAGTTGCGGGGCCACCACCGAGAAGGCCCTGTCCCTCATCCCCACCAGGCGCGCTTGTGAGGCCGGTGGGACTGAGAGCAGGGCCTCTCCAGATGATCTTAATAATCTTGATGGTACGTAGGGGAGAATACGTTCGGAGAGGTAAACAGGGCCGGAGTCGTTTAGGGCTTTATAGGTTAACACCAGCACTTTGAATTGTGCTCGGAAGCTAATTGGCAGCCAGTGGAGCTGGTGTAACAGCGGAGTGGTGTGCTCCCTGTACCCAGCACCCGTTAGTAATCTGGCTGCTGAGCGTTGGACTTGCTGCAGCTTCTGGGCAGTCTTTAGAGGCAACCCCACATAGAGAGCGTTGCAGTAATCTAAGCGGGATGTAACCAAAGCGTGGACTACCGTGGCCAAATCAGACTTCCCAAGCTACGGGCGCAGCTGGCGCACAAGTTTTAGTTGTGCAAAAGCTCCCCTGACCACCGCTGAGACCTGGGGCTCCAGGCTCAGCGATGAGTCCAGGAGAACTCCCAGACTGCGAACCTGCGCCTTTAGGGGGAGTGTGACCCCGTCCAGCACAGGCTGTAACCCCGTACCCTGTTCGGCCTTACGACTGACCAGGAGTACCTCTGTCTTGTCTGGATTTAGTTTCAATCTGTTGTCCCTCATCCAGTCCGTCACAACGGCCAGGACCTGAACAGCCTCCTTAGTAGCAGGTGAAAAGGAGTGATAGAGTTGGATATCATCTGCGTACAAATGACACTGCACCCCAAAACTCCGGATGATCTCTCCCAATGGCTTCATGTATATGTTAAACAACATAGGGGACAGTGCTGAACCCTGCGGGACTCCACAGTACAACGGCCGAGGAGTCGAGCAGGAGTCCCCTAGTGACACCTTCTGGGAGCGACCCTCGAGGAAGGACCGGAGCCACTGCAAAGCAGTACCCCCAAGACCCATTCCCGCAGGGCGTCCCAGAAGGATACCGTGGTCGACGGTATCGAAGGCCGAAGAGAGGTCCAGCAGAACCAACAGGGACACACTCCCCCTGTCCAGTTCCCAGCGAAGATCATCCACTAAGGCGACCAAGGCTGTTTCAGTACCATGTCCCGGCCTAAAGCCAGACTGTGCCGGATCTAGATAGTCCGTGTCTACCAGGAACTCCCGGAGTTGCGAGGCCACCACACGTTCCAGGACTTTGCCCAAATAGGGGAGATTGGAAACTGGTCGAAAGTTGACGAATTGAGTGGGGTCTAGTGATGGTTTTTTCAACAGCGGTTTAATAACAACTTGTTTTAAGCTGGCTGGAATATTGCTTTCCCGAAGGGAGGCATTAACCACCACTCTGCCAAACCCCCTCTGGCTTCTTTCACCAGCCAGGAAGGGCAGGGGTCTAGGATGCATGTGGTAGGCCTCGCCTCTCCAAGAACCCTGATGACCTCGTCGAGTTGAACAGATCGAAACGAATCCAACAAAACTGGACAAGCAGATGCTTGAGTTACATCCTCAGAGACTGCCATTAATGTGGTGTCATAGCCCAAACGGATCAAAGCGACTTTGTCCGCAAAGTACTGAGCAAATGCTTCACAGCGCGCTGCCAAGTCGTCAGGGGACCCACTCGAGGTGGGATTCAACAACCCTCTGACTACTCGAAACAGCTCTGCCGGACGGTTCCTTGCGGACGCAATATTAGCCGAATAGAGAACATTTTGCGCGGCCTCTATTGCCGCGCCATATGCCCTTAGATAAAGGCATAAGCGTGTTCAATTTGGCTCGCTGGGCTCTTTCCGCCACACGCTCTCTAGCCACCTCTTTGTTCGCTTCAACTCCACCAACTCCTCGTTAAACCAAAGAGATGGTTTAGCTCGGCGACTTAAGAGGGGGCGCTCCGGAGCAATCATGATTCAATGGTTAGCTATTGTGCAAGTCTGGGATTCAATGGGTAACTGTTGTGCAAGCCTGGGATTCATTGGCTGACCACCTACTACAATGCGGTCCGAGCCATGCCATTTTTATAATTGTTTTAGCGGTATTTTATGACTGCTATGACTGATATGGCTTCGGATTGCTGCCAATTTGTAAGCCACTTTGAGTCGCCTTCAGGCTGAGAAAGGTGGGACAGAAATGTTGCAAATAAATAAATAATATTTATTTATTTGTTATTTTGTTTACTGTATTTGTATACCGCCTTTCTCAGCCCAACAGGTGACTCAAGGTGGTTTACAGGGCAAAATTCAATGCCCACAATACCATAAATACAATTAAAACATTAACATATAATAAAAACCATAACAACATCAATAAAATCATAAGTCATTAATGTCTCCTTGTTAAAAACATTGTCCAGTCACATTGTCAAGTCATTCCATATTCCTATGTCAATTACTCTGCGTTTGCAAACACTTGCTCAAAAAGCCACGTCTTGACTTTTTTCCAAAATGTTAAAAGGGAGAGGGCTGATCTGATATCCATAGCCGAGGGGCCACCGCTGAGAAGGCCCTGTCTCTCGTCCCCGCCAGACGTACTTGTGACAAAGGTGGGACTGAGAGCAGGGCCTCCCCAGACGATCTTAAGGTCCTAAATGGTTCATAAGGGGAGATGCATTCGGACAGGTAAGTTGGGCCAGAACCGTTATAAATAACTGTATTGCCCATTTGCTTCTGAAACAATAAATAAATAAATAAATAAATAAATAAATAAATAAATAGTTAATGGGTGTGCAAGCCTGGGATTCAATGCTTAAACATTGTGCAAGCCTGGGATTGTTCCCTACAAGTAGAGATGTATGCTATGCAACCCTGTTTCAGAATCTTGGCTGAATGAAAGGCAGCTGCAAGATTTGTTTTGGAGAGGACAACAGGGCTGTGAGCACCACAAGTCGCTTCTCCAACAATGGATCCATCTTCCCATCTGATAGGCTGTGAGAGGAAGGGAGGCTCAATCTTTGACCCAGACAGCCAAATGTTTAGGGCTAAGGCCTGGGAGAAAACCGGGCAGCCACCAGCAACGCCGTCCAGCCTTCTGCATGCCGAGAAGACTATAATATCCACGCTGCCTTCATTTAGGAAGCGCTCAGGGCTGTATGATCGCTCTACGGTTGGCAATCCCAGGACGGCCAAGGAAGAAGCCTCAGGGGATGCTGGGAGCTGGGGTTGCTTTGAGAGTTTACACGAAACAAGAGAGAACCGTGCCAGAAGAGGGAATCTTTCACTTTCTTTTTCTCCCCAGAGGAGCTGCAACCCCCCTTTTCGTTTCTTCCCACCGCTATGGAAATTAAACAGGACTCAGCCATATTTCTGCTTTCTAAAGCATTACATGTTCTTGGAGACTAAAGTGCATGTGACAATGGATTTGAGGCAGTATTAAATAAGGCATAATAAGGATTGCCCACCATCACCAAGCCTCACCATTTGGGTTGCGGCTTCTTTCTTTGGGTGTCATAATATTAATAAGAGTGTGACTGTTCTAGATGATGCATCAGCAAACACCCAGGAAGGGGATGATGTTGCCGCCTGAAGCCAAGCAATGCATCCCACCATTTCCTGAGTTTATATCGGCATAAAGCCAGCCTTTATGCCTTCTAAAGTAGAAATCCCACTTCTTTTCCTCCCGGACAATGAAAAACTATATTTACAAAGTAAATAATAAGGATTTATTATTTACAAAGTAAATATAGTTGGCTCTCTATGTTTGTGGGTTGTCTTTGCAAATTTGATTGAAAAGATATCTCTGGGAATCTCAAAAGTACAATCCGATAGCCAATATCCACTAGAAATCGACAAAATGTGCACCCACATGGTAAAACTAATGCAGCTTCCTCCCCCTTTTGCAATGCTCCTGTGCTCCTTGTTTGGTTTGCAGGATTGCAAAGAACAGACAATGGGAAAAAAGGAATGTGGTGCAGGTTTGGAAAGAGAAGTATGGAAATATGAGTGTATATATACACAGAACTGCATGTGTATGTATCTCTGTCTGTGCATATATAGCACGCATGGGCCAACTTTGGCCCTCCCTCCAAATGTTTTGGACTTCAAATCCCACAAATCCTAACAGCCTCAGGTGCCTTTCTTTCCCCCCTCTGCTGCTTAAGCAGAAAAGGAAAGGGAAAAGGAAAAGTCCTGAAGCTGTTAGGAATTGTGGGAGTTGAAGTCCAAAACACCTGGGGGGAGGGCCGAAGTTAGCCCATGCCATATATATTATATACTTATAAAACAACTGAGAGAAAGATTAGAAGTCTTTTCTTCCTTCCTTCCTTCCTTCCTTCCTTCCTTCCTTCCTTCCTTCCTTCCTCCCTCCCTCCCTCCCTTTTTTTTCTTTTGTATTTTGATTTTTGTAACGTATTATTGTCTTTTCCATTTTCAACCATTTTTTCTGCTTTCTTAATCTTGCTGATTCTTGGTGTGTTTCCAAATCTTTAAAAAAATAAATACATAAATAGTGATGTGACTTTTTTGGGGAAAATAAATAAATAAGGAACAACAACAAAACAAAACATGGATTATATTTCCACAAATATATAGATAATTTAAAAAAAAAGCATGTTTTTTGTCCCTCAAACAACAACAATAAAATATAATAAGTGTTCATTCTGATAACCTGGGTGTTTTTTTTTCTAATAATAATAATAATAATAATAATAATAATAATATAGGGTTTTTAAAAATTAAAAAATCCATACAATCAAACAAGGATTATATTTACACAGATATATAGATAATAAAAAATAAAACAAGCATGTTTTTCCCCAAAATAACAACAACAAAATATATTAAGGTTTTCATTCCAAGAATTGGGGTGCTTTTTAAATAATAATAATAATAATAATAATAATAATAATAATAATAATATGTTTGGGGTGAATTTTAACGTGTGCCCTTTGTTTAATCACTGTTTTGTGTATTTGAATGCATATTCTATAGAAATATGTTTTAATATGTATTTTTGATAGAAAGATATTTTAATATGTATATTTGTGGTACTTTTTGACAATGTTTATGTGCTTTCATTATTCTGTAACACACCTCGAGCCACAAGCCAGGAGGAGAGGTGGGTAAGAAATAAAATTATTAGTATTATTAAAATAAATTTTAAAATGTGTGTGTGTGTTTTTTTTAAATGATAAAATGTATTTATTTGGTGGGGGAAAAATAAAACAGAAACCCCAGTGTTGGCAGTAAAGAAGAGATAGGCAAGCTCCTTTGCCTGCCTACCTGCTTGCGCGCTCCCGCATCTTTCCCTTTTTCTTCCTTCCTTCTTTCCTTCCTCCCGTCTGCGAATGATCCATTGTGGCAGCTTCCCCGCTGCCTGGAGCCCGCTCCGAGCAAGAGACTTGGGCTGTTGCTGCTGCTGCTGGAGATGGAGCCTTTAATTGCTTTCCAAGCCCTGGGCCCAGCACCACATTGGCCATTAAGGCTGCCAGAACCAAGCTTAGGAAGAAGCAGAAGTGGCCCAAGGAAGAAGAGGACCTGGCTTGGAAGGAGTCCTGTTGCATTCGGGGTGCACAGAATTACAAACAGCAACACCTACAGTGGATGGCAATAAGGCTTCTGTATCTGCCGGGGATTTTGTGTTACGACCCATCCTTTGGAAGAAGCAAAGGCCACCAGCATTGAGGTGGTGACTGTCCGCCATTGACGTCGTCTGAAGGCTGTAAGATCACCGTAGCCTCCCAAAGCATTGTTATTCTTTTACTCTCAGCTCAAGAACGGAACATTGTGTAATACATCTACCCCACACTTAAGAGATCTTGAAAACTTATGACTTCACACTTCTTAAATACATTAGGACTAGATTAGGAGTAGGGATGTGCAAAATTATTGTTAGTCCTTGTAAGTCGGATCAAATTAGTTAAATTATTATTTATGAGGCAATATCCGTCACGTGCTCCAAAAACTTGGGAATCAAAACTTACCTCAGTACTTTTTCGTTTGAATTTGTAAACCTCCCAAAGTCAGTGCAAGGAAGCAAAGCAAAGTCAAAAAGGTTGCCTTTCCTCTTTAGATGTATTGCCTCTCGCCATAAGGAGAGGTAAGCAGCAGAGTTTGCTGGGAAAGAGGCTGAGAAAGTACAGCATCCTGGGAAATGTAGTTTGGGAAGATGAGGAGCCCCATGGCAGAGAATGCAAAAGGCCCTGCCCTGAAGTACATTTCCCAGAATTCCGCTCAGCATCAGGAAGTCCCAATCAGGAGAGGGAGAGATGTGTCCCTCCTTCCTAGCAGCAGTCAGAGTGCCAATGAATGGTTGAACCTGCAAAGAGGAGGACTGCCTGATGCTTCACAGGGTTTGCAAGGTTTGTTCAGAGTGGGATTTGCCCTCCTCTGATGCTGATAGAGTGTGACTTGCCTATGGTCACCCAGTAGGGCTCCATAACCAAGCTGGGGTTCAAGTCCTGGACTCAAAAGGCCCCGATCCAACACTCAAATCACTGCAACAGGAGGAAAACCAGAAGTCCAGCCTGGACAAATCAGGGGGTTTATGAAGCACTACTGAAAAAGAAAGGCCTTTGATGCCCATCTAAATGCAAGATGAGTCGGAATTTCAGGAAGTTTCCTGGAGCATGAATTCCACAGCAAAGGGGCTACTACCAAAAGGATATCGAATCATAGAATCAGAGTTGGAAGAGAATGTGTGGGCCTTCTAGTCCAATATTTCACCTGTTGATTCCAAAAATGACATGTTTTCCCCTATCAGCTCCAGTTTTTGAGATACAAAACATACGGCATCTACTAGTTGCCATCTGCTCGCCCATAGAAAACTATGAAACCATATCTGAGAAACTAGAGCTGATGCAGTCTATCCAATGCAATTTCTGAATCAGCACACCAAATAACCCCAGGAATAGGCCTGAAAACCAAGATAGGTAAAGGTAAAGGTTTTCCCCTAACATTAAGTCCAGTCGTGTCTGACTCTGGGGGTTGGTGCTCATCTCCATTTCTAAGCTGAAGAGCCAGCGTTGTCTGTAGACACCTCCAAGGTCATGTGGCCGGCATGACTGCATGGAGCGCTGTTACCTTCCTGCTGGAGTGGTACCTATTGATATACCCACATTTGCATGTTTTCAAACTGCTAGGTTGGCAGAAGCTGGGGCTAACGCTGCTTCCCGGATTTGAACCTGCGACCTTCTGGTTAGCAAGTTCAGTACTTCACATACCAAGATTTATTTAGGGGAAGGCTGTGTTAGACATGAGTGGGTGGCACGTAAGGACACCCACTCTGTTACAGTTGGGAAAAGAAAGGGGGTTTCAACAATGCCACTTTGGTCTTCCAGGGCAAGAGGCAGCTTCCAAAACAGATGTGCTTCCAAACTTCACTGTTTCCAAAATGTGCCCAACAGGAGTCTTCTCCATCTTCCTTTGGCCCCTGAAGTGGGTGTCCTGCTCAGCTGGATGACATCAAAAGTGCTCCCAGTAACCAACCGGACATAGTTTTGCCTTGTACCTGCTTGAACTCAGCACTCTGGTTCCCAGCCGGGAGGGACAGATTGCCCCTCGAGCATCTTTGCTCGCTTTCGCAGCCAGGGATCCATTAAACGCCCTGCCAGCAGCAGCCCTCCCAGGCTAGGGACTCCATTAGAGAGTGGTGGATGCTGGTGGAGGAGAGAGCACATTTGTAAGAAGAGATGAGCCAACCTACCGGTGCAGCCTAAGCAACCCAAGGATGGACGGATTCTTGGAGGGGTAATCAAGACCGACCATTTGTAGCTTAGATCCTTCCCTTTCTTGGCTTATTAAAAAAGCTAGAAAGAGACTCCCTGAGTGGGAGAAGGAGGTGGGAAATGCCTCCTATCAGTGAAGAAGAATCTCAAGATGCCTTAAGCAGGCAGTTGTGAGACCAGCATTTTAAAAGATCTTCCCTGAACCCCTCTATTTATTTATTTCTGACATTTCTACCTTGCCCTTCTCAACCCCCAAGGGGGGACTCAGAGCAGCTTATACTGGCAACCATTCGATGCCGCGATATAACAAATATAACAGCAATTTAAAACAATAAAAAGTGTAAGTTAAAAACAATTTAAAACATTATTATTAAACCAAATAGGACAACTATAATGGACAACTATCAGACAATGGCCAACCCTCCCTCTTTGAGCAAAGTTTTGGAGCATGTGGTGGCCTCCCAACTCAATGAAACAGATCATCAAGATTAATTTGAGTCTGGTTTCAGTCCTGGTTATGAGATAGAGACAGCTTTGGTCACTTTGATAGATGTCCCATGCAAAGAACTGGATGTAGGAATGTAGTCATGTTGGTTCTCCTGGTGTCTTTTGATACCATTGATCATGGCATTCTCCTGGATTGTTTTGCTTGGATGGGACTTAGAGGCACTGTTTTATAGCGGCTCTGTTCCTTCCTGGTAGAATGAACCTAGAAGGTGATGCTGAGAGACTCCTGCGTGACCCATTGGACATTAGCCTGTGGACTCCTCAGGACTTGGCCCTGTCCTCCATGTGACTTAGGACATACATCAAACCACTGGGAGAGATTGTCTGGGGTTTTGGTGTTTAATGCCATCAGTATGTAGATGACACCGCACTTGACTATTCCTTCTTCCCCGGGTCAAGGAAGCTGATCTGGCCCTACATTGGTGCCTGTGACCATGAATGGAATGGATGAGAGTAAATAAGTGGAGAATGAATCAAGATGGAGGTGCTCCTACTAGGTCTAAAACCAGGTCAAGGAATAGGGATCCCTTGTGTGCAGTGATGGAGTAACATTCCTTCTGAGGACTCAGTCTGGATGTACTCCTGGATCCAACTCTGGGCCTTGAAGAACAGGTTTCAGCATTGGCCAGGAGTGCATTCGCATAGTTAAAACCTGTGTGCTAGCTTCAACTGTTCCTTGAGGCATCAGATCTGGTCACACATCCCATTTGGAATACTTTAAAGCCTTCTATGGGGGCCCACATTGGAAGACTGCTCAGAAACTTTGGTCCAAAGACCTACAGCACAGTTACAGAGCGACAAAGCCCAACACAGTTTAGTTTGGTGGGGCATCAGCAAGCATTGGAAGAGAAGGCTGCAAACCATGAAGAACTCCTGTCACTCCATAGCACTGAACCATGGCAGTGGAAGAGTCTCAATTTGCATGAGTTCTCCAACATAGATGCACCCCAGAAAGAGACTTTGCACACTGGCCCAGATTGCAGGACCCAATTCTTTAGTGTATTGTTTATATTAAAATACAGTTAGCTGGAAAGGGAAAATAAGCATTGGCTTTTCTGCTCATTATCTTAAATCCTATGATATTGTTCTGCTGGAAGAAACCTGGAAATAAGGTTGATATTGCTTTATAGAAGGGTGAGAAAAGTATGACCAACGATCCACATGAAACCAAGCAAGGCCATGCTTGAGTCTCCCAATTTTTGGGGAGGTAAATACAGCCTACAAGTTCTGTGGGCCATTGTGATCCTTTCTTTTTTTGCAGAGATTTAACCCGATACATAGGAGTGGCTTCCTTGGTGTAGTTATAACACAGAGAGAGACATTGTGTTACTCCGGACCAGAGGGAAGCACTTTGCCTGCCTCTCCTTTCATACTTTGTAAATACTTTTCTTTTAGTGCATTTGGCATCCATTCACCTTTTTGCATGCCACACTGACACTGCCACTTGGTGTATTTATTTTGTATTCAAATAGCTATCCTGTTTTAGTCTTATTTCCATTTTTGCTTTGAGTTTGATTGCATTTGTGGCATCTTTACACCTGTTGTTATAAGATGCCTCGAGGGGACCCTTTTGGGGAGGGAACACCGTGAAGGCTTTTACACCTGAGCAGTGAATGGGTGAATGGGAAGATAAGGGGCAGCCTTGAGGCCTCTTCTGCCCCCTTTGCAATTCCAAGATTAATTAGAAGTCAAGTATAATCCCCCAGGAAGGACGACGGGGCTTGTCAGGTCTCTGATGTTACCAAGGAATACAGGTGCTGTTGAGCCTATTTCTCTGCTCAAATGAGGTGTCAGTAAGCAATGCATCCAGCCTGTGTCCACTTGAACAGAAGAGTGTCCTCCATTTGATCATGGTCTCTATTTGAAGACGGAACAGGTTTGGTTTCTGCTGCTCTAGAGAGCAGAGACATCATCACATGGAGCATTTCCCCCTTCGTAGGACACTTCACCTCATGGAAAAGGTGTGGATTGTGCTTATATAAACAGTGAAGGCACTGGGTTGTTGTAGGTTTCTTGGGCTATATGGCCATGTTCTAGAAGCATTCTCTCCTGACGTTTCGCCTACATCTATGGCAAGCTTCCTCAGAGGTTGTGAGGTCTCAGAGGTTGTGCTGGTAATTTTGTCAGCACCAATTGTGTTTAAGTGCCGGCCAAGGTCTTTAGGCAACGTACCCATTGTGCCAATCACCACTGGGATCACCTTGACTGGCTTGTGCCAGAGTCTTTGCAGTTCGATCTTTAAATCCTCATATCGTGTCAGCTTTTCCAGTTGTTGCACTGCACCCAGTGTGCCGATCACCACTGGGACCACCATGACTGGCTTATTATTATTATTATTATTATTATTATTATTATTATTAATGGCGCCATAGGTCCAAATGACAGGGAAGGAGATTCCACTTCCTGATTGTAAGAAGAGCTGTTCAGCAATGGAATTCTCTGCCTGGGAGTGTGGCGGAAGCTTCTTCCTTGGAAGCTTTTAAGCAGAGGCTGGATGGCCATCTGTCAGGGGTGCTTTGATTGTGCTTTTCCTGCATGGTGGTGGGTTCGATTAGATGGCCCACATGGTCTCTTCCAACTCTTTTATTCTATGATTCTTTCATCCATTGCCCTTCATCCTTGAAGCAGAGATTTAGTTATTTTTATCGCTCTCTTCATCCCATTCTAGACCATCAAGTTCAAGAACTACCAGGGTGTCCATCTGAGTACTGACTCCCAGAAACTTTATAGACATTCAGGATTTCAAAGATTTTCCCATTTTTTTTATTAAAAAAAGTAATATGAGAGGGCGGAGAAAAGGCTTCCCCGTGAGATGGTTCCCAACATGGGTAACAACGGGGGGAAACCTGAAGAAGGAAATACGTGTGATGGGAAGACAGAACTTGAAGGAGCACCATCTCTAATGGTATTCCGCAAAAAAGTAAAGACCTGGTTATTTCCGCAGGCATTCAAATAATTAGTGCAATGATTGGTGATGACATAGGAATGGAACAATGGATGACGAATCTGGATCGTGTTTTTAGTGATGAGACGCTAGTGATTGGTTATTATAGTGTCCGGTTTAAAATACTGCCTAAAATGTTGAAGTGGCATGGTTTAAAGGCAAGAGACTTCAATAAGAGATAACAACCACCACCAGATAGAGAATAGGATTTTTACAGAAATATTCGCTTAGTTGTAGTTTAGTTGTGATTAATGGAATGCCATTGCCTGGTTCTGTTAATTTTATATATTGAAAAAGGTATGTTTGTGTATTCCTTGGATAAAGATTCATTTAGGGTGATCCATAAGTGATCCTTTTGTGTAAGGGGTTTTCTCCAAAGAAGCGATGAGGACTATGCTGTCTGAACTTTTTCCAGGACGGTAGTCTTCAGGCAAAGTATGTTCAGAAGATGCTGCAGAACTTCCATGCGCCGCTTTCATCCTCACTCAATCACTCTCTCTCAGCAGCGTGCTCTTGGAAGCGCATACCCCGAAGGCCCATTAGCTGCCGCCTGCATTATGGATGAGGGCAATGGTGCCGCTACCACCAACACTGGGCAGGCCTCAGGCAAAGCACTTGGATGGCTCCGCAAAAGCCACATGACGGCAAGACGAACGGCCTGGCAAACGTGGACCGGCGTGGCCTTGGTAGTCAACGTTGCCTCCACATCGGGAGCAGAAAAGCAGGACAGAGGCCCTGTCTACACTGATGATTTAACTCAGTTTGCAGAGCCAGAAAGCCCAAAAAGGACTCTGAGGGACCTACTGTCAGGTTGCTTGTTGCAGACAGAAACACCTGGAGGGAGGGCCAACGTTGGCCCATGTCTGTTCTACGACGTAGATCAGAGCTTTCCAAATTATGTGTTGCCTGTAATCCACAGGTGTGCTACATGACAAATGTCCCTCAAAGGGCGTCCAGTCCAACTCCTTTCAGCAAGGCAGGAAGACATAGGGGAAACCCTCCCGACAGACAGCCATGCAGCCTTAGTACAAAAACCTCTGGAGAAGAAGCCTTCACTGGACTCCAGGGAGTCTATACTTTACTAGTGTTGGAAGGGACCCCCCAAAAGGCATCTAGTCCATCCTTCTTTAGCCAGGCAGGACAGCATAAAGTATACTACAAAGAGTGCACCCTTGGATGCTACACATTACATTTCTCAGCAAATACTTTTTTTGTTTGTTTACAGGGTTTTGCAAATTGAGGTGCGCATTGGATCCGATGGCACATGATCCTTGAGTAGGACGAATACTTATCCTTCTCCGTTGAATGACCCTTGGCTTTTCCATGAGTCATATCATCATGATCAATCTTTACTATGGTTCAATATGTTCAGTGGAAAAAGTTCACAGCAGATTCATAAACCGGTAAGGCCACTTAAAAACAGGACAGGTGCAATGCTAAATCCATATGAACAAGAGTAAGAACACTGCAAATATATTCAAGGCAAGATTCAACCCGACTCTAATACAGGAAGTTGTCTAATCCTGGCTACCAAGGTCACCTGGATGAAATGCTCACCTAGGGCGCTTTCACAAAGTTCCTATCATTTGGCAGAGAACAGGTTAAAAGTGGGGGGGGGGGCAGATGGCGTTTGAGCTAAATGCATGCTCAATCGCAGCAACAGAGGGAAAACCTGTTTCAAAAAGGTCCTCCTTTATCCTGGTTCTTGGTGAAAAAAGTGGGCTTTCCCATGACTGTGTGACCTTGCAGTCATGTAAAGTTTGGGATTTCCCTCTTTACCTGCTTGGAGACTGCTTCCCACCGTGCCGGTTTTAAAAAGTCCAAAACAGCCGATCAGCTCTTAGGACTCCCACAAAGACACAGCTGATTTCTAGCTGGTTTCAAGAGAGGAAAAGCGGAGAGCCATTAGCAGTCTCTGAAAGTGTTTATTTTAAACTTTATAATATCAAATAGATTGTGAATAAGGAATTGGGGAAAGAGGGAAATCCGGTGGCATTTAAGAAACATTCCTGCCATTATGCGCTGATGCTTAAATGCGCTGATAGGAATCGCCCATATTTGTATTTGGATATTTGCATGTGCGCATATAAGCATCAGCACATAACTGAGTGATTTAAAAAAAACTTTCGGTGGATGTCCCCTGCTCTCCCTCCATTTTATCCCGAGACACAAAAGGGAGGCAAGTGAGGATGGCGGGAGAAGAAAGCCCGAGACTGGCGGGACAGTGTGGGGACCTGCTTTGAGGTCCCGGGTTTATTTATCCTGCATATTAGTACTGTCTGGAAGCACCACTAATAAAACTTTACTTGGAATTGGGAAGATCTACTGGTAGGTTGCTCAGTAGTGGGTTAATACCATGAGTCATATTCAAACTCACAATCTTGGCCCCCAAGCGTGCTCTCGACTTATACATAGATAGTAGGGTGAGTGGAACTGTTTTCCTTCATTTCATCTGTTCTTTTGTTACCTTTGGGAGCATGTAACGGGAAGGCCCCTCCTGGTACGAAAATCAGCTCAACACAAAAGCAAATGTGAGCCAATCCTGGTTCCTCGTCTGCTTTTCGTGAGCACATGGCGCTCCATGCCTCCTTGCCTTGGAAAGAGTGCATGTGTGGTGTGCAGGCCCAGAAAGCATGTGCGCCTACCTGCAGCCGAGTGCCTCCTCTAGAATAAGAAAGTCAGAACTTGCCTCCATCCTTTGGTAAGTATGTGCGGCGCGCAGGCCCAAAAAAGTGCATATGCCTGCCTGCAGCCGAACACCTCCTCTAGAGTAAGAAACAGGTAAGAGGCTTCCTTAAAGCATGTGCCTATTTGCAGCTGAGAAACTCTCCTCTAGAGTAGAAACAGCATAAATGCCTAAAATGGCAGGAAGGGGTACATGGGAAGGCCCTCCCCTAATGGGCAAATAGAATCATAGAATCATAGAATCAAAGAGTTGGAAGAGACCTCATGGGCCATCCAGTCCAACCCCCTGCCAAGAAGCAGGAATATTGCATTCAAATCACCCCTGACAGATGGCCATCCAGCCTCTGTTTAAAAGCTTCCAAAGAAGGAGCCTCCACCACACTCCGGGGCAGAGAGTTCCACTGCTGAACGGCTCTCACAGTTAGGAAGTTCTTCCTCATGTTCAGATGGAATCTCCTCTCTTGTAGTTTGAAGCCATTGTTCCGCGTCCTAGTCTCCAGGGAAGCAGAAAACAAGCTTGCTCCCTCCTCCCTGTGGCTTCCTCTCACATATTTATACATGGCTATCATATCCCCTCTCAGCCTTCTCTTCTTCAGGCTAAACATGCCCAGCTCGTTAAGCCGCTCCTCATAGGGCTTGTTCTCCAGACCTTTTATCATTTTAGTCGCTCTCCTCTGGACACATTCCAGCTTGTCAATATCTCTCTTGAATTGTGGTGCCCAGAACTGGACACAATATTCCAGATGTGGTCTAACCAAAGCAGAATAGAGGGGTAGCATGACTTCCCTAGATCTAGACACTATGCTCCTATTGATGCAGGCCAAAATCCCATTGGCTTTTTTTGCCGCCACATCACATTGTTGGCTCATGTTTAACTTGTTGTCCACGAGGACTCCAAGATCTTTTTCACACGTACTGCTCTCGAGCCAGGCGTCACCCATTCTGTATCTTTGCATTTTGTTTTTTCTGCCAAAGTGGAGTATCTTGCATTTGTCACTGTTGAACTTCATTTTGTTAGTTTTGGCCCATCTCTCTAATCTGTCAAGATCGTTTTGAATCCTGCTCTTGTCCTCTGGACTATTGGCTATCCCTCCCAATTTGGTGTCGTCTGCAAACTTGATGATCCTGCCTTCTAACCCTTCATCTAAGTCATTAATAAAGATGTTGAACAGGACCGGGCCCAGGACGGAACCCTGCGGCACTCCTCTCGTCACTTCTTTCCAAGATGAAGAAGAACATTAGTGAGCACCCTCTGGGTTCGTCCATTTAACCAATTACAGATCCACCTCACCATAGTTTTGCCTAGCCCACATTGGACTAGTTTCCTTGCCAGAAGGTCATGGGGGACCTTGTCGAAGGCCTTACTGAAATCCAGGTACGCTACATCCACGGCATTTCCCGCATCTACCCAGCTTGTAACTCTATCGAAAAAAGAGATCAGATTAGTCTGGCATGACTTGTTTTTGATAAATCCATGTTGACTATTAGCAATGACCGCATTTGTTTCTAAGTGTTTGCAGACCACTTCCTTAACAATCTTTTCCAGAATCTTGCCCGGTACTGATGTGAGGCTGACCGGACGGTAGTTGTTTGGGTCATCCTTTTTTCCTTTCTTGAAGATTGGGACCACATTGGCCCTCCTCCAATCTGCTGGAACTTATCCTGTTCTCCAAGAACTCTCAAAGATGGTTGCCAATGGTTCCGAAATGACTTCTGCTAGTTCCTTCAATACTCTTGGGTGTAGTTGATCTGGCCCTGGGGACTTGAACTCATTTAGAGCGGCCAGGTATTCCTGTACGACTTGTTTCCCAATTTGGAGTTGGATGTCCTCAAATCCCTCATCCACTCCGTCTTGCTGAGGTTGAAGATGACTTTCTTTTTGTGAGAAGACCGAGGCAAAGAAGGTATTTAGTAGTTCTGCCTTTTCCCTATCCCCTGTCAGCATTGCCCCATCTTCTACTCGAAGAGGCCCTATCGCCTCCTTGTTTTTCCTTTTTCTACTGACATAAGAAAAGAATTCCTTTTTATTGTTTTTAATGTCCCTGGCAAGCCTGAGCTCGTTTTGTGCTTTAGCCTTGCGGACCTTTTCCCTACAGCTGTTGGCTATTTGTTTGAATTCTTCTTTGGTGATTTCTCCCTTTTTCCAGTTCTTGTGCATGTCTCTTTTGTGTCTCAGCACAGTTAGAAGTTCTTTGGACATCCATTCTGGCTTCTTTGCACTTGTCCTATTTTTTCTTTTTGTTGGCACGGTTTGCAACTGCGCCTTGAGTATTTCACTTTTGAGAAACTCCCATCCATCCGTAACTCCCTTGTCTTTTAGTATCTGTGTCCACGGAATGCTGCTCAGTGTTTCCTTCATTTTTTGGAAATCAGCTCTCCTAAAGTCCAAAATGCGGGTTTGACTTGTCTTAGTTTCGGCCTTTCTTTGTACCTCAAATTGCAGGAGCACATGGTCACTTGCCCCTAAGGATCCTACCACTTCAACCACATCGATCAGGTCCTCCACATTTGTTAGGATGAGATCAAGAGTAGCCAATCCCCTTGTTGCCTCTTCTACCTTCTGGACCATGAAATTGTCTGCAAGGCAAGTGAGGAATTTGTTGGACTTTGTACTCTTGGCCGAGTTTGTTTTCCAGCAAATATCCAGCAAAAATAGAAAATGGATCTTTCAGAACCCCAGAGTGAAAACAGATATCTGCTCTTCTGATTTCGGGGGGGGGGGGGGGGGCTTGGCTCTTTGGTCCTTCACCACAAGCATCACTTTGCTGCTGCTTCTAAACATGGCGGTTCCATCCTGTGCAATCTTGGCCCATAAGCCATTCATTTTACAACCGCTTTCAAAAGCCATCTCGGCTACTGGCTGCCGCTGCCCCTTTTGCAGCTCTTCCCCATAACTTAAGCAATGGCACATGGAAGGCGGGAGAGTGGCAGCCCATAGAGCAGGGGATGATTTATCTCTCCCCGCCTCCCATGCCTCTCCCTCTGAGAAAGTGTCTGCCTGGTTCTTTCGCAGCCTCATCTCCGTGTGTCTCTAGGCGGAGATTTGTGCTGTAAAATGCACAATATGTTCTATCTGCCCTTTGGGAGGCATCAAATATTCACCAGCAGCTCCCATTTTAGTCAAAGCGGATCAGGCAGGATGAGCGAGAGAGAGAGAGAGAGAGCGCAAAGGGCCGGCTACACCCGGCGCACTCTACATTTCATCATGGGGCAAAACGGTTCAAGATGTCAAAGGATGGAGCAACAGAGCCAAGACCATGGGGTGGCCAAACAGTACTGGGGCCCTGTGCATAGAAAAGAGGATTTACATTTTCAGTAGCCAGATCCTTTAGAGAAAATATGTATAGAGCGTTCTATACAAGTGACATAACCCCTGAGGTGATGGCCCAAAGAGATAAATCCCACTGAGGGCATGGTGGAGATGCAAAATAGAGAATATCTGCTTTGCACTGGATTATCTGGCAGTGTAGACCAGGCATGGGACAAATTTGGTCCTCTCTCCAGGTTTTTTGGACTCCAACTCCCACCATTCCTAACAGCCTCAGGCCCCTTTCTTTTTTTCCTTAGCCGCTTAAACGGAAAATGAAAGGCGAAAGGAAAAGGAAGGGGCCTGAGGCTGTTAGGAATGGTGGGAATTGAAGTCCAAAACACCTGGAGGGAGAGCCCAAGTTGGTGTAAACTCAATTGAAAGCAGACAATACAGTTTTGTTGCTTCGAGATTAACAATAGCAAAATCATAGAACGAGGAAAAAGAGTTTCTTCTAAAGGACTGGAGAGGAAAATTATTACATTACATTCAAATGACCACGCTCTCCAATGGTATTCAGGGAGAAAATAACAAAGATTTTCCTAAGAAATGGAGGCTAGCACTTGGATACTGGAAAGGAAGACAAATGCAGACTTTTAACGTTGCCGCAAAGGGGGAAGTTATTAATGTAAAGGTAAGTTTTGATGAGATATCACTTTCACACGGAGTGGTGCCGGAAGTCATGAGCTGTGGTTCTCGGGTTTGGTGGAATGGTGTGTCTGCATTGTGGGTATTTGATTGTCTTTGATGGCACAAACAGCAACACAAACCAGGGTATTAAAAAGTTTAAAACAGAATCAACAAAGAAGCAAACAGGGATGGTGGCTCAAAAAGGCTTCCATTGGCTAACCAGTGCTCCATGCCACTCTCTCCTCCCCAATGCAAGAACCAAAAGATCGCCTGAGTGTGTTTATGTGCATATATACAAATATAAGTGTATATATACAAATGTAAGTGTGCATAGAAGAATTAACACACTAGGGGTCATCTAAAATCAATGCAGTTTGGTTGGTACCACTTTGGGCCTTATACCATTGGGATATGCAAGCCATCCCCAAGTTACAAACATCCGAACAGGGGCACAAACAGCAGCACAAACACCACACCCTTCCCTATGCTTGTCTCTCTCTCCCTCTGTCTGTCTGTCTGTCTGTCTGCCTGGAACGTTCTGATTTACATGCAAATTCAACTTAAGAACAAATCTACAGAACCCCTCTTGTTTGTAACTTGGGGACTGCCTATACTTTGGGGTTGCAGTGAGTTTTCTGGACTGTCTGGCCATGTTCTAGAAGCATTCTCTCCTGACATTTCGCTCACATCTATGGCAGGCATCCTCAGAGGTTGACTATAAATATATACAAACATTTAAATCACTTTAACATTAAACTGGCTCCTGTGATTCCACAGCATGGAGCCATGGCATTTTACAGACCTGTCCACATTGGGACATATTCTGTTCATATAAATAAGGCATTGCGTATTGTTTTAGGACTGAATGCATTCCGTATTCTGATGGGATGCAAACTGACTCTGTCACACCCAGTTCTGTGCTCTGATTCACTTCACTTCAGAAGGCTGGCTCCTCCCAATCCATTCGAATGCCTCCCTATGACACTTCTAAAATTCTTTTTTCATAATATTGCTCAGTAGTGTAACCTGGAAGTCTCAAATGACTGTTCTTGTGATATTTTAGTTGACAGAATGCATACTGATTTTACAATTGCACGTACAAACAGAACCTTATTGAATAAAAAAAACCACGTGTGTGCAGTTGCTTTGTTTCTATGACGGTTTGCAGACGGATTTGGATGGATCGCTGATGGAATGGGACAAACGTAATGCGATGGGACCAGTTTGGGATTGTGTTCAAGAGTCTCAAAAACGAAGTACAGGGTTTCCTCCTTCCTGAGGAAATTGCCCACATGCTTCTTGTGGCTTCTCTGTGTAGTGTGGCATGGTGGAACCAATCAGGAAACATTCAGGGCCAGCTAACACCTCCCAATGATGGCGAGCCCGCCTGCAACCTCTGTGCTCCAGCTGATCTGGCCAGCTGCAGGGAGTTCCGCAGTTCCTGGATGTCCTGTTGGGCCAACTTTGATTAAATGTGCCCCAGCAGCAGCCTCAACCAAGGACTCTCTCCAACCTTGAGCTCTCTCCTTTTGCTTTTCTCCTCAGCCCAAACATTGCAACAAACCTCTAATAAAGACTAATTGAATTGTAATCTATACCTCTCCATAGTGATACTTTGTGTCTATTTCTTGACTCAAAGGTATCAATTGCATGAACGTATCCTTTTCCGGGCTGCAGGCAGCCGCCGGGCTGCCTGGGATGCCTTCCAGGCGTCCTAGGGAGGCCGAATCTGCGTTTCTTTAAACCGCGGATACGGAAACCTCTCGGGCCCCCATATCCGCGAGTTAACCAAATGACTCCATTTTGGTGTCATATTTTTCCTAGCCCAATTCTAACACTAACTGCTATCTCACTTTTTGCATTTTGGACTCCTGCTCTCTGGGAATAACCTTTTTGTTTTTTAAGAATATATTTAATAAGAAACAACTGATTGTCAAACTGGGCTTCCTGCTGCTGCACTGCTCCCGCTGTCGCTTTTTTGTCCTTTTGGAGCCCCAGGACCTGGGGAACTTGATGTGGTTACCCCATGAGACCCTTGGGAAGTGGACCTGCCACCCTCGCTCCAGACCTCAGAGGGAATTGTAGTTCTCTTTGGACCAAAGGGCAAGCTCCAGCCCCAGCAATACAGAGCTCCATATCCTGGCTCAGTGGACTTACCAAGCCTCTTCTTACGATTTTTGAACCCTTTTGCCCCACATCAAGGACTCTCTTTCCCATTATGGACATATTTTCTTCTATGGACTTTCATATAAATATCATGAACTATGGACATATACTGAGCCATGATCAAGGCTCTTATGAATTTCACTATGGAACTCAGGTGGGAGGAATAAGTGGGTATGTTTTCTACACTATGATTTCTATATTTCTCCCTATGTATCTGACCTTTGCCTGACCCTTCCGTTCTATTCCTTTTTATAAGAAATGTATAAAAAATATAAGAAGCCACCCTCAGTAACCCTGGGAAGGAGGAAATCTCCTGTTTTAAAAGAACCTTATCAAGAGACATATTTTGCATGGACAATACAATGGGCAGCGACCCTGGGGCTCGGAGTTTGACCCCCCAGAGTGAGATGCCCACTTGGCATAAATGATCATATCTCTACAGGACAAAGGGCCTTCGGAAAGCCACACTTTGTCCTGATCTGTTTGCTCATCTGAGCTTCTCTCAGCTGAAACTTCAACCAAGATTGCCTCATTATTCCCATATCTCGGTACAAAAAAAATCCGGATTTTGGCAGGCTTGCCAGACTTCAACGTTGATTGCCACCCATCAAAGACAATAGGCCGGCCGGCTAGAAGGCCCCCGAGGACTCGCCGGCCATTTGGACACTACATATCTCCATAATCCACTCAAGAATTCATTGTTTCCCTCTCGTCCCGCTTCCCTCTCTCCTGATTGGCTAGGAAGCCGAGCTGGCAGGAGCTCATCGATTGGCTAAGGTGCACGGGAGGCCGCCAAGCCTCCTCCCAGCTGTAGAGCGCCAGCCAATCAACGCCGAGCCGGCAGTGGGGCGGGGAGCGGGAAATTCAAAAGTGACAGCACCATTTTATGTATAAAAAGGCTTTATTTTGTGTACTCTGTATGCTTTGCTTGATAAATTATTGTGGCTTTGCATCCTTTCCAGCTGGATTGCAATAAAATCAACTCGGTGGCACTTCCTTCAGCTTTGGTGAGATTCTTTTGGGAACTTAGGGAAATATTTTAAACTGTGGCTTCTCTTTTCTTTTGCTCACCAAAGTAGTGAGCCCTCTTTGGTGGGTCCACAGGGTCTCTCCTTCGGGGCGAGACCCTTCTAAATTCCTCCTCAACTTCACCAACATAGGCTTCCTCCAGACAGGAACCAGTTAGGCTTTGAAGCGGTAAGGCTATTCAATGCTAACCAAGCAGGCCAATTGCAACATTCACACTTGCCTCAAAAAGACAGGAGTTCTTTCTCCTACCCTGGATATATATCCACAGATATATATACACCCCACTTGCCTAGTTTCCAACAGATCTCACAACATCTGAGGTTGCCTGCCATAGATGTGGGTGAAACATCAGGAGATAATGCTTCTGGAACATGGCCAGAAAATCCACAGCAACCCAGTGATTCTGGCCATAAAAAGCTTCAACAACACTTTGCCTGTACTTTGTTTCTGAGACTCTTTGAACGCAATCCCAAACTGGTCCCACCGCATAACGTTGTCCCATTCCATCAGCGATCCATCCAAATCCATCTGCAAACCATCACAGAAACGAAGCAATTGCACACGTGTGTTTTTTTTTAATCCAATGTGGTTCTGAGATGCTGTTTGTACTTGTGGTCATAAAATCAATATGCATTCCATCAACTAAAATATCACAAGAACAGTCATTCGAGACTTCCAGGTTACGCCACTCCGCAATATTATGGGGAAAAAAATTAAGTGTCATCGGGAGGCATTCAAATGGATTGGGAGGAGGCAGCCTTCTGAAGTGAGGTGCATCAAAGCACAGAACTGGGTGTGTCGGAGTCAATATGCATCCCATCTACATACAGAATGCATTTAATTCTAAAACAATATGGGATGCATTATTTATATGAACAGAATATGTCCCAATGTGGTCAGGTCTGTAAACTGCCATGGCTCCATGCCATGGAATCACGGGAGCCATAGTTTTTCATAGTCTTCTTGGGCCTTCTCCACCAGAGAGTATTGGGATGGTGTGTGCATTACATGCATGTGGTTGCAGATTTGCACGTCAGGTGGAAAGCCTAGAATATGCACTGTGGACTTCTGACTCGGAAGTAACGAGGCAGTAATAAAAAGGGAAATGTGCATGCTACAATGAAAGAAAAAAAGGCATATTATTATAGGAATTCTGCCTAAGACGAGGAAATGGCTGATGTTTGACTGCTGCTTTGGATGTAGGTGACACAAGGATGCCCTTAAAAGTATTTGTTTGCAGCACAGAGGGTAAAGATGGCCACTCTTTGGTGATGCTGCTCCATCATTCCTTTGCGCAAAGGTGCCATTGCCATCTCCTCTGACAAAATCTCCATTCCCTGCCCCTTTTTCCTGTGTCTCCGCGATGTCATCAGATGCAAATGGCTTTGCAACTGTATTTGCCTTCAGGCCAGCCCTCCTCAGAGCCTGGCAGATGTAAATCCGGGTGAGCGTCTTGCTGGGCTTTTGCCGAATGGGAAAAAAACAATAACTTAGTGCCTCTGAACATATTTCGAACTTAGGAATGCGTTTCCAGTGTCAGAGCAGCATCAAGTGCACTGTCCTCGGGAATGCCCATTCTTTCCTTATTTTGGAAGAGAAACATCATGCTGAGGCTGCTGCCGTTGAACGGTTGGGCGTCATGAAGATCCCAATGGATCACCCAGATATTTGCCAGATTTGGACCTACCTTCTTTCTAAATTTAGGTGGCGAGGAAGCTTACCAGAGTTCACAACCAAGCTGTCCCTGTCTGGACTACAAAATCCATTATCTTCTAGGACAGCGTTGGGACCCCTGAGGGGTCACGATGGGGGTGTCAGAAAAGTCGCCAAATGCCAGCAGTAAACACAGTATTTTCTGTTGGCCATGGGGGTTCTGTGTGGGAAGTTTGTCCCAATTCTGTCGTTGGTGGGGTTCAGAATGTGCTTTGATTGCAGGTGAACTATAAATCCCAGCAACGGGAACTCCTAAATGTCAAGGTCTATTTACCCCAAACTGCACTGGTGTTCACATTTGAGCATATTGAGTATTTGTACTAAGTTTGGTCCAGATCCATCATTGTTTGAGTCCACAGGGCTCCCTGAATATAGGTGAACTACAACTCCAAAACTCAAGGTCAATGCCCACCAAACCCTTCCCGTATTTGCTGTTGTTCATGGGAGTTCTGTGTGCCAAGTTTGGTTCAATTCCATCATTTGTGGAGTTGAGAATGCTCTTTGATTGCAGGTGAACTATAAATCCCAGCAACGGGAACTCCTAAATGTCAAGGTCTATTTACCCCAAACTGCACTGGTGTTCACATTTGAGCATATTGAGTATTCGTGCCAAGTTTGGTCCAGATCCATCAATGTTTGAATCCACAGGGCTCTCTGGATGTAGGTGAACTACAACTCCAAAACTCAAGGTCAATGCCCACCAAACCCTTCCAGTATTTGCTATTGGTCATGGGAGTTCTGTGTGCCAAGTTTGAAAATGCTTTTTGATTGTAGGTGAATTATACATCCCATCAACTACAACTCCCAAATGACAAAATCAATCCCCCAACTGCACCAGTATTCAAATTGGGGCGTATAGGATATTTGTGCCAAATTTGGTCCAGTGAATGAAAACACACCCTGCATATCAGATATTTACATTATGATTCACAACAGTAGCAAAATTACAGTTGTGAAGTAGCAACAAAAATAATTTTATGGTTGGGGGTCACCACAACATGAGGAACTGTATTAAGGGATTGTGGCATTCGGAAGGTTGAGAACCCTAGGAAGAGGAAAGTTCTAATTCATGACATGCAGAGGTTGCTGGGCTGGGAAGGATCGCTTCAGAATGTGATCTGAAGCAGAAGGGCGCCCACCTGTCTGGCTCCACTACAACTCCCATCAGATTTTGCAAATTTATTCATTGGTGAAGGTTGAACTATGACTCCCATCAGTCTTAGCCAATACAGTCATTAGTGAAAGACAATGGGAGCTGTTAGCCTCAGCCACATCACCTGGAGGTCCACAAATGGCCCCAATTCCTGGACTGCACCCATGTCTTCCTCTCATGCTGCTTCCTGAATTGCAAGAGGCTCTAAACAGGGAGGAAGAGATGCTGCAGAAGCTCTCCCTGCGCCCCCGAACCCCCCTCCCCAAATTAACTCTCCATCTGTTCCTCTGCGGCTGAGGCTGATGGCTTCTGACAAGGCCTCCTGAACGCAAAGCTGTTTTGCCCAGGAAAATCTATTACAAGTTGCTCCAAGACAGCCAGGATCCCGCTCCTTCTGTCTGGCCGAGCTGGTCTCTCTGGGTGCCCACCGGAGGCCAGGGGGGAAACAAGGCAAACATGGACTGGGGGTCTTGAGCAAGTGGCATGCATGGGAGGGACCCCCTCCTTCATCCCTCCCCCTCCCCCTCCCCCTCCCCCCTCCCCCCCCTCCTCCTCCTCCTCCTCCTCCCCAGGTGAAGGTTTGGGGAAAGTGGCCTGTTTTTATGCTCCTGCTGTGCCCAGAACTCTGGGATTTGATGTCCCAGAAACACTGCCCTGCAGTCCTTAGCTGGAGAACTAAAGTGGAAGATGATATAATGTGGATGGAACCACTAACTTTATAGGGCGACACACTGGTTTGTCCTTTACCTCAGGCAGTAGAGTAGGTTGAGCTGGTTTTGTGCTGATTGTTTTGGGAGGGGGGGGGGGAAGCTAGGCTGAAATAAGCTTGTACCATTAGATCAGTGGTTCTCAACCTTCCTAATGCTGTGACTCCTTCATACAGTTCCTCATGTTGTGGTGACCCCCAACCATAAAATTATTTTTGTTGCTACTTTCATATTTGTAATTTTGCTCTGCTAACCTATCTGAACTTATCTCCCCCTATGACTTTACTTACTTAGGCGATCCCTTGTAGTTCAAGGATGATTGTCTTCCAGATGTGGTGTCTTGGCTGTGGTTCCATAGATGGCTGTGGAGCCCCATTCTTGATCCGCATGTACTCCCGCAGTGAGGACATTGGTTTCCAGATGGAAGGCAGTCCCGGTCAGAGTTGGCTTGACATGCCTTCCTCTTGGCATGTTTCTCCCTTTCGCCCACCATTTGTGCCTCTTTGAATTCTGCAGCACTGCTGGTCACAGCTGACCTTCAGTTAGAGTGCTCAAGGGCCAGGGCTTCTCAGTTCTCAGTGTCTATGCCACAGTTTTTGAGGTTGGCTTTAAGCCCATCTTTAAATCTCTTTTCCTGTCCACCAACATTCAGTCTCCCATTCTTGAGTTGTAAGTAGAGTAACTGCTTTGGAAGACAATGATCGGGCATTTGGACAACGTCGCCAGTCCAGCGGAGTTGATGGTGGAGCATTGCTTCAATGCTGGTGGTCTTTGTTTCTTCCAGCGCACTGACATTTGTCCACCTGTCTTCCCAAGAGATTTGCAGGATTTTTCAGGGGCAATGCTGATGGAATCGTTCCAGGGGTTGAGTGTGATGTCTTTAGACAGTCCACGCTCTGCAGGCGTATAACAGGGTTGGGAGGAGAATGGCTTCATAAACAAGCACCTTTGTATTCCTATGGATGCCCCAATCCTCAAACACTCCCTGCTTCATTTGGAAAAATGCTGCACTCGTAGAGCTCAGGCGGTGTTGTATTTTAGTGTCACTGTTGACTTTTGTGGAGAAGTGACTGCCAAAGTAGTGGAAATGGTCAACATTTTCTAACGTTACACCATTAAGCTGTATTTCTGGCATTGGAGAGGGATTGGCTGGTGACTGCTAGAAGAGCACTTGGGTTTACTCAATGTTCAATGAGAGGCCGAGCTTCTCGTATGCGTCTGCAGAGGTGTTTAGAGTGCTTACCTGTCCAAAGGTATCTCCCCCTATAAACCATCTCAGAGATTGAGATCATCTGGAGAAACCCTGCTTTCGGTCCCACCTCCTTCGCAGGTGCGGCTGGTGGGGACGAGAGACAGGGTCTTCTCAGTGGTGGCTCCTTGGCTGTGGAACTCTCTCCTTAGTGATATCAGATCAGCCCCTTCCCTCCTGACATTAAAAAAAAAAAGTTAAAACACGGCTCTGGGATCAAGCCTTTGGCAACGAATGTAGTGCAATAGACGGATTTTGATGTTTGTTTTTTTTCGTGTCAGGAGGGATTTGAGAAACTGCAAGTCACTTCTGGTGTGAGAGAATTGGTAATCTACAAGGACATTGCCCATGGGATGCCCGGATATTTTATGTTTTACCATCCTTGTCAGGCCCGTAGCCAGGATTTTGATTCGGGGGGGGGGGGGGGGGGCTGAGTCTGAGTGAAAGAGGGTCTACCTAGCGAACCTTTTGTATTGTTACCCCAATACCCCCATGCATATGAGATATATTGAGCATGGTGATCAGATCATGATATGAATAAACATAACAGTCTAAATAATGTACCAGTAAGGGCTTTTCGTGTACCATCATGAGAATTTCAGGGGGGACTGAAGCCCCCAAAGCCCCCCCCCCCCCCCCGCTACATGCCTGATCCTTGTGGGAGGCTTCTCTCATGTCCCCGCATAGTGAACTGGAGCCGACAGAGGGAGCTCATCCGTCCTCTCTCTGGATTTGAACTTCCAACTTGTCGGTCTTCAGTCCTGCCAGCACAAGGGTTTAACCCATTACAGCACCAGAGGCTCCTAAAGCACTAAAGTGACACCAATTTTACCATTAGGCACTAAGTTTCATTCAGGAGAAAACCTACAAGCCACTCTAAATGCCTTTGCAGAAGCATATCAGAAGCTTGGCTTCTCATTGAACGTTGAGAAACGCAAAGTGCTCTTTCAGCAAAAAGCACCAGCCAATCCTTCTGCAATGCCCAAAAATACAGCTTAATGGTCCAATGTTAGAAAACCTTGACCATTTCCGCTGCTTTGGCAGTCACCTCTTCACAAAAGTCAACATCGACACTGAAATACAACACTGTCTAAGCTCTGTGAGTGCAGCATGTTAATGAATGAAGCAGAAAGTGTTTGAGGGCCGTGACATTTGTAGGGAGACCAAGATGCTTGTTGATGAAACTATTGTCTTCCTAACCTTGTTCTACGCCTGTGAAATGTCGAACGTCTACAGATGTCATCCTCAACTTCTGGAATGAATCCATCAGCATTGCCTCTGAAAAATCCTGCAAAGCTCTTGGGAAGGCAGGAGGACAAATGTCAGAGTTCCAGAAGAAGAAGAAGCAAAGACTACCAGTATTGTAGCCATGATCCTTGGCCATCAACTCTGCTGGACTGAATACCATGTGTTCCGAATGCCCAAATATGACCATCGTCTCCAAAAGCAGTTATTCTATGCTCCACTCAAGAACGGAAAACAGAATGTTGGTGGACAGGAAAAGAGATTTAAAGATGGGCTTAAACCCAATCTTAAAAACTGTGGAATAGACAGTGAGAGAGAACTGGGAGGCTCTGGCTCTTGAGCATTGGAACTGGAGGTCAGCTGTGACCAAGAGTGCTGTTGAATTTGAAGAGGCACAAATGGAGGGCAAAGGGGAGAAATGTGTCAAGAGGAAGGAGACGTCGCAAGCCAACCCTGACCAGAACCGCCTTCCACCTGGAAACCAATGTCCTCACGGTGGAAGAACAAACATGCGGGTCAAGAATGGGTCTCTACAGCCATCTAGGGACCCACCACCAAGACCCTGCACTTGGAAGGCCATTTGACTCGGACAGGAGGGATTGCCAATGATGATGACACTAGGCAAAGTGATGCAGCCACTGCAGGGACCAGGTTTGGGGTTCCCCAAAAGGCCAACATTGTTGTTCTTTTGCTGTAGAGATGGGAAGAGAAGTTTAACCCCATGGCACACCCCGAAAGAGGTAGCATGGCACACCCTGACTGTTCCGTCTCAGTCATCAAAAGATCTTGAGTAGGAAATTGGTCCACTTGCTCTGGAGAGAGCTGCATCGCTATGTTGGAACAGCTGAAGAGCCCTCTCGCTTGCCTCACTCTGCGCATTGCACCAGATGGCCAGCAAAGGTGCCGTCAGGCTCTGATCGTCAGGCTGACAACTGTGCTGGAGCACCGACCGAGGAGCAAGGCTTGCGGTCTGGGGCCTGCTGTGGCCTCCTTCCTGTGGACCCTGGGCCCTTCTTAGCTTGCACTTTGTTCCCAAGGCCTGGAGAGCCTGTGTTCAGCCTGTTCCCTATCAGCACGGCCATCCCTCTGAGAGCTGCCAGCCATAGAGAAAGTGCACTCTTGGCTCAGCAGCCTGAAAATATTACCTTCTCTCAACTGGATGTGTTTCTTTAGACTTATGCTGCCATCTGCTGTTCTCTGGTGCAATGTACTGTATACACTACAATGGTAGAACACATTTACCACTGTTAGCACATCAAGTGTCAGAACGTTTCAGTTATCCACGGATTTTGGGGGGAATTTTCAAAGTTTTTATAAACAACATTTTTTTTAAAAGAACCAACAAGAGTGATCTTCTTGAATTTTCTATACAATGACAGGAGATAACAGGGGATAATTTCCTCCAACTTTCAGAAATATTTATACATCTACTGATTTTAGGGATTTTTTAAAAGTTTTGGCAAAAATGTTTTTTTTTTTTAAAAAAAGCTACAACAGCTATCTCATTGAATGTCTCTCATATTAACCAATAGAAACCAATATTAACTCATTCTATATTTTCATAAAATCCTAGAGTTCATTTATTTTGGTCATAGACCAGCACAGGAAATAGAGTCACATTTTCATACAAACTTGGTATGTTTGGTACATTAAAAATATAAATATAACTACTGAAGCACAATATGGGTGAGGGAGCAGAAAGGAAGGGGAAACAGGGTAAAAACATACAATGCCCAGATCCATCACCAAATTGTATTTTCAGAGAAGAAGATAACTGGACACACAGTTAACTTTTGGGACTAGTCATTCCCTGGCGGATTTTGTATGCTGCTGCACAGAACTTTGCAACATTGTAGGTTGTCGCTGAATTAATATCTGCAAGTAGCATGGAGGTATAAAATTGTCCTGAATGACCTGGGTGCTTGTATAACAGAGGTAAAATAAGCCTGGCATGGATATCCCTGTAGAACGGGCACTGAAGGAGTACATGTTCTATTGTTTCTACATGACCCGAGTCACAGGGGCAGAGTCTCTCTGGGAAAGGGATCTTCTGGTAGCGGCCTTTGAGTACAGCTGATGGGAGAGCGTGGCATCGAGCCAGGGTGAAAGCCCTTCGATGAATGGGAACCTCTAAGTTTGTTAAATATGCCATAGGGGAGGCAAGGTATCTGCTGTCTTCATTGATAAGGAAGGTTGGAACCTAAGGGCCATCTAGTCCAACCTTGTGCCAGGCAGAAGGGCACCATCAAAACTCTTCTGACAGATGGCCATCCAGTCTCTAAACTAATTAATATGCTTCCTCTATAGTATGGGGGCCATCCATTTGAGTCATTTCCTCCCAGCCCAGCACAGAGATTGACTTACTAGGAGTCTCAGCCATCTTCCTCTTTGAAGATTCAACCATTCATTGGACCTCTCACTGGCTGCTGTTAGGGAGGGACAAATCTCTCCCTGATACCTGATGCATTCTGGGAAATGTAGTTTAGGGCAGGGCCTTTTGAATTCTCTGGCATAGAGCTCCTCCCTTCTCGAACTACATTTCCCAGAGTTATATGCTGTTCACAGAAAACACAGCTCCCTCTTTTTCCACTCCTAATGTCGAAACTCCATTCAGTTAGAGAAAAGGCAAGGCAAAGCACTAAGGCAGCCTTTTTGGCGTAATGGTTTTGCTTCCTTGCACTGAATGTGAAATCGACTTTGGGAGCCTTCCAAGATTTACAAAACTAAAATGAAAAAAATGGGTAAATTTCAATTCTTAAACGTTTGGTATGAGCCACGCCCACGTATCAGATATTGCCCCATAAGTACAAAATTTAACAAATTTGATCCAAATTATGAGGCAAACAAAAAATGCAAACCTCTACTAGTTATGAACAAGAGTGGTTCTATAGGTTTGTTCTTTTAAAATAAATTAATTGATATTTTCCACAATGTTCATTAGGGAGTTGGAGAGAGGGGTAAAGCTTATTTAAGGAGAGATGTTGTTTAAGCCTACTGTTCATCTCTTCTTTAATAAGCCTTTATATCCTCTTTTAGGCTGGAAGTTTTTAGCACAGCTGGTAAATCACCAGCAATTATAAGATCTATCAACCAAAAGGTTAAAAGTTCTAAGCCCCGGGTCAGCATGAGCTGCCGACTGTCAGCCTTGCTCATTGTTTACCTAAGCAATTCGAAAACAGCTTTAGCTGTAATTAAACAAATTAGGTACCACTAAAAGCAGGGGGCGGTGTTTTACGATGCCATAAAAAAGATCGGAAAATGCTGGGCGACCAAAAGGAAGGAGGAAGTCCTGATGGCTCGTCATAGAGGATAGAGCAACAGCACCCCCTAGACTCGAGCCCAAATTTCCATAGCACCAAAAACAGCTGGACACTGAGTTGAAACAAAACCACCTCCTTCTGTTCTGTCTGTCTGTGTATTGTCTATACAAAGCGGCATTGAATGTTTGCCGTGTATATGTACTGTGGTCCCCCTGAGTCCCCTTCAGGGTGAGAAGGGCAGAATATAAATCAAGTGTTATTATTATTATTTTAGTTATCTTCTCTTTCTTTCTTTATTCTTCTTAGTTGGGTTACTTCTTAGGTTTGTTCTTATGTTGAATTTATTTGTAATTTAGAACTGGTGCAGTTTTAAAGTGTATCTCCATACACACACATGTACGTGGGAGGGTCAAAAAGTATTGCCTCCATTGCTCTAACTTTTCTTTCTTTCCCAACTACTGGATTATCTATGTATGATATGATAGAGGTAACCTTACTCTACTGATAAGAGTCTTTCCTTTTTCCGATTGACTGATTAGAGCCATGAATCTGAAGCTAAAAGAAAGAGTCATCATTGAATTTCTGGCAAAAGTAGGTTGTGCACCTCAGGAAATCTATCATCACTTGAAGAATGTTTATGATTTGGCCCTTTCTGACTTGGACCTGTTTGGATCTCTGAATGTAAAATGTCTTGTTCTGATTTACAAGTTGATTTATACTTGATAATGGTCATGGAGCCATAAACGAGATCTGGGGATCATAAAATGCACAAAGTAGAGAGTGTGGTGTCATGGCTTAGAAAGTACAGTTTGAATCCCCACACAGAAAATAACTGGTTGATCTTGGGCAAGTCACTCTCTCTCAACCTCAGAGGGCCATGTCAAACCTGCCTCTGATCTAGTCTGACCAAGAAAAACCTCGGATTGGTTCTTCTTTCAAGGTCAGAAACACACAACACCAAGAATTAACATACACAGTGCAACTAATAGTGTAGTCTTAATGCTATTCCTCAGAGTTGGTAGCTTTTACTTTGGGGCAGGGACTCTTTGGCCCTTCAAACCATCTAGAGCAGGCATGGGCAAACTTGGGCCCTCCAGGTGTTTTGGATTTCAACTCCCACAATTCTTAACAGCCTTAGGCCCTTTCTCCCCCCCCCCCTCATCTGCTTAAGTGGAAAAGAAATTGTGGGAATTGCATTCCAAAACACTTGGAGGGCCCAAGTTTGCCCAGGCCTGATCTAGAAGCACAAATGTTTCTCATTCATCCTTTTTCACCAAAGGAGAAAATGGCCCCATGTTTAACTCCAGAGACATGACACTTATATGGCCACATTGACATCTCATTCGAACACGGGACGAATTGGTACTAAAGGGGCCATCACATTTAGGCATGGCAACTTTCAGGATAGCATTGACTGTCCTGGTTTTGATACCAGTTTAGGGAACGGTAGGAAGCAATGCTGGACGGATGAAGCTATGATGCATCATTCATGTGCTGGATAGCGCAGCAATACTCAAGACAATAGGAGCATTCTCCTAGGACAAACTATTGCTGATTTTTGCTGCTATTCTTGAACAAAGATGTTCAATTTGTGCCCTGAGGCTTGCATTGCATTAATGGTTTTCTATCCCGTTGCAAGAGTTAGGTTGTTTTCCTGTACTCAGAGCAAGCTCCTAGGAAATTGTTGGGACTTACATCTGAGTAGACATGTTTAAGATGTGATTCACTGCACATTGTTACTGGGCTTATTTTGAGCTCAATGGTGCTTTAATATAAAGATTGGAGATTGACCACATAGCATGGATTTGGCTGCAAAACCACTCCTGGATACAAAATTCCATGCATGATCAAATCCTATTATGTACAACAGCGTAGTAAAATGGTGTCCCTTATACACTAAAACAAGTATAGGCAAACTTTCTAACTTGGGGGACACATAGTGGGCTGGAGTGGGGTGGGTGGGCCAGGAGGGAGTGGGTTCTCCCCAAGTCCTCTCCCTGCCCTTTTCTCCCCTTCCTCTTCTCTTTCAGAGGCAGAAAGTGAAGGAAAGACAGGAAACATTTGGATCCCCCAAGGGTTGGCCTTGGTCAGGATGAGACGGTGGATGGGAGAAGAAAAAGTGTATCCATTTGACCCTGTATTGCCTACTCCTGATATACAGTATAATCCTTGGAAGAGACCTTCGGCCATCCAGTCCAACCCCCTGCCATGCAAGAAGGCACAATCAAAGCACTCCCGATAGACAGCCTCTGAGGAAAAGCCTCCAGAGGAGATTCCACTACACTCCCAGGCAGCCTATGCCACTTTCTAGGAAGTTCTTAATTTTTTCAGTCAAATCCCTTTCCCTGCTATTGGAACCCATTTCTTCCTTGTGCCCTGGTCTCTAGAGCAGTGGAAAGTCAGTTCCCACCCCCCACCCCAAATGGGACACCTTTTTAAATCTTGAAACATGGTTCTCATGTTCCCTCTCTACCTTCTTTTCACCCAGCTAAACATCTCCCAGGAGGAAAGGAGGAGGGGAAAAAAAGACATCAGGAAGGGAAGAAGAGAAGGATGAAAGGAAAGGAAGGAAGGGTGGAAGGGAAGGGAGGGAGGGCAGAAAGAGAGAAGGAAGGAAAGACAAATGGGAAGGAAGGAAGGAAGGAAGGAAGGAAGGAAGGAAGGAAGGAAGGAAGGAGAAACAGGGAGAGGGGGAAGGAGGGAGGGAAGGAACGACAAAAGGGTGAAAGGGAAGGAAAGAGGGAGGGAGTAAGAGGGAGGTAAGTAAGAAAGGGAAGAAGGAAAGAAAAAGAAGGAAAGAGAAAATGGAAGGATGAAAAGGTGGAAGGGAAGGAAGAAGGGAGGGAGTAAGAGGGAAGGAAGGAAGGAAGGAAAGAGAGAAGGAAAGAGAAAATGGAAGAAAGGGCGAAAGGGTATAAGGACGGGGGAGGGAGTAAGAGGGAGATAAGGAAGAAAGGGAAGAAGGAAGGAGGGAAGGAGTAAGAGGGAGGTAAGGAAGGAAGGGGATAAAGAAGGGAAGAAAATGAAAGAGAAAAGGGGGGAAGAAAGGACAAAAGGGTGGAAGGGAAGGAGGAAGGGAGGGAGAAAGAGGGAGTTAAGGGAGGGAGGGAGAGAAGGAAGGAAGGATAGGGTGATGAGAGAGAGGAAGGCCTGAGAAAGAGCCCAAGGGGGTGCATCTGGCCCCCGGGCTTGGGTTTGACCATACCTGCACTAAATAGTAGGACGATCATTAGTCTTGGAGTGTTCCTTTTTTTCCATAGCTTGTGGTTTTCCTCCTTTCCCTTGTCTATATTCACTGCGAAGCGGAGAAGATATAGAAAAAAGTCTGTATACAATCCATTGAAAGAATTCCCTGTATAGCAGAACAAGGCTAGTGTATAGTTACAAACAAAAGGTAAAGCATCCTTCTGCAAGCAAGCAGCCTTCATATGGTTTGACTACATCTCCTAAAGGCTTGGTGAGGTCAGTGTATAGGATATCAGCTCATCCGTCTGTAGGTCAGATGTGTTAATAATGTACAGAGCAAAGCAAACAAATACAAAACAAAACTTTTATTATTATTTGGTCCTTTGGAACCTGAGTTTGAAAACCACCCATGGGATAATTCATATTTATACAGGGACTTGATTACAGATTTGATTTACAGTTGATAAAATATCCTATGTTTTCCTTAAGAGCTGGACAATATTTACATGGTTAAAAATTATTCACAGCTCGGAGAGACAGAAAGAGAATGAACTGCATGACAAAATGAAAGTCAACAAAAAAAAAGTTGGAAAAAAGACAGGAGACATTTTGGACAGATCAAAAATGAATACAAAAAAGAAGGAAGAAGTCCACCCACTCCCTGGCCTGGAGTGGCAGTGCCAGGAACACTGGTTTGGAGGTGATGGGTACAAACAGAAATGAGGAAACACTCAACTTCATGACTGTTGCTGCATGACTGGCTGAAATGGCATAGGACGAACACATGTTGGAGCTTGCATTCGCATGGGACAGGTTGGCATGGCTACCCCATCGACCTGTAGCTGCAGCAGTGCCAGTATAGCCCTCGGACAAGGAGACCATGGCCTTCTCCAGGGACCCAATGCCACCCCCTCCACACCAAGACTGACCGGCACCTGCATCCTCAGACCAAGGGGATGCTTGCATTGCACACACATCGGTTTGATACCAGCATCAACTGCTGCAGTTGGCCCTTTTGGACAAGACAAGAGTTGAACTTATTTCAGTCCACAATGCCTTATAGGCTGCTGCTCAAGCAGCACAGTCATGACACAATCGCTTGAGTTTTGAGCAACTTTCTGCACAACCCATGGAATGAAGGGCTGCAGGAATTGGCCGATTCCGATGTCTGCTGTTTTTTCTCCTGCTTCCCCGACATCAGAAATGGAGTCAATGCTTTGGGGAAACGGCTCCTCCAAAGTGACACACAAACCCTGCCGACCCGTGGTTCCCTGCCACAAGCCTCCCAGTAAACTACGTTTCCCAGGAGTCACAGCAGGAAGGAATTAGTGCAAATGGCTTGAAAGTAGGGTTGCCTGCTCCTTCTGGCTTGGCCCTTGTGTTTTGAGTAACCACATGGAAGACAGAAGCTGGTGAGAGGGCAGTTACTGTACCTCTGTGCTTGGATCCAGGCTTTCCTGTTGACTATTGTCTGCCGCAGTGCCATTAAAATACAAGGCCCTCGTCCCAATACGGGAGCGTGAGAGGGGCGGTCCTTCTCAGAAGGGACACTGGCTGAAAGTTCCTCTTCATACCAAGGAGTCAGAAAACCAAGTTTTATGGAGGACACCTCCCAGAATCCCCTTGTCAGCAGGAATCTGCAACTGGGGCTCATTTCTTCCCTCTTATCTGCTTGAAGCTACAAAGAAGCTGAAGCCTCCATCACAAGGGACACCAGTGGTGGGCCTGGCAACAGCTCAGACATTAGGACATGGAAGTGCAAAGGGTGGCCCTGAACTTTAGAAAAGGACCTTTCTGTGTTGCGCTTTTGGAGCCAAAGGGTACTTTTCCAAACTCTAACCTGGAAGCAGGTTAAGCCAATAGTACCTCCCCTGAATAGTCCCCAGATTGATGCTTCAAATCACTGTGCAAATACCAATGCTGCCTTCTGCTTTCCCACTCCCCACTGGACACTACGCAGCCAATAGGCACCCCATGGAGTGGGCAGGGCTTCGGACGTGCCAGCTTCTCGATGGACCATATGAGTGCCAAGGCTGCTTTACGTGGATGCATGGCTTGAGCACACATTAGGGGGTGGGGGAGGTCCTATCGACGATACGTTTCCCAGGCACCACTTCTCCAACCCTGTGCCCGAACCCACGAAGTTGGCAGGAATATGCCATCCCTGATATCCCTCTGCCTGAGCTCATGGCGTGGATTACAAATCCTGTCCCTGATACCCTGTTATTGAGTTCTGGTGCCACCAATACCCATTGTGCTCAGCCTTGCTCTGGGTCTGGGGAAAACATGGACTGTGCCCATTCCTACATTATATAGTTCAGTGCTGTTTAAAGCAAAGTTTGAGCAAGTTAAGCAGCTTCAGATGAGACTAGAGACTAGAGACTGGCCTCCCATGTTGAATATGTTCCACTATGGCCCCATTGACACTGCCATATGAAATTCTGCTTTGGACTGGATTATATGGCAGTGAAGATTCATATAATCCAGTTCAAAGCAGATAATCTGTATCATTTAATTTGATAATCTGGATGATATGGCAGTATGGATCCAGTCTACGTATTGGCTTAACTCACAACCCATTCCCCAGCACAGAACTTCTTGAGAGCATTCCACGTTCAGACTTTTGCAGGACCCCCTTGCAAGGTTCCAAGAGTTGTAGTTCAAACAGTTACTTAGAACATTTGCTTTGTTGGAGGCTGAGGTTTGAACTGCAAAGCTGAGCAGTGGTGAACCCAAAGGGCCCCACTGATGGACCAGGCCTCTTCAGCATGCAGACCTCCAACTCCCAAAAGCCCTGGTCAGCTGGCTCAATGGTCAGGAATTCTGGAAGCTGAAATCCCCAGGTTGAAAAGGCCTGGATTAAACCATATACACAGTCCTGCAGCCACCTGGAGCTTTCCTCATATCGCCAAGTGGCCAAGGCACCAAGAGAGGGTCAACCATTCTCTTCCAGCTCCACCGCTGAGTCCTGACTTTTCTCCCTTCTGGCTGCAAAAGGCCAGAAGGGACATGGGAAGTGTGCCCATACCAGCGGAAGGGTCGCCTGTGAAACCACACTTCCTAGCCCTTTCAAAGGACCCAGCAGAGGCTAATCCTCTTCGCATGCTCCCGGTCCCATCTCCTTCCACACCTCCTGCTGACCTTCCCAGGTAAAGACCTGCAGGCAAATGGTGTTCAGTGAGAAGCTTGACTCCCAGCAGAGGATAGTGCTGGGAAAATGGCCTGCAGCTCCTACGTCTCTGATTTATGTTGCTGTTTGTTCCTCTGCACGACTCAGAGTGGCTGTGTTTTAGAGGGATGCACAGACAGGAACTAAAGTGAAGGAGGCAGGCAAAGAAAGGCTGTTTCCCAGTTCCATACGGTCAACAGTGGCAGGTCCCTTTCATGGCTCATGCTTTGACCTGCCTCGCCAAGGAGGACAAAAAAACAATTACAATGGCGGAAACAACAAATGACCAGCCCACACATCTTTTCCCCCCTTGACTGCTGCAAAATGGCTTGCACCCTAAGGCTTGCCTGTGACTTGCCCAGCAAGAACGGTCAAAATGTATGACGCTTTGCTACCCCCCCCCCCCCCACACCAATTAATGTTCCCACCCCGTCCTGCCCATCTGCATCCCTCCGCCTGCCAATTGTCATACCAGTCGCGAGGGGATGGGGATGGGGGGCAACATATCAACATACACCTTGCCCCAGCAGCACCTTCCACTGCAGCATTCAGCTGGGACATGTAATGGTGAGGTGAGGCAGAGACACACAGACAGACACGTTGGCCAGAGGTATATTGTTGCAGCCTTGGGGTTTTTGGCGGCTGTGGGAAGGGCCAGGTCCAGGAGCCAAGGGCTGCCAAGGCCCTTTCTTTTCTTTGCTTGCCAGAGCCCGGACCTCTCCTCCTCCTCCTCCTGGCCGCAAAATTCCCTTGTTCTCCTATTCGGACAGCAGCTCTGGATAAAGTGCATCATCTGTGGGGGAAAGGGAGGGGAGAGGAGAGGGGCTGCAAGGGAGAGGGAACCTGAGCAGCTCCCTGCTTGGCCCCAGAGGACGGGACGGGACGGGACAGGATGGGAGGGAAGGCAAGGCGCTTGGCTGGAGGCGCTCCGCCTGCCCACCCATCCTCCTCCTCCGTCCCGACGGCTCAGTAGTGGCGTCCTGGGCATTGCCCGAGGCAGAGGGGTCCGGAGAAAAGGCAGAAGCAGAAGAGCGGAGGGGCAGGCAGTGGGGCCGTTTGTCATAGCGGCCGGGGCCCATGCAGTCCGGCCACCTCCGGGGTGAGCGGTGGGTTGTGCGTCCCCTTGGTTGACATCCAGTCGTTTAGAAATGCCTGGGTGGCTTTGCGGTGGGCCAGGCGGTGGGTGATGGAGAAGCCGGCGTTGCCTTCCAGCTGGGACAAAATCACAAGGACTTGCCTAGGAGATGAGAAAAAGAAAGGATAACAGGTGTGCTGGGTATTAGGCATGTGCAAAAAAAGTTTTGGATTGTAAATATGCTTTGTTAAAGCTGTTTCTACTCGGCTATCTTTCTGCATCTTTCTCCCCGCAGGAGGCAGTTTTCCAAGGCATTTTAAGGGGGCTTCCTAGGATAGGAAGAGGCATTGACCTGGAGGTATCCTGCCCTGTTGTTGTTCATTCGTTCAGTCTGGCTTCCTTTAAAAAGCACTCCCTTCTCTCTTGATCTGGAGGCAGAAAGGAGAACTGGTGCCTCGCTTATAATGCCTTTCCCCGCCTCTGCCCCCATACTTCAATCTCCTTTCCGCCTCCAAATCAAGAGAGGAGGGAGCGCTTTTTAAAAGAAGCCAAGGCAGGATACCTCCAAGTCGATCTGTCTTCCTTCCCTGGAAAATGGGAAGCCCCCTTCATATGCCTTGGAAAACTGCCTCCTGCAGGGAGAGAGCTGCATACTCGTGACTCTTGTCCCCTCTAGACTAGAAACAGCTTTAACCAAGTATACATACAATCAAAAAATGATATATTTTTTTTGCACATGCCTACTGGGTATGCGTGCTAATACAATTCCCCCCAACATAGTCCTTTCAAGCAAATACTACAATACTCCCGTTTTCCAAGGGCTTTAAACAGATGACTACCAAACAGAGATGCTCTACCACACTAGTGTCAAACTTGTGGCCCTCCAGTGTTTTGGGCTTCAACTCCCAGAATTCCTGGCCACTGGACACTTTGCTTAGGGTTTCTGGGAGTTGGAGGCCAAAACACCTAGAGGACCACAAGTTTGACACCGCTACCTAGCAGCAGATTCCATACAGCAGCACTGCATAGGGCTAGATAACCTTGGAGGTCCTTTAGAGCTTTACAATACTCATAATGTTCAAATGAGCCGGTGATCAATTTCCTGATCTTTGAACCATGGTTAAAAACAGTAGAAATGGGATCTTTGAGCTGGACTATACTGGACAAGCGATTGTATTTACTCAAATCTAATGCTTGCCCTTTTTTTGTGTAAAGGACCTTCCCAAAATCAGGGCACGCATTAGAATTGCATCATATAGTCATCTTAGCCCTGAGCCAAAGCAAAAGGGAAGCTGCTTCAGGGGCAGCACCTGGAGTTCCTATGAGGGACATTCGCTCTTATTTAATGGGCACGGCTCAGTGCTATGCAATGCTGGGATTTGTTTGTTTGAGGCACCCTCATTCTTTGGCAGCCCCCATGATCTCAAACTATAGCCCCTCTGACTCTATAGCAACCAGGCCCATTAAAGGAGATTCATTCCATAGCATAGGTACACCCTAAGGTTTTCTTTTCCATTGCTGGAAGCTTTGATGTCCTAACACTTTTGTTTTTAAAGAAGGCATGCGAAGCATACAGCTGCTATAATGCACACCTTTTTTGGCCAAATTACAAAGAGTGCACTTTTTTCAGCAGCAATTACATTTTTTGGTTTCAGGGTTTTAAAAATTGAGGTGAGCATTGGATTCGATGGCACATTAGATGCAAGTAAATACATGTAGGTTTCTGAGTAGCACAAGTTACAAAATCGCCTGGAAACAAGACACTTTCTAGTAACCCAATGAAAAGATCAGGTCCGTCCCAATGCCTGACTGTATATTGTCCATACCAGGCCAAGGCTCCTTCCTTTCTCACCTGTGTAGTGGTGGCACACTGTCCTGAGTCTTGAGGCTCCCCCGTGTTGACACTACGTTGAAGCTGTCTGTGCAGTCGCACTGAACGTGCAGGTAGGACTTTGGGTGCCGGTTCTCCACCACAACGATGAGGCCAGCCCAGCCATGCGTCAGGTAGTAGCAGGTCATGCCTTCGCGCCCCTAAGGAAGCAAAGCAAGCAGTCAGTCTTCTTTTGACTCGGGCACTGACACCTTGCGCCCAGGGGCAACACTAATGAAAAAAATTAAATATTCATTGAATTGATGTTTCATCATTCTCCCAAGATGGGATTTAAGAAAGAGGAAAACGTTGCAAGATCTTGTCAAAAAAAAGAAAAGAAAAGGGGGAACCATGCAAGAAGTACATAAAGATGCTCTCTAACCATATAAAGAACAGTGTTGGGAAAAGGACATATACTGGGGCCATCTGTCCCTCCCAACGTCAATCCTCCTTCAGCACTCTTCACTTTTTTAATATTAAAAAAAACCCTGCTGATGATCCTGAACACTGAAATCCAGTGTATGAGGAAAATAAAATTCTTGCAGAATGATCTGAAATGGTCTCCAGAACTAGTGTGGAGACCTTCCTCTCAGCAAATCTTATCCATGGATTTGCCTTAGAGTCGCCGGAAGCGAGACATGACTTGGAAGGCACACAACCACAACATTTGAGATCTTTCTGAACTGGTTTATTTATATATATATTATCAAAGTGAAAGTAGGTATGTATGTATGTATGTGGCTGGGGCTCCCACTTTCACAGACAGGCTCCCACTTCCATAAAGAACTATGAACCCCACCAATGAGGAGCAACCAAAGGCCCTCCCTCCAATGACATTGCAGGTTATAGTGAGCACCGTGAACTAGAGCCACCAACCCATGACAGTGTCCTCCTCAAACGCCATACTGCCCATCACTCAAGTGAAGGCTTTCATACTAGGACAATTTCATCCTAGATTTTATGTGTTTTCTCCACCACAGACACCCCAGTGTTTCTGACTCTCTCCACTGATGTGAAATGTGCATGACCCCACTGACTGTCTCTCCTATAACCCTTTCCTAATTTTTTCTACTCTGTCTGCATATCAAACAGAGCAGAATTGATCAGAAATGGAGTATACTGGAGGTGTTGGGGGGACTCACTCAACATGATAGAAGTTGTAGTTCACCCTGCATCAAGCAGAGCGCTGTGACCTCCACAGACAACAGACCGGGACCAAACCTGGCACACAGAACTCTCATGACCAGCTGAACATACTGGAGGGGGTTACAGGTGACTGACTCACCAAGTTGGAAGTTGTAGTTCACCCTGCAGCCAGAGGGCGCATTGAACCCCACTGATGATGCATCTGCAGCAAACTTGGCACACATGCCTAACATGACCAATTTCAAATACTAACACAGTTTGAGGGGGTTAATGTGGCACAATGTGAGCTGTAGTCCACCCACATCCTTATACATTTTCTTATTTGGAATATTCATAAATAAAATAAAACAAATGACTTCTTCAAACAACCTGGGCATTGCCAGGTACCTAAGTTAATATCCTATCCTATCCGATAGGAGATGGCTTGGAAAAATTACTCTGGAATTATCTGGAATGCTAGGTGCCCCACACCTGAACTCTGCGCTTACCTCGTGCCTCTCGCCCTTGTTCTCTGTGAGAAGGATGATGGCGTCAGCTAGAGTGGTAGACTGAGCCTCGATCTGCTCCACCATCACCAAGCGGGAGCTGTAGATGGCCAAGATGTAGCTGGAAACTTCCATAGCTGGGCTTGCATTGCCGGTGGTAGGACTGGAGACTGGGAGGGGTGAACATAAACAAGCCATGTCAGGTGGCTGCGTTGTGTCTCTAGGATCCCTGTCCTCGCCCTCCCTGCCATCAGGCCTCCTTCTCACAAAGCGAATCAAAGTCCATCTTAAGCTTTAATACAACTCTAGGATGCACACTCTAGGATGCACAAGCCAACCCAGTATGGAAGGGCTGATGTTTAAAAAGATGCAGAAATCAGGGCTGAAAAAGAAACAATAGGGCTGCCTTTCTGGATGGGGAATGGATGAAGGACCTCTTTTGGAATAGCTCAGGTGACCTTATAAGTAGGTCTTAAGAACTCTCCCAACCCATACTGTTCAGCACAAAACACATGTTTTCAAAGAAGTTCCAGCTACTTCCTTTTTTCTTATTTTTAAGCATCTTTTGGCCACATGTGAAGGATCTGGAGCAGGCATGGGCCAATTCCTACCAGCCATTAGGAAGCCCAAAGTTGGCCCATGCCTGATCCAAAGGCTCATAAAATTGGACTATAGACTTGACAAATATTGATCTAGGGCAAGGGAACTTTTCCCAGCCTAAGACTGATATCTCAAGGATTCCAGTGGTGGCTTGCTAGGGTTAGAAGCAAAATACATGGGACCAAAAATGATAGCAAAATGTAGTGTACAGCTCTTGATGCTGGTAGCCTAGCCAGCTTCAGCACAGAATCAGCTGGACTCTGATTTCACAAACTTCAGGACATCATTATTCAACTGAGGAGTTCAAAACAGCCCAATGTACTCAATGGTGGTCAAAAGAGAAGCAAAATGAGAATTAAGCATAGGCTTCTCTACAGCTTGTATGAATTTGACTACAGCATTGAATGTTTGTATTTTGTGCATGTTAACTGCCCTGAGTCCCCTTGGGGTAAGAGGCTGGTCTATAAATAAAGTATGTATGTATGTATGTATGTATGTATGTATGTATGTATTATTATTATTATTATTATTATTATTATTATTATTTGTTACACCACTTCTGCACAGAGAATCATGGGTTGCCCTTTTTTCTCCCCTCTTTGGAAGAACTTTATAAGTCCCGCAGCCTTAAAAAAGCTCAGAGCATTCTTGGAGATTCATCTCACCCAGCGTATTCTTTCTTTGAATTATTGCCATCTGGCAGATGGTACAGAGTGACAAAGGCAAGGACAAACAGATGGAGAGAGAGCTTTTATCCTAGAGCTGTAACTATACTGAACTCCACGGCTTTGCACTGATGTAGCAGTGAGGGATGTGTGTTGGTGGTGGGAGTGTGGAGGCATGGGTGTGTTGTTTTGTGATGTGTGCTAGAGAAGGCATTTAATTTGGCATAGCACAATGACAATAAAACTATTCTATTCTAGTCTAGTCTATGTATTCGTGTATATACCTGGCGTTGCTTGAGTGTCATTGTGACCACTGCCTCCCAACTTTCTCCCTTCTCCAGCTCTGTGAAGGAATTCCTTACAATATCTTATTATTGCCATTTGGCAGACCATACCGGGTGACAAAGGCAAGGACAAACAGACTGAGAGATAGCTTTTATCCTAGAGCTGTGACTATGTTGAACTCCGTGGTCTCGCACTGAAGTGGCATTGGGTGCTGTGTGGTGGTGGTGGGAGTGTGGAGGGATGAGTGTGTTGTTTTGTGGTGTGTGCTGGGGAAGGCATGTAATTTCATTTTGCAATAGCACAAAAACAATAAAGCTATTCTATACTTTTCTATTCTATGCTATTCGAACCCTCTACCTTCTAACATTATTTTGAGAAGTTTTTTTTTAAAGCACTAAGCAAGCCAGCAAGAGCAACTTCCCTGCCCACTGCCTGCTGCGGTTACCTTGGCCGGAGGAGCTGCCGGTCACTGCTGCGGTCCAGTGGTTGAAGGCACAGCACACCACAGCATACTCGCCTGGTTCCAGCATAACATCGCAGTTGACAAACTTCTTGACCGCTCGCTTGCTGTGTGCCATGAGGCGCCCCAGGCTGAGCTTGCTGCCATTGATGAAGGTGGCACGGAATACCATGATGCAAAGGTCCAGCAAGTGGCTGTCCACCGTGTCCGAGCGCCTGCAACAAGGGAGAGGAGAGGGCCTCATGCTTTGCATATGGGAAAGGAAAGGCTCCAATTGGAAAACCTGCACAGCCAGTCACGACAGACCAGACGTCAACAGAAGATGTTTTGGATAAGTACCAATGATCAGGGATGATGGGATTTGTTCAAAGGTTGAGTTAGCCAGGATAAGACAATTTCCTGTGTTGGATTCAGGCTGAAACTTGTCCTGTATCTATTTGTAGTGTTCTTACCCTTGTTCATATGCATCTTGTATTGCATATATCAGTTTAATTAGTTATATCAGAATATCAGGACTGATATTCACGATAAGAGAAAGTAATGACAATGCAGGGAAAAAGGAAAGGGGTAAAAGGCAGACTCGATTTCCCAGCCAATCAAAATGACTCCGCTTGGGTTCTTATTAGAGCAGGGATGGGCCAACTTCAGTCCTCCCTCCAGATGTTTTGGACTTCAACTCTCACAACTGGCTGTTAGAATTTGTGAGTCCTAAACACCTGGAGGGCTGAAGTTGGCCTATGCCTGCTCTAAGTTTTTTCACTACAAGTCCCATCAGTCTCAGTCAGCACAGCCATTGGTCATGGGAATTACAGCTAAAGATTTCTGAAGTTTACAGGGTTACTCAAGATGATAATAATAATAATAATAATAATAATAATAATAATAATAATAAACTTTATTTTTATCCAGCTCTATCTTCCCGAAGAGACTCAGAGTGAAATACAGTATACAAATATACAGGCAAACATTCAATGCCTTTTACACAGGGGACAATGACATACAATACACAAACAAAGGCAAAGGTTTCCCTTTCCATCAAGAGTGCCTGGAGGAGATGCTTAACTCCTGGAGGAGATGGGGGAGGTGCTCTTGATCCATTTTCCATGCCGAGGAGCCTGATGTCCATAGACCCTCCTGGTTGTGTTGCTGGCATGGCTGCATGGGTGCCTTTTACCTTCCCCCCAAGGCGATACCTATTGATCTACTCATATTGTATGTGTTCAAACTGCTAGGTTGGAAGAAGCTAGGGCTAACAGTGGGAGCTCACCCTAACCTGTGGCTTCAAACTGCCAACCTTTCAGTCAGCAAGTTTTTCTGCAGCTAGCAGTTTAACCCACTGTGCTACTGCGGCCCCTCCAACCCAGACGGCTGCAACTTGTGAAGCCAAGAGAGTAAAAGGCCCTAGGAGCAAACTGTGGCCATGTTCTCCTAAGCTTGAATGCCAGCCTTACCTGCTGCCTTCCTGGAAGAGGGCAAACTCCAAGGTGGCACGCTCCAGCACCGTCAGCGAGGTCACTGTGATGGGACCACTGGCCTTGTTTGGGAAAGTGCCTTGCACACGCACCTCGTGCCAGTCTGAGTGGAGCTTACAGATGTCTACTGAGTCAAAATACCTGGGAAAGGAACAACAGAAAGCCCATTGGATCTGGAAGCAGCTCTTGCCAAGACCCCCACAATCCTCTCTAAGTCCTATGAGGGAACTAAACATCTGACAAAAGGCTAAAGGAGTTGGGCATATTCAATCTGGCAGACAGAAGACTGAGGAGTGCCATGACTGGACTCAAGGGCTGCTCCAGAGAGTAAGGGACAAGAAAGAAAAGGAAGGAAGAGTGAAAGAGTGAAGGAAGGAAGGAAGAAAAGAGGAGGAAAGACAAGGATGAGAGAGGGAAAGAAAAAAAGGAGGATGAGAAGGAAAGAAGGCAGTAAGGGAAGAAAAAAAGGAAGAGAGGAGGAGGGATGGAAAGAGTTAGGAAGGAAAGAAAAAGGAAGAGGGAGAGATGGATGACAAGAGGATAGGAAGAAGGGAAGAAAGAAAGGGAAGAGAGAGGAAAGGGGGGAAGGGAGAGAGAAGGAAGGAAAGGAAGGGAGGGACCAGAAGATAGGACCTAGCCTAGTGGTTTGAAGTTACAAGACAGTAGAATTCAATTGAACATCAGAAGGAACTTCCTGGCAGTGGGAATTGTTTAGCAATGGAACCAATTGTCTAGAGATGGTGGAGACTCTTCAAAAAAGAGATTGGATAGCTACCTGCTGCTGGGAACACTCTAGCTGGAGAACCTTGATGGGAACCCTTCCAACACTATGATTCTATGATATCCAGCACTCCAATATGACCTTTTCACCAGGAATAGCACATTATTTTGCGGGGGAGATAGCTCTGCTACTATCTCCTTCTACCCACTGTATTTTTAACATGTTCTGGCTAGCTGTGCAATCCAGCAGGTTAAGAAGCCATCTTATGGCCTCCAAATAAAAAGATCTAAGTTAAAATTAACAGTTCATAGAAGCGTCAGGAAATCACGAAAGCACATGATGCTGTTTTTGCCAGCACTACAAGTAAATAGTGCAGCTGTGTTAAAATTCCATTTCAAAACAACTCCAACTCTCACACACACAAAGCCTAAGAAAAACAACAGGGAAAACCATTAAGATGAGAGATTTTTACTTAACATTTTAGCTGGAAGTGCTCTGACAGCTAGATCAACTGTCGGAATTTTAAAACCATCTAAAGACCTATCTCTTCCGGCAGAAGGCCTACCCAGCCAATTTTAAACTCGTGTCTTGTATTTAATATCTGTTCAGTGTATTAATCATCTTCAAGCTGCAAGGAGAGGCTGGCAATAAATATAATCATCATCATCATCATAATCATCATCATCATCTTGTTGGGTATTGTCGAAGGCTTTCATGGCCGGAATCACTGGGTTGTTGTAGGTTTTTTCGGGCTATATGGCCATGGTCTAGAAGCATTCTCTCCTGACGTTTCGCCTGCATCTATGGCAAGCATCCTCAGAGGTAGTGAGTCTGTTGGAACTAGGAAAAGGGTTTATATATCTGTGGAATGACCAGGGTGGGACAAAGGACTCTTGTCTGCTGGAGCTAGGTGTGAATGTTTCAACTGACCACCTTGATTAGTATAATGGCCTGACAGTGCCTGGAGGAAACCTTTGTTGAGAGGTGATTAGATGTCCTTGTTTGTTTCCTCTTGTTGTGTTTCAAATAATAATAATAACTTTATTACTCAGTCTGAACAAATGTGGGAAATCTCTGAATTGTTGTTTAATATTTTTTTTTTACTTCCTTCTGCTTCAGACAAATGGGAGATGCCTTCAGTGTCTGACCGTGAACTGAGGCACCAATCTCTCAAATGGAAGCCCCACAAGTGAGTGCAACCAGGAGCTTGGGAAAGAGCTCCCCTGGCTCCATGGAATATATAGTAATACCTGATAAAGTCACTGTACTCCATCCAAAAGACCCCCTCGCTGCTCCCGTGGGGCATCAGTTCATGCCTCAAGGGTGTCGGCCAGTGGGACCACTCATCAGACCAGCTGCCATTCCAAGAGAAGCGACCCCATGGGTTACGGAGCCGGAGCAGCCTAAGCAAAGCAAGGAGGAAAGAACAGAGTCAGGCCTGAGTAAGTGAATGGATGATTCAGGGGCTCAAAACCAGCTCAAGCTTCCTTTCTGAGTCAGTGTCTGACCAGTCTTTTAAGGGAGGGTCAAAACATAATCTCTTCCGTAGCCAAAAGTGAGTCATTTTATCCAAAGCAAACAGAAGTAGATCAACGAGGAAATGAACACTGCAATTTTATGTATGCTTCCTCAGAAATAAACCTTGCTTCATTTGATAGGACTTCCTCATAAACATGGACTAAAGCATTGAGAGTCCCGACTCATTATTATGCTATTTATTTATTTATCGTGTCACAAGTGAATTGAGAATACAGTTATAATGTATAAAAAAACCAAATAAAGCGTTATACTAAATGTCCTTTGACCTCTGGTGTTGCTGTATATGGCAGGACTCAGACTGCATTGTAGTAAGTGGTCTGTGGACTGCTCTCCTCCACACTCGCATGTCATGGACTCGACTTTGTAGCCCCATTTCCTAAGATTGGTTCTGCATCTCATGGTCTCAGAGAACACCCTGGTCAGCACCTTCTAATTCACCCATTCTTCTGTATGCCCAGGTGGGAGCTTCTCGTCCGCTCTCAGCCACTGATTGAGGTTCTGGGTTATAGCCTGCCACTTTTGGATACTTACTTGCTGAGGTGTTCCTGTGAGTATCCCTGTAGATCGTAGAAAGGTGTTTCTTCATTTAAGGGGTTGGCATGCTGGCTGATAGCCGAACAGAGGATGGGCCAGAGATGTCAATGCCTTGGTCCTTTCATTATTGGCTGCTACTTCCCAATGGATGTCAGGTGGTGCAATACCAGCTAAACAGTATAATTTCTCCAGTGGTGTTGGGTGTAGACATCTTGTGATAATGCAGCATGTTTCATTAAGAGCCACATCCACTGGTTTGACGTGGTGAGATGTATTCCTCACTGGCCATACGTACTCAGTAGCACAGTAGCAAAGCACAAGGGCAGATGTCTTCACTGTGTCTGGTTGCGGTTCCCAGGTTGTGCCAGTCAGCTTTCGTACAATATTATTTCTAACACCCCCTTGATATTCAAACAGGTGAGAGCACAGTTCGGAGTACTCCTAGGTATTTGGTTGTGCCTCAATGCTCCAGTGGGATTCCTTCTCAGGTCATCCTCAGAGCCTGAGATGATTGTATGTTCTTAAGATGAAAAGCACACGTCTGTATTTTAGATGGATTAGGAACCAGCTGATTTTCTCTGTAATAGGCAGTAAGAGTGCCTAAAGCTTTGGAGAGCTTCTGTTCAACCATTTCAAAGCTCCCTGCTTGAGTGGTGATGGCACGATCGTCAGCATAGATGAAATTCCCTGTCCCTTCTGGCAGTGGCTGATCATTTGTGTAAACGTTAAACATTGTTGGCGCAAGCACGCTCCCCTGAGGCAGGGATGAATGGACAATTTAAAGCAAACAAGTAACCCTTGAAACAAACAAATGGGCCACAGTGTTTGGCTTGGCTGTCCTTACCTGCATCCTTGCACATCTCGTACATCCAATATGGAGTATGCATGCCTTGGTCGAAGGCCCATGCTTTCATAGGCTGCGTCGTCTACCTTCATGTTGCCCCCTCCGCAGGACGCGCCCATTAGGAAACTGAAGGGCGAAGGATGGTTGGGAAGGGAGGGATGGATCAGTAGGGTGAAGGTGGAGAAAAGACAAAGATCGATCATACATGGCACCAGGAATCAAATGGGGGAAACATATTTGGGAGATTATTTTAAGAGAAAAATGCACTATTGATCATTTTCCTAAGGTGAGGGTGGAGAAATAGACAACAGACTTCAATCTCAGCCTGGCAAATCCTGTGTCAAATTCATGTTACTTTTCTAAAGTATGATTACAATACGTAACACAATTTGAAACACAATGGGATCTGTGCTAATATGTTTTAATATGTTTAAATGGTTTTAATGGTATTTATATGTTTACTGTTTTTTATAGCTTAATTGTGTTATGTATTGCTTCCCTTATGTGGCACTGAATAATTGCCAAAACTGGAAGCTGTCCCGAGTCCCCTTCTGGGTGAGGTAAGAGCGGGGTTGAAACATAGCAAGTAAGTAAATAAATAAATCTGTATTTGGTTTGAAAGTGTTATTTCCTGTTTAATGGAGCTGCCCTTACTTTGAAAGTTGTTGTTTTGCTCTAGAAACGTTGTTTCTGTGCTGGCCACAAACTAGGTTGAATGGGTTGAGACTCGATGATGAGAAATGCATTGAAAAACTAGAGCAAAATGTGCTGCAGGATGATGTCCCTCCCACAGAAACAAAGTTTTGGCAGTTTAGTAAACTTTTCCTGTGCTTTAATGATAAAACCCCTTAGGAAATGACATTTATAACCCAGGAACAAAAATTGTTATATAGTGTTATAGTACTTTTACCATCCATCAACTTGTCATTGAGCAGCTGCATTTTCAATCCAGGCTTCCATAGCTATACAAGCTATTTGGACTGCGAGACAATTTGAGGGGCAGCCAATATCTTATTGGGAATCCTACCCCAAGGCGGGCGACTTCCAACCATTTTCTGTAACTCCTTTCTTGTGTGATTACACAAGATAAAGCTGCTCTTATTTTCTTTTTAAACTACAAATTATCTAAGAAAAAGCCTTATCCTGATGATAAGGTATCAATAAGCAGATATAAGGAAGGTCAGAGACCACTTATACCTACGGTTTGCCCCTGATTCTCCAAACCATCTTTCAGTGTCATGATTTTGATTTTTAGCGGTTTTTTAAAATATCAATGAGATTTAATTCTGTCTTAAAATTTGTATATTTGTAGATTTTAAATTGTATTGAAATACTTTTAATGTAAGTTGCTTTGAGTTTCCCAGTGGAGAGAAAAAGCAGGGTATAAATAAACATAAGAACAATACTAATAAAAATAGTGTTACATAGCGTTATCAGAACCTGCTACAATTTCACAAATGCCCAATCTTGGGAAATAAAGTGTATGTGTATGTATATTTCCCAGCTCCAGTCAAAACATAAGAGCGGCTGGCCAAACAGCATGCCCCTCTGTGCGGCTGTCTGCCGAAAGGGGATCGCCAACCCACTTAGGTTTGCAGTGACAGGCTTTGTTCTCCTCCTCCCAGTGGAAGGGAAACACCCTCGTCCTTTCGGCCTGGTCCTCTTACCCAGCCTCCTTAGAACTCAGCATTTTGGCCCAGATGAGGTCAGTGTCAATGGGCTCCTCGCGAGGGTTAGTGGAGCTGACCTGCAGCATCAGGCTCTCGCAAGGGGCGCCCGTGAGTGTGGCCAGGCCTTCAATGGCGCGCCCTGCTTGGAGAGCAAAGTATGAGCCGTGGAGCTTGGCCAGGGCCTTCTCGATCAGGGCCACCCACAGCTGCTTCCTCTGGGCCTGCAAGACAAGGCAGAAGGACATCACAATTTATCTTCTGGACTGTCTGTTTAATGGTGTTGTTGCAGTGCCCCCCCCCCCCCTATATATCTCTAGTCCTTTTACTTTCCAACTAAGACTAGAGATCGAGGAGATTAAAATTCAATAGTTTCGTTCTGCAGATAAACTAAGGGGTGGTATTCCAATCAAGCAAAGCCAAGATAAGCGTTAAAAAAATCCCACATTTGTCTGTCTCTGTATCATAGGTTTTATAGTCCCAATTGATGCAAACACACACATGTGTGCAACATGAAGTCAAAAAGGAGATTCCACCTGAACATTAGGAAGAACTTCTTGACTGTACAAGATGTTCAACAGTGGAACTCTCACCACAGAGTCTGGTGAAAGTTTCTTCCCTGTAAACTTTTAAACAGAGGCTGGATGGCCATCTGTAGGAGAGGCTTTGATTGTGCTTTTCCTGCATGACAGAAGGGGATTGGACTAGATGGTCCACGGGGTCTCTTCCAACTCTATTATTTTCTGATTCTCTCTGTCTTATCTGTAGTTTTCCTTCTCTTAGCTCCATGTCTCTTGTGTCTTTATTCTGTACTTTAAACATCCTTTTGTTTTCTCTTTTGTTCCCAAAACATTTCCTGCACATTCTGAAAACAATTTCTGCTCCTTCTTCTCCCTCATTCCCATCTTGTCAGGTCAACTTGATCTCTTTCTACCTATTGACACAGATGTCTTGTCCTGGCACTTTGCAACACCTAATGCCCTTATTTATCTCATATTCCTTCACTGCTTCTTGCTCCTTTTCCCTTCCCTTTCTCTTTCTCTTTAACTCATTCAAACTTTGTGAAATTCACTTGACACATTTTCTGGGAGTTATAAGCCAAAAAAAGGAACATTCCTGAGATCTGGGTAAAACAAAACCCTGGGGCCAAGCAACTGAAAATTTGTGCTGACAAAAACTGGATTCTGCTTCTATATAAACAGGCATGGGCAAACTTCAGCCCTCCAGGTGTTTTGGACTTCAACTCCCACAATTCCTAACAGCCTCAGGCCCCTTCCTTTTCCCCCTCAGCCGCTTAAGCGGAAAAGGAGCAGAAAAGGAAGGGGCCTAAGGCTGTTAGGATTTGTGGGAGTTGAAGTCCAAGACACCTGGATGGAGGTCCGAAGTTTGCCCACGCCTGTGTTATAACCCCACCCACCCTGACATACTCCCTCTTTCCTCAGACATAATGGGCCAGCAGTGGCCAAATCCCACTCCCGCACCAACCTGAGAGAAGAGGAGGTAGCCAAACTCATCGCAGGGAAGCATGTCGTCCACCAGTACGGTGGTCCAGGTGCCGTCCTTGCAAAGCCGCACCTGGTAGGCCCCCTCAGGGCAAATCGTTCGCGTGATCATGACTCGCTCCACCAACTCTGGCCGTTCCGCCAGCACAGCCAGAGCACTCAGGAACCTAAAAAGGGAGAAGTCGTGTGAAAACAAGTAATCCTGGAAGGCTCACCAGAAGACCCACAAAATGTTTCTGTCTATGTACATAAATGGAGACCAAGTGGAGTGGGTGGCCAGTTTCAAGTTCCTGGGTGTCACTACGAAGGAGGATCTGGCCTGAGGCAGTGTTCATGCAGCAGCCTTGGTGAAGAGGATCCAGCAGAGATTGTATTACCTGAAACTTCTGAGGAACCCCCAAAGGTCTTCCAGTCCAACCCATAAGAGATAGATAGATAGATAGATAGATAGATGGATGGATGGATGGATGGATGGATGGATGGATGGATGGATAAATGGACGGACGGACAGACAGAAAGGTCAATAGATAGGGAGATGCATAGATAGGGAGATGCAGACAGATGGGTGAGTTAGTAGATAGATAGATAGATAGATAGATAGATAGATAGATAGGTTGATAGGTAGATAGGTCAATAAGTAGAATAATGAATGGATTAGTAGATATATAGGTAGGTCAATAGATAGGCAGATAAATAGATGGATGGATGGACAGACAGACAGACAGGTCAACAGATGGATTAGTAGATAGGTAGGTAGATGGATGAATATATAGACTTCTAAGGAACCAATAGCTGAATGGAAAACTGCTGGTGACTTTCTTCCGAGTTCTCTAGAGAGTGTCCTAGCCTACTACATCTGCACCTGGTTTGGTAAGCTGCATCTAATTGCAGATAGGAAGGCACTCCAAAAGGTCACCACTTCTGCACAGAGTATCATAGGTTGCCCTCTTTCTCCCCTCTTTGTAATTTCTGCTGCCTTAAGAAAGCTCAGAGTATTCTTGGCGATATGTTTCACCCAGCATAGTTTTTAAAAATTATTACCACCTGGCAGGCAGTACAGGGTGACAAACGGAAGGACAAACAGACTGAAAGGGAGCTTTTATCCTAGAGCTGTAGCTATGCTGAACTCCATGGTTTCGCATTGATGTGGCACTGGGGGCTGTCCAGTGGTGGTTGTGGTGTGGAAGGATAAGTGTGTTGTTTTGTGGTGTGTGTGTGTGTGTGTGGGGGGGGGTGTTTTGTTGTATGATAGCACAGTGACAAATACAGCTATTCAGTTCTATATGCACATGTTGTTCACACTGGGCCTACCACTCAAGGCAGACTAGACTGGACTGGGACTGAGAGCCGATCTTCCTTTAAGGCTCCATAGCCTTCGCTTGTCCTCATGGAGTCTTTGAGCTAATTTTAAAAGCTGTCTCCATAGGAGGGATCATTCCTCTCCCTATTCATTCTCCTGATGGGAAAGAAGAGAGGAAGAACATGGGAGAAAGAGAGGGCTGACTGTTTCTTGGCTGTCGGCCTGGCTGCATCATGGCTGCATCATGGCCTTGCAGCCTCAGAGGATCACTGCTTTCGGAAAGGGGACTCACTGCTTTGCGTCCCCTTTGGGGAGATAAAGCAGGGTATAAATAAATAAATAAATAAATAATCTATTACACTACCGCCAGCACAGCTCTCAACATCATAGAAGCAGTTAAGCCCCCCTGCCAATGACAAGACGGCACCCGATGGGGAGGATAGATTAGATTATTATTATTATTATTATTATTATTATTATTATTATTACAACATTTATTTATGTGGATGTGGCTCACAAATGGAACTTTGAAAAAGGAGACAGAGGGCCTGATTCTAGATGGCTTTCTAGAAAAAAATGCCATCAAAGCCAAAATTGAAAAGTTGACGACTGATCCCAAATGTAGACTCTGCAAGGAAGCAGATGAAACAATAGATCACATCCTCAGATGATGCAAGAAGATCGCGCAGACAGACTTTAAGCAGAGGCATAACACTGTTGCTCAGACGATACACTGGAACTTTTGCCACAAAAACCATCTGCCTACGACAAAGAACTGGCGGGACCACAAGCCTGAAAAAGTTACAGAAAATGAACACATCAAACTAGTCTGATACTTCCGAATTCGGACTGACAGAGTTTTGGAGCACAATACTCCTGACCTCACAATCGTGTTAAAAAACCAAGTATGGATTGTCGATGTTGCAATCCAAGGTGACAGCAGGATTGGAGAGAAACAACTGGAAAAGCTGACGCGATACGAGGATTTAAAGATCGAACTGCAAAGACTCTGGCACAAGCCAGTCAAAGTGGTCCCAGTGGTGATTGGCACACTGGGTGCATTGCCTAAAGACCTTGGCCTGCACTTAAACACAATCGGCACTGACAAAATTACCACCTGTCAGATCCAACCAGTCCATCCTCCAGGAAATAAAGCCCGACTGCTCATTGGAGGGAAGGATACTAGAGACAAATTTGAAGTACTTTGGCCACATCATGAGGAGACAGCAAAGCCTAGAGAAGACAATTATGCTGGGGAAAGTGGAAGGTAAAAGGAAGAGGGGGCGACCAAGGGCAAGATGGATGGATGGCATCCTTGAAGTGACTGGACTGACCTTGAAGGAGCTGGGGGTGGTGACGGCTGACAGGGAGCTCTGGTGTGGGCTGGTCCATGAGGTCACGAAGAGATGATTGAACGAATGAACAACAACAACAGCTGCAAAGGCCAGCTTACTGGGATCTGCACGCATTATTTGCCGATACATCACATAGTCCTAGACACTTGGGAAGTGTCTGACCTGTGATCCAATACAACAACCAGCATAGTGATCTTGTTTGCTGTGTACTAATCTTGTTGTGTTTCAAATAATAATCTATTACGAACCTTACGCTGGATTCAGGGGGCAAAGGTGGCTGTGCCAAAGGCCTTGGGTTTAGAGCTTTTGTGAAACCCAGACACAGAGACTGCAGACAAGGCAGCGGCAACTATGAACCACCAAGGAGTCTGCAAGGGTGACTTGGAGGTATTCATTCATAGGGTTGCCATAAGTCAGTCAACTTGACAGAAGTTCCCAAGAAGAATGCAATCAATATTGACTGGAATCAACCCTTTGCTCCATGCTAGATGTGTCAGGAACAGGCAGAGCTTCACTGGAGTTTCTTTCTGTTTACATCTTATTTTGAAAGCAGAGTTTCTGAACTTACTTCTCTTCTGCCTTTCACTGAAAATCATCATTTTATATTACAAGTGACAACGTTGCTTTTTAATGACATGCAATTTGGCTTGAAATGGTTTTCACAGCAGAAATGCAATATCCCAATAAAAGAACCAAATCAATTATTTTTGAAAGGAAACAGGAAGAACTCCACTGTAAACAGCTGATCCAGTGTGGGGAGTGCAGCTCATTGCAAACTAGCATTTATGTACATTTATCTTAGCATAGGATTAACTGAGAAGCAGGCAGAAGGGAAAAGGGGTGAGTTCATAGAAAAACAAATATAGTCACCTACAATCTATGAAACCATATGGGTGATGATGAGCCCCTTTGCTGCTGCCTTCAGTTCATAACTATATTAATCCAGACTCAAATAGGATGGCCCCTAGTGAGATCCAATAATGTTCCCAAAAGGTAAAATCAACATGGAAGGCTTCAGGGAACGGTCCTCATGTCTTGACATTTTGCCAGGCTGACTGAGAACTTGTGGCAAAATATCTGTAATCAAAGGAAGTAATGTTTCCAAGAGAACAGTGTGCACCAAAAGCCACAACCTCACTTCCCTAGAACTTTCCTCATCTGCATCTTTGCTTTGTGATTCATTCATCTCAGGCTCCCCACTTATTCGCCATGCTCTCCCTTCTGGGGGTGGTAAGAGAATGTCAGAACACTATTTTATTATTATTTTTTATTCTGACAGCAAATTCAAATAGTTGTTTTAGGCTCGGAGGAGAAAAGGACACCAATGTTCTATCAATCAATACCACCAGAGGGCAGCCTGTGACTACAAGTAAGCAGAAAGAAAGAAGGCAAAGGAATTGTGAAGCCTTGGAAAAATATTCATATTTATTCGAGTCTCATGTGCCATCAAATGTCATGTGCACCTCAATTTTCAAAAACCTGAAATAAAAAAGTGCACTCTTTGTAATTTGGCCAAAAAAGATGTGCATTACATTGACTGCATGCTTATGAGTCCTTTATAAACAAAACTGTTAGAACACCAATGCTTCTAGCAATGGAAAGGAAACTTTGGGGTGCACCTATGCTGTGAAATGAATCCTCTTTGACTGCCTTAGTTCAATGCTACAAGGGCTGTAGTTTGAAATCATGGGGGCTGCCAAAGACGGCTGAAGCCTCATCAAACTACAAATCTCAGCACTGCATAGCATTGAGCCCTGGCCATTAAATTAAGCATGACATCCCTCAGATAGGAGCTTCAGGTTCTCCTGAAGTAGCTTCCCCTTTGGCTTTGGCTGAGCACTCAGAGTACAATATTAAGTGACTCTAATGCACAGCCTAATTTTGGGAAGGTAATTCAGCCAAAAAATTGTGAGCATTAGATGTGAGGAAATACAGTATATCCAGGCAAAGCCATCCACCGGGGTGGGAATATATGGCTCTTACCAACATAGTTTACAACAGACATCCTAAAACTATGGCCCTTCAACTCCCAAAAGCCCCTATTGCCAGCTTGTTTAATGGTCAGGAACTCTGAGAGTTGGAAACCCAAACAGCTGGAGGGCCACAGGTTGGGGATGCTTAGCTTATGTAAGAATGCTGGAGCTGAAGATTAAGAACATCTGCAGGGCTACTTTGTACACGTTCTGCTACAGATGAAAACAAATCTGCCAAAAGAATGAGTTGCCCAGGGTCCAAGACTGGGTGGGACCTGGGAAATGTTGGTTAGGGTGAGTACCGTCCTGGGAAAAGTCTGACTGATGTCCTTATATTTTGTGCTGGGAAGGAGAGATGGCTTCAGCCGGTTTTGCTCTCATCTCAGTTGTGTGGACCCTGCAGCTTCTTACCAGCAATTCCCCAGCAGTCCCTGCAAGATATCTGAGGGCCTCGGGGTCCGGAACACCGACCACTTGACTGAACGGTCCTTGAAGATGCTGCAGTTGATCTCTTGCGGCCTCAGCCATTGCTTCACTCGCTGCTGGACGCTGTCCCCCTCTGGGAAGCCTACCGACTTGGGTCCCGGAGGGAAACTGTCATCCACAAAGTTAACCTTGTTCTGAAGGGATAGAATGTTGTAACAAGTTAAGGAATGATTGCCCAGACAGTAATGAGTAACAACCTTGATGATGCCTTTTGCAAAGCTAAAGAAAAATGCCCATTTGAGAAAAAAGAAAGACCCTATCCACCACGGCAATGATTGCTCACAAAAATATGTATTTATTTGCTTGGGAAATTCTAGCTACTTGTGAGGGTGTGGCTGAAGATGGGGAAAAGGAGACAAACGCAGAAGACTTTGCTGTCCCTGTAATCAGAAAGCCCAAGTGCTTCGACTCTGGAAGACCAGGTTCCACAAAACTACAGGTTTTTCTACATTTGTCTCCCTGAATCACATTGCAGTTAATGCCATATGCTCCCCAAGGAAGCATCAAAGGTTTTACCTTTCAGAGAAACATGGAAACCCTTAGCTATTTCCACAGGGAAAATGAAGCCAAGTCAGGGAAGAGACGTGTGTATGTTTGTATATAAAGAATATCCAACATGATGGCAGGCAGCAAACAGGCTCTTCTTTGAAGGACCAGAATTGTGTTTTGGGGCCTTTGATTACCCAAGTCTTACAACATTTGAAGATCTGTTTGTCCTCACAGCTGATGAAGGGGACAGGGGGCAAGACAATGTGCAGGCTGTTCGCTTTCTTATCATGTGGACTTCTGTGAGCACACTGGGACAAGAAAGAGGCATGGCTTCTGTGGGGACTGTTTCTGGAACAATTACAGTATGTATTCTACACTGGCCAGCTGAAAAGGCTATTGTCCTCTCAAGGCGTTCCCAACCTATACAAATAGTGTGGATGCTTGCATTTGCTCTGGAGGTGGCAAAGTCAGAGTGTGCTTCAATAGCTGATGGCTTAAGAGAGAGCCAGAGAGATTGAGTGTGTGGGCTGACACTTGGAAGATTCACGTTCTAGTTCTTACTGAGTCATACAACTTGTTGGAGCCAGCCACAGTCTCTCCCTTAACTAACCGACTTCATATGGCTCTTGTTGGTCACATCTGTATTGTGTCTTTCATCCACATTGATTAAGGTAGCATGCATTGCTCTTCTCTTCCTCTTCCTTGTCCAACAAGAGACATATGCGATAGGTAAGCGGAGGGAATGGCTGTGACTAGAATTTGGCATAGCCCTCTACTGTCACTAAGAAAAGTTACTTTTTTTGGACTGCAACTCCCCAGAATCCTCCTGTCAGGCAGCTGAAGTTCCCAAGCCCTATGTTTGAACAAATCACTACTCACATTTGCTTACCTGCGCAAAGGATCTTGTAACAACCACAAGGTTAAATGAGAGAAATATGTTTGTGGCATAAGTTTTTATAGACATGTGCCCAGTAACATCTTTCTCTCACTCTGTCCCAAAAGTGCTACAAGACCCCTTTGCATACTAATCCAGACTAATATCTTTGAACAGGCTTACCTAGGCATCAATAAGATTGAAAAAGTTGTATTTTAAATGAAAAAGAATTCCCTACCGCCAGGGATCATTGTGCCAGAAAGATAGGGACTTCTTACCTCTTGACAGAAGGAGACAATGTTTTCCCAGAGGGCTTTGGCCTCCCCTTCGTCTGTCTGCCGCCGCTTCTCCGCATGCATGCTCTCACGGCGCCGGAGTGGCTTGGCGCCCTTGCGCTGCGCCATGTACCCCTGCGGAGTGTGGCAGGCCACGCAGTGCTTGGCCTTGAGCTCGTTGAGCAGGGTGCAGGCAGGGCAGGGCCACTGGGCTGGCCGCTCCGGAGTGGCTGGGGGCTGCAAGGGGAAGAGGCGGGCCACCTTGCGGGCCGAGGGGGCTTTGGAAGTGCAGGCCATGCAGGACGGGCCCTTGTCTGACCCGCACTCGGAGCACTTCACAGGCAGCTCACCCGGGAGGCTGCCATGCTCCTGGAAGCCATGCAGCTTGGAGGAGCCACAGGCCTTGCACTTCTGGGAGGCTGTGGGGTTCTTCAGCGTGCACTTGGAACAGGACCAGGTGGTGAAGTCAGGGCTGGAGGGGCCACAGGGGGTGAAGCGCACTGAGTCGCCCGTCAGATCAATGGTGTCACTGCCCTTCTGGGTGCTGCAGGCCTCGCACAGCCCGGCGCTTGAGGTATTGAGCAAGGAACAGGCGCTGCACTTCCAGGGCGATGGGCTCACCTCCATCTCCTCCTCCAGCGCGCTCAGCCGCTTGTTGACCATCAGCTCCTGGAAGCGGATGGCCTTCTGCACTGGGGCAGGTGGGGAGGCCGGCTGGGAGGCATCAGGCACCGGCGGCTGCAGCTGGGGAGGCACCTCGCGGCGGCTGCGGGGAACTGGGTTGTTTTGGAGGCCCGGGGAAAAAAGGCTAAAGCTTGGCATCTTCTGGTTCTCTTGCTCCATCGTGACTGTGCCCTGGTTGACAACCGGGTGGCTCTCGGGGGTCTCTGTAACGGCTCCAGGTTGTGGAGCGGTGGGAGTGACGTGGAAGCCTGCGGGAGCAATGACTTCAGGGACGACCAGCGCCTCTGGGGGGATCTTGGGCAGTGAAAGCTTTCGGGGTCCCCCGCAGGCCGAGCAAGAATGGGCGACGGGGGTGTTGTGGAGGGTGCAGCGCTGGCAGGCCCAGCCCTCCTCCTCCTCCTCCATCCCAGCCTCCTCGGGGCTCTTCCCCCCCGACTCCTCCCCGGAGCTCTCAGCCTTGGGCGCCTCCTCCTTGCAGGTCCCTTTGGGCTCAATTAGGGCCGCCGGCTTGGGCAGGACTCCGTTGATGATCGGCAGTGGAGAGCCTCCGGGGCCCGGCTCCGGGGTGAAACCACACACCTCACAGGCCTCTTTCCCCAAAAAGTTCCGGAAAGTGCAGCGGGCACAGGCCCATTTCTGTTCCTCCACACTGAGGCGAAGGATGTGGTTGAGGTCGGGCTTCTGGCGAGGGGCCTCGCAGATGGAGCACTGGCGCTGTCCCACGGGGTTCAGGAACGTGCAGCGGGTACAGGACCATTCCCGCACAGCGGCCATAGAACCAGAATGAGTGTGGCTGCAAGAGACAAGAGGAGAAGACTGTGAGTGCATGGCACTGGAATTCCGAGCTTCATCTGTGGCACTATCACTTAAAAGAAGCCATAGTGGAAGTTGACCACAAAAAACCCTAATAAAAAGGACGTGCTCTCCCTTTAAATAATCCTGCTATCTCTCTCTTGGGTTATTAGTCACATTTTCATGACATCTTTCCTTCCCTTGACTCAAAGTGGAATACCTCAAGTTAATTCTCAGAGAAATAATGGCACAGTACGACTTCCAATCTGCAGGAAGTATATTCTCAGACTGAGTGTAGATATGCAAAGCTGATGTCCTAGAAGATGCATGGAGAGGGCATATTTTGTCTTGTATCGATAAACAAAACCTTGGGTACCAGTCTCATAAATATAGTGGTCATACTGTGGTTAATAAAGCTATGAGCTGTGAATAAAAAAAACAAAAAACAAGAAATAGGGAAAGGTTTTGAGTTTTTACAAACAAAAGGAGAGCAATTAATATATTATTGGGAATTGCAGGAACAATGAACAACTACCATAAGTTATTTCTGTGTGCCTTGAAGTAATGTCTGACTTATGGCAACACTAAGCAGAACCCATCCCTGATTTTTCCCAGCAAGATTTATTCAGAGAAGGTTTGCCTTTGCCTTCACCTGAAGTTGAGAAAGTGTGACTTGTCCAAGTTCATCTGGTGGGCTCTTATGTTTGAGCGGAGAGTCAAACCCAGGTCTCCCAGTGTCCTAATTCCAAACTAAAACCGTTACGATACGCCGACTGTCAAAGCGAAATACAACAAAATCTACAAAAAAGTGGTACCTTTATTATTGGGCAACCAGAGTGCATACATTATGCAAGCTTTCAATGCTTCCCTGGAAGTCCTAGTACTAGAGCTTTATTTAGGAATAGTGTCAGCCATTAATCAGATGCTGTGCCTCAACTGAAGCAAAGAAGTGATATACAATGTTCCCTCACTACTTCGTGGTTGGCTTTTAGTGGACTCGCTGTTTCACGGGTTTTTGAAAATATTAATAAAAAATATAAAATACTACATATTTACGTCCAGTGGACGTCAGGGACCCTGGAAGTGTGGCGGCCTGAAGCATGGCGGGGAATGCCTGCCTCTCTGGCCTGCTGCTGCCTGCGTGGCTCCAGAGGCTCTGCAGAGGCCAGGAAGGCAGGCAGGTACTCTTGGGATGAGCCAGGAGGCGGGTAAGGAAGTGCGGATAAGAAAATAATATATAAAATATATAAAATAATGTATAAATATTATAATTAATATGGCGTCCCTACTTTGTGGATTTTCACTTATCGTGGGTGGTCCTGGAACAAAACCCCCACGATAAGTGAGGGAACACTGTATTCTCGTCCCCACTGTCCTTCCCTGGACCTGCCTGATTTATTAGTTTTGGAGGCTCTTAATTCTCTAAAAGGCACCAGATCCTGTCTGAGCTGCAATGCTAAGCAGGCTCCGTTGTGATTACTACTTGGATGGGTGGCTGCCAATGAATGCCAGGTGCCATAGACTATTTTTCTGAGGAAACAACAGGCAAAACCACCAGTGAATAGGTTTTCTTTTTTAAAAAAAACCTTATGAAGTTCATGTTGTCACCATCGGACAACAGGAGATTGACGGCACATACAGACACACACAAAAACCTAGTTTTTCCTTTTCTTATTGTACCTTGCAATTCTTCGCTGCGATAACTTTTGATAGTGACAACAAAACTGCAGAAACAGAGCATCCCAATTGTTCTTGTAATTTAGTTTGCCTGAGAACCAGATTGCGATGTCCCTTCTCGCAAGGCGCATTTCCCGAGCCAGTTGATGTTAAATATTGTGACACACTCAGCAACTTAAAACAACAACAGCAACTGTTCCTTTTCAACGCTAACCATTAGAAAACATATAATCTCTTACGGAAGGACCAGGGTCCATTACCCACACCATCTCCATCTGCCGATACTTTTTTTGTGTGTGGCTAGCATCAACAGGAGGAAGAAGGCAACGAAATATGGAAGAAAAGTCTTAAGTCCAGTTGTTAAGGAAGGGAAAGGAACTGGCATAAAGGGAAAGGAACCTGCAAGTAAGTGATCAAATGGCTCTACAGAAAGAGGAAGAGAATTTATCAGTTGCGGCTTCCGTGCCAGTGGGGTGGCAAATCTGCCCCTGATTTTAGTTTGAACTGTAAACGAGCTATACGAGTGATCGGAGCTATTTGAGATGAAAGGTTTCAGCATGCTGGACAGCTCCTTTTCAGAAGAAAGATCAGAATAGAAACCCTATTGCACCAACATGGAAACCACGATTTGCCACTGGATTAGACTGGGATATTGCCGGTGCCGAGATACAAAATACTACTGGGAAAAATGTGTTACATATACATATATTGTCCAGATTTTGGGAGAGTGGAGGGAAGGTAAGCATTCATGCCAATTCATTTACTGTGTCAGAAGCGAATTAAGAATAGAGTAATAATGTATAGGTAAAGGTTGTCCCCTGACATTAAGTCCAATCATGTCTGACTCTGGGGTGTGGTGCTCATCTCCATTTCTAAGTTGAAGAGCCGGCGTTGTCCGTAGGCATCTCCAAGGTCATGTGGCCGGCATGACTGCATGGAGCGCCGTTACCTTCCCGCCGGAGCGGTACCTATTGATCTACTCACATTTGCATGTTTTCAAACTGCTAGGCTGGCAGAAGCTAGGGCTGACAGCGGATGCTCACGCCACTCCCCGGAATAGAACCTGCAACCTTTCATCAACAAGCTCAGCAGCTCAGCGCTTTAACCCACTGTGCCACTGGGGGCTCCCCTATAATGTATAAAAGCCACAAATAAAGTTAAAAACTTGGCATGATACTAAATTTACTTTGACCAGAAGCGGGCCACTTGGAGTGCCTCTAGTGTCGTTGTAAGAAGGTCTAATATTGTGCATGTGGCAGGGCTCAGACTGCATTGCAGTAAGTTTGCAATTCTCCGCACTTGCATGTCGTGGACTCTACTTAGTGGTCCAGTTTCTTAAGGCTGGCTCTGCATCTCGTGGTGTCAGAGCACAGTCTGTTCAGCGCCTTCCAAGTTTCCCAGTCTTCTGTGTGCCCAGGAGGGAGTTTTTAATATGATCTCAGCCACTGATTGATGTTCCGGATTTTAGCCTGCCACTTTTGGACTGTTGCTTGCCATGGTGTTCCTACGAGTATCTCTGTAGATCTTAGAAAACTACCGTATATTCCGGCTTATAAGACGACTGGGTGTATAAGACGACCCCCAACTTTTCCAGTTAAAATATAGAATTAAGACGACTCCCATGCATAAGACTACACCCGCGTATAAGATGACCCCTGACTTTTGAGAAGATTTTCTTGGGTTAAAAAGTAGTCTTATACGCCAATATACTGTATTTCTTGATTTAAGGTGTTGGGGTGCTGGCTGATATCTGAACAGAGTTTGAGCCAATGGCTTGGTCTTTTCACTACTGGCTGCTACTTCCCAGTGGATATCAAGTGGTGCAATGCCGGCTAAATAGTATAATTTCTCAGCAGTGTTGGGTGTAGGCATCCTGTGATAATGCGGCATGCCTCATTAAGAGCAACATCCACTGTTTTAACGTGGTGAGATGTATTCCACACTGGGTATACATACTCAGCAGCAGAGTTATTTGCATTTGATCTTGATTAAAATGTGACTTCTGAAATATATGATTATAAAAATAAACTAAAACAGTTTTGAGATGAAAAAACAAGGCAAGGTGAGAAAGCATTTCCCCAGTGTCTTCTTTGGCACTGATGATGGCCACGCGCCCCTCTGTTCGCTTCATCCCTGTCTTTTTCTCACTCCTCAGAAAGGGACTCCTCTCCCTCCCTTCTCAGCTCCAGCTGCCCAATTATTTTCCAGCCCTGGGATGCTGATGCCCTAGTTACAAGGACACTGCTGCCCGCCCGCCCGCCATGCGCACCCTGCCCAGTGCCTGGCCATCCATGGGGAAGGAATGGGAGCTAGGGGCTCCCAGCAGCAGCAACAGCAGCAGTGCACATTCTGCCCCAGCGCTTTGCCTGTAGAAGGACACATGCTCAGGCCGTCGATTTCTTCCCCTCAGCCTGGGTCTTCCCAACATGTGGCCAGCAGGTCCAATTGACCAGCGAAGCCACAGAGACAGCCTTGGCAGGGGCTGCCAAAAAAGCCAGCAGGGCAGCAGCTCCTCCCAATGTTCACCCATGCGGCTGGCCTAAAAGAACAACCGGCAGCAGTGGCACGATAACGATTAGAACACAATTCTGCAAAGCACAAAATGACATAATGCCTATTTCGGTACAAGACCGCAAACAGTTTTGCACAACATCTATCATCAATCCCATTGCTCTATCTAGGAAAATGATCTCCCACTGCATCTTTAGGTGGACAGCAGTGGGCAATCATGCCTTTCAAAGGGCAATGGACAGCTAAACACTTCTGTGATCCAGTATTTTGCAAAAGGGCAATTCCTGGAACATCCCAGCTGAGGGCAAGGGTGGCTTTGCAGGACCAGTTTGCTAACTTCTTCCCATTGCCCATCAAAGGCTTGACTACTTCCTTATGACTACTCCCTTAAGCATGAATTTTAAATGCATGCCCTATGTTTAATCTCTGTTTTGTGCATTTTAATATGTACTTTATAGAGATATATTTTGGTGTGTAGTTTTTATAGAGGAACATTTTAATATGTGGTGTTTATGTGGGTTGCTGTGAGTTTTTCGGGCTATAGTGCCATATTCCAGTAGCACCCTGGTGATTGCTACTGGAACATGGCCATACAGTCTGAAAAACCACAACAACCCAGTGATTCCAGCCACGAAAGCTTTCAACAACACAGTGTTTGTGTTTCAATTGTTCTGTAACCCGCCTCAAGCCATGAGGAGAGGGGGGTAAGAAATGCGATGATGATGATAATAAAACTATACCCGCCACCATCTCCCCAAGGGGACTCGTTGCGGCTTACATGAGGCCACACCCATCAATATAGTAAACACAGGAGGAGGAGGAGGAGGAGGAGGAGGAGGAGGAGAGGAAGACACTGGAAGCTGCAGGAAATCTACTTTCATTTTCTTGTTCGTTTGTTTGATTGATTTTTGTTATCACTTGTTACGGTGGACGGAACAGGGTGTGCTTTTAAGAAAAGGGGAATTTCCTGGAAATGTGCAAGAATGCACTTCTTCTCTCTTAGAGATGGTCTCTAGAGGTTGATAGGTGCTATACCCTGGCCAGTTTTAATGTAAGGGAAGAGGACTACCATAGGACAACTTTTAGTCTTGCAAAACCCTTGTTTTTTTTTGCATCTCTCTCTTATTCTAAGCTGTCCTTTTTCTACCTTTATTAGCTATTAGCCAAAATATTTCATAAGAAGTAAGACACACACACACAGAGTATAGCATAATGGCTAAGAGGCTAAGCTACGAAATACAAAGTTCCTGGTTTGAATCTTGATTCTACCATTAATTCGGACAATACAACATGCAGGCTCTTCTGCTCAGGAACAAACTGGATACATAAAAATAATGTGTGTATCTTAGAGCTGCTGTAAGTTTTTAACACTTGGGAAAACATATAAATATTAAGGTATTATGATTATAGTCACAACAGTCTCCTCATGATGTCACTTCAAGAGCATAGAGAGGCTGAATGTATTAGATAACATTCTATAAGCAGCATGAAGATGGACCTAACTGGGAGATTCTATGTCTTTGGTCCAAAAACTAGCTGGAAATGCCCAACGTTTCTTGTACTTTTTGAAATCCTTTTCACAGGCAAGAGAAGAGACGAGATGTTTCTGATATAGCTACAAGCCAATTTATAAGAGGATGACAATGGCAAAACTATAGGTAGGGAAAGTAAATATGCATCTAGCTCAGGTATGGGCAAACTTCAGCCCTCCAGGTGTTTGGACTTCAACTCCCACAATGCCCATTGTGGGAGTTGAAGTCCAAAACACCTAGAGGACTGAAGATTGCCCATATCTGATCTAGCTTGTTCAGGTCCATATTTCCTTCTGATCAGAGCCCTGCCAGTCATGTCAATCTCTCATGAACCAACTATTTGCACTTTCCAGTTCCCTTAATGATCTGAATTACCCGTCTCTCCGATAGCACCTGGATTCTGCCTGAAACTGTTTTATCAAACTATTTACAGATATTTTTAAAGGGGGGGGGTTCTGTATCTCTCCCAAATTGGTTAAATGATAAACTTTAGCAAAACGGAACTTGAAATTCTTAGACAACATCACAGGACTGTGACCTGCGCATTACACATGTAGGCAGACCACCCGCAGCAGCAGTTTATTTTGTGAGTTGGCTGTATATTTATTGCCAGAGTTGCCTCTAAGACACACAATGGAGGAAGCAGCCGTCAAAGCAGATGGCTTTCAGTATGGCCCTGTCGGCTGCCTCCAAGCCTTCCCTGTTTCCCCCTACCTTCAAAGGCCTCCCCCGGAGCTCACATTGGTTGAAATCCTCAGGAAGCCATAGACTGCTATGCACGCGGCCCTGCACCACAAGGCATCTTCATCCATGTACAAGCAAAAAGTGACAAATTGGGAATTCTGAAGTGTGTGCAGGAAGTTCTTGCTTCCCAACCAATCTGCACACATTTGGGGGGAAAGTCAGTCTCTTGGATGAAACCTGAGGTGCCCAAGACTCTCTTTTTAGAGGCTAAAAACTGTCTTCCGGTGACCACCCTGTCTTCCGGTGACCACCCTGCAACACTTCCTTGCACAGGAACTCAGAAAACCAGCATCTAAAAATACCAAACACTGGAGCCATCCAGAGATTTAGTTCAGTGTGGCAGAAAATTGCATGGTTTCCTGGAATCTTAGTCAATGTTACCACCTAAAACTGTTGAGGTGAGGCTTCCTGCCCTTTCCAAAATTAAATCCTGCTTTCCTCTACTTCCTCGCTACAGTAATGGGAGAAAATGCAGCAACAACCGTGGGCTAAAATGACACAGTTCCAAAACATCATTTCCCGTTGCAGGAATAAAAATGCCAGAGTTTGATAAGGATTCAGGGCATTCTGAAACTTCTCCTAATAGTTATTGAGGCTCTGTTTCACTTCAAATGGAGATAAGTCTAAACAAAAGCTGTGAACCATGACAATTAAATAGAAAACCACAGGACGGAGATATACTATAAGCATTTCCTCCCTATTTCACTATGGTTTTTACCCATTTTCCACTACCAATGGGAATGCAGTTTCATGACTGGTCTCCATAATGGTTTTGCATACAATGAAAGTTTGGGAGTGTTTTTCCCCCTCTCTCAAAACATGGCGAGGACCTCTATCTGGTTGTCACTCCTCTTTCATGAGACAGAACTACAAAGAGGGGTTCATCCCTGGTTAGAGTTCCAAACTACTGTACTGATTCGAGTCTAATGAGTACCTCAATATGCAAAACCCTGAAAACAAAAAAGTATTTGCTGGCGAATATAATGCACAGCGACAAAAAGGGCATTCTTTCTGGCCCAAAATGATGTGCATTACATTTCCTGCCTGCTTAGGATTCCTTCTTCGAAAACAAAAGTGTTAGGACACCAAAGATTTCAGTAACGAAAAAGAAAACCTTGGGGTGCACCTATGCTGCAGAATGAATGTGCTTTAACTGCCTTGGTTCAATGCTATCGAATCATGGGAGTTGTAGTTTAACAAGATCTTGAGCCTTCTCTGCCATAGGATGCAAATTCCTCACCAAACTACAAATCCCAGCATTGCATAGCATTGAGTCATGGCTATCCAAGGAGACATGACATCCCTCAAAGAGGAGCTCCGGAAGCAGCTTCCCTTTTTGTTTTGGCTCAGCACTAAGATGACCGTATTGCACAAATCTAATGTGCATCCTAATTTTGGAGAGCCAATTTAGCCAAAAATTGTGAGCATTAGATTTGAGGAAATATGGTAATTTAGAACATAGAAGAAGAGAGAGAGAAAAAACAGTAGCTCTGGTTCAGACAAGTTAAATGAACTTTTGAGATTGTTTAGAAGACAACTCTGATTGTGTGTTCCTGCATGGCCGAATGGAGTTTGAGTAGATAGCCCCTGACGTCTCGTCCCACTCTGGCAGAAGGAAGACGCCATTGAGAATCAATGGCTTGTGTGCAGGCATCAATATGCAATGGTTTCACATTAAGCAACAGTAGTTAAGTCCAGAACTATGATATTTTTCTGTGTAAACACAGAAGACAGCTCACGCCTCTTATCTAATGTTATTTTACCAATCAGTCTAAGAAATCAGCAAAACAAATATTTTCAGAAAGTCACGAAAAGCCTTGTTTCTTGCAATTATATTAATACTAGGTAAATAACACCCGAAGTATGTCTACGGCTTTCCTAAATTCTCACCAGGTTGGGATTAGTTTGGAAGTCAGCTCCATATCACAAAAGACGTCATGAGCCGGCAACCGATACTGGTTTGCATATTTCAGGTGCATAGAATTAACATAATAACAAAAGTATTTCCATTGGCAAGGCAGACATTACCCTACAACGGGCGGATATGTTGAATTTATTCCACAACATTTATATTCAAAAAACCCATCTGCTGCTAATGTGAAATCTATGAGTCAGCCCTTGACGAACTGTGAAATATAAAGAGATGCCATATCTTCGGGCTTATTTGTATTTGGTTCCTTGTTTTGCCATTTTATTTTAAAACATACTCCTGGAAGCATAAGAATTAGAGATATGCCCTTTAATCCAACCATAAAACAAAAAAGAGGAAATTCCAAGCTGAATATACACTGATCATTACTTATTCTAGCCTATTTAAATTGGGGCCATAAATGCATTTATTATTTATCTCTCAATTATTCCTATCCCGCTCTTCTGTGGGAAGAAATAATCAACGTAGCTGACAAGAATTTCTAAAACACCCATAAATACAATCAAAATGATTAAAATGAAATAGAAAATTGTGCTGCCATAGAGATGCAATCAAGGTTGATCATGTGGCCCATCCTGTGCATCTGCACAACAATCGTTTACACTGCCTTTGTAAGAACGACAGAATATTAATGTCATAAACAAATAATCCATTTTAAAAACCAAATACCATTCAGTACAGGAAAAAAACCCACAAATATACATGGAAAAAAAACAGATGGCCATCTGTCGAGGGTGCTTTGATTTTGCTTTTCCTGCATGGCAGAAAGAAGGGGGTTGGACTAGAAGGCCTTTGGGGTCTCTTCTAACTTTAGGATTCTATGATTCTAACAAACAAATCTTTATTATGGTTATAGACCAGCATAAGGCGACAGGATATGATTTTAAGGAAATGAAGAAGGAAAAAAGGCAAACTATGGAGCTGTGGTGGCACAATGGGTTAAACCTTGTGTGGCTGAACTGCCGACCTGAAGGTTGGCACTTCGAGTCCATGAGACGGGTGAGCTCCCATCTGTCAACTCCAGCTCCTGCCAACCTAGCAGTTAAAAAACATGCAAATGTGAGTAAATAGGTATCACTTTGGCGGGAAAAGGCAAAGAGACGATTCAAGCAATCTTACTGGCCACACAATCAGGAGGTGACAACCAGGAGGTTCCACAGAGAAACCACCTCCCCAGAGCCAGAAATGAGCACCGCCTCCAGAAGCCAGAAATGAAAAGAGAAGCCTCTGCCTTTGTTTGTATTTGTGTGTCTCTCTGTGATTGTAAAGGTATTGAATGTTTGCCCGTGTATGTAAATGCTGTAATCCACTCTGAGTACCCTAGGGGAGAAGGGTGGAGTATAAATAAAGTATTATTATTATTATTATTATTATTATTATTATTATTATTATTATGGAAACCATGTCAAACTTAACTGCATTCCAAACCAGGCAAAATATATGTGAAATAATAATAATAATAATAATAATAATAATAATAATCTCTCCAAACCACCTCTCCAAACGGACTTGGGGCAGCTTATAAATAAATATAAAATCAAGCAAGAATAAAAACATAACACATAATACATAAGAAAAATCAAAAAGCATCGCAAACTAAACTAACATTATCATAATAACATACACAGATTAAATTTAGCAGGATTTAAAAACATATTGTGCACCAGGGCAAAACCAGTTTAAACCACTTTGTGTTTATACAATTATAAAAGGCATCAACATAATAAGTTATAGTTAATCATGTCCGAACGTCTGCTTCCACATACAAAAAATAAATTCTGCACACAAACCTCATCATCTTTGATCATTCATTATCTGGTTCTGGGGGTTATACTCCAAAATACATACCTGGAGGGAATTGGGTTGGAGAGGACCACCCTTGGGGCATGAGGAGAACATAATACAAAGTATATGCATGTATATGTGATGGCATACAAATACATATACACACAAAAGACACACAGAGCAACTTAGCAGCTGCCAAGGTACTTCTGGGCAGCTATCCAATTTGTGTGAATATGGGCATTCATTCCCCCCATTCCCCTGCTTCAGCATTCATTTATTTATTTTTATTAAATGAAATGAATAAGCAAAATTATGCTGATGAAATAATAACAAATGTCAAACTCTGAGAACATAATGCACAGATCACCATTGTCATCCACAAGTAAATAAAGAGCAATGTTTCACTAATTCTCTGTGCTGTTATTGTCCTATCTCTGGAGAGGCAAAAACAACCTGGGAACAGAAAGAAAAGCCCAAATCCCAATGAATAAAGAAATAATTGGAAAATGGGCGGAAAATGAAAAAAGAAGCAAGTTGGGAAAGTAAAGGTCAGAAAAGTTATTTTTCCAAACTCCCTATTTTAAAACATGTGTATGCTTTGGATCCAAACACGCCCTTTTGTTCAAGACAGCTGCTTTATATCCTGAGACTAAAGCACGGAACCAAGTAACTTCAAAAGGAGATACTTTCCCCCCCATTTTTATATGAACAACGGCTTATACAACCTCCTACAGAAATACCATAAGGAGAACCAATACAAAAACGTATCTCCCATTTGACCATGGGATGGCAATCATTTCAGACTACAATTGGCAGAGAACAGAGGCACTTCCTGAACTATAGATTTTTCTCTCTCTCCATATTCTTTGGATTCTTCTGGGTTTGGTATGAAGATGGGCACACAATCATGTTGAGTAGAGATACAAGAAGTCCTTAAACCTGTTAGGTTTGTGCCGTGAGCAGAGACGGCGAGGCTGAAGCGGGCCCCTTTGCGCCTCTTCTTGCACCAAGTCCTGTGGTGGATTGATTTACACATCAGATCAGAGTCTCAGATCAGGCCTTCTCCCTCTCGCAAGAGCAAGAATAAATGAGTTAAGAAATTCCTTGGAGTTCAAAACACACAAAGCCCTTAAACCCCATTGCCTCGCTTTGCTCTACTAGAAAAAAACAAAACCAAAACGAAAATAAATCAATTCTTCTTGTTAACAAAGTAGAAAGCCGGAATTCTCCAATAGACAATACATCCCAGGCAAATCCTCTTGCTTGGAAGAGCCTTCAAATAGAAATCACAGGCTTGCTTTACCTTCCAACAAGCAACAAAATCTTCCAGGCAGGGCTTTGCATCCATCAGGTTTCTCTCCATCTGACAACTGTGACTGGAATACCTTTTACTCTCTCTTGGCCACTTGCCCTATGCTGCAACACATCCCTATCAGCTTGCTGGAGGGGACACTTTGCTTCCCATATGGCCAGATACCCAAACATCTAAAATGTACTAACAGCCAGTGTTTTCTACCTTCTGAGGACCAGGGCTCCCACACATCACATGCTTCCACATCTTCTCTGTTGCCCAGTGCCTTCTATAATTCCAAACTTACAACCATTCCAAAAACATGACAAAAGCAGGTCCATGTAGACCACATCACAATAATCCAAATGGGATGTCACCAAGGTATGTGCCACCAAAGCAAAATCAGAGATCTTTAGGAACAAGATCATCCTTCACCGTCAACTTTGCTGGACTAAATGTCGTTGTCTGAATGCCCAAAGAACACTGTCTCCCAAATAAGCTACTCTACTCTCAACTCAAGAATGAAAAATGGAATGCTGGTAGACAGGAAAAGAGATTGAAAGATGGGCTTAAAGCTAACCTCAAAAAATGTGGAACAAACACCGAGAGAGAACTGGGAAGGCCTGGCCACTGAGTGTCAAACTGGAGGTCATCTGTGACCAAAAAGGCTATGGATTTAGAAGAGGCACCAATGGAAGACGGAAGGAAAAAGCGTATCAAGAGGAAGAAGGAGCATCAAGCAACCCCTTGTCAGGATCGCTTTCCATCTGGAAATGTATATTTTCACTGCGAAAGATATTGAGAATCTAGAACAGGTCTCCATGTCACTTACGGACCCACTGTCAAGGTTTAAAAATGTGTTATTTCCTGTTTAATTGTGAGGTTCTTACTCTGAAAGTACTGATGCATTCCAGAAACTTCATTTTTGTGGCACAAACTAGTTGAATTTGTTGAGACTCCATTATTTGTTGAGCTCTCTCCACCCCCACCCCCGTTCTCCTGGCACATCATTTCTATGCACCGGGGATGCTCGGTAAGTTTTCCTTACTTTTGAAAGGGCTTTGGGGGAGGGGGCGAGATTTCCACGGTTTTCTGGACTAATTTACTCAGAAAAACTGCGGGAATGGTCCCTGGACTGCAGTCCTGACACTGGAAGTAGTGGGTTTATCCCACTCCATCCAAAAAGGCGCGAAATAAATCCACTATCTAATTAATTCAGCACAAACCAGGGTTTTCCTAATTTGCGGTGAATTAATTGCGGGTTGGCCAGAACGTCATCTAGACAGCCCCCTTTTTATTGCGGAAGTTTCCGCAATAAAGGGGCTATCTGGATGGGCCTTTAGTCTCCAAGGCAGCAGAAAACAAGCTTACTCCCTCCTCCCTTTGACTTCCCCTCACATCTTGATCCATGGCCCTCATCATGTCTCCTCTCAGCTTTCTCTTTTGCAGGTTAAACATTCCCAGCTCTTTAAACCACTCCTCATAGGGCTTGTCCTCCAGGTCCTTGATCATTTGAGTCGCCCTCCTCTAGACACATTCCAGCTTAGAGTCAACATCTCCCTTGGATTGTGGTGCCCAGAATTGGACACAGTGTGATTCCAGGTGTGGTCTGACCAAGGCAGAATAGGGGTAGCATGACTTCCCTGGATCTTGATACTAGACTCCTATTTATCCAGGCCAAAATCCCATTGGCTTTTTAAGCTGTTGGTTCATGTTCACCTTCCTGTCCATGAAGACTCCAAGATCTTTTTTCACACGGACTGCTATCATGCCAGGCATCCCCCATTCAGTATCACTGCATTTCATTTTTTTTCTGCCTAAGTGGAGTATCTTGCATTTGTCTCTGTTTAACTTCCTTTTGTTAGTTTTGTCCAATTATCTCTGTAATCTGTTAAGATCATTTTGAATTCTGCTCCTGTCTTCTGGAATATTGGCTCTCCCTCCCCATTTGGTGTCATTTGCAAACTTGATGATTATCCCTTCTAACCTCTCATCTAAGTTGTTAATAAAGTTATGAGTAGAGGCTTCTGGCACTCAACTCATCACTTCTTTATTATTATATTAGTCTCCTTGTGGAGAGAAAAAGCAAGTATAAAAGAGGAGGAGAAGGAGGAAGAGAAGAAGAGTGGAAACTCACACTGAGGAGAGATTTCCCCTAGAAGTAGATATTACTTCCCCAAACCCTAGGATTTTTTTAATGGATCCCCCCCCCCCCCCAAACAGCACATGATGGGTAGAACTCATGAGAATTTACAAGACGATGGATTATTTTCTAAAAATGGAAGGAAAATCTATTCTCAAGCTGTTCTCTGAAGAGTCAACGTAACTTAAGACAAAAAACAAAGCACTGCCGAATTGCTGGATGAAACAAGGAACTTTGGGAGATGTCTCTCTCTTCTAGGCAAACATGATTCATTGATATGGGACTCTTCCAGGGCCAAAAAGGAATGCATTGATGTTCTCAACACAGAACTCAGTTAAAACAAAGACTCAAGACTATAAGGATGACTCTTAAACCGAGTTGGGCAAAGTTAGGTTACTGGAATACAACTCTCAGGATCCACAAAATTAATTCTTCCATTTTCTGCTCCTATATCCTGTTGATATAAAGTGGTAGTGTTGTAGTTCTGCAACACTAAAGAAACCCTTCTTGCTTCTCCATTCAAACACAGAACAAAAGTAGAAACTTTTCCCCTTTCCCCCAAAGCAGGACAATCATCTATTTTTCTTGATGAAGACATCTGTATAACTTGAAAGATCACTATTGCAAACCATATGATTTAGTTCTGATGCGGCCGGCACTTAGTGTCTTTCAAAATAAATTACCATCTTGACACAGAACCTGAAGAAAATAACAGCACTTTTGACTCAAACTTACATTGTTCCTCTTGCTGACTAGTTATCAGGTTCCCTGGTGAACTCCAGCCAATCACAATTAATCAGGCTGACTTCATAGGGTTGCTTACATGGATAACACGGCTTGAACGCCATACTTATTTTTTCAAGTGCCTTGGAAAAAAAGATGGGTAAATCAATGTATTTATATATGAAGTGTTGGCGAGGTCTTGATGTGTGTCCTCTGCATTGTTATCCATTTCAGGTATAGTAGTAGGTATGTTTTTTAATTTTTTAAATTATTACTATTTGATACATCCCAACAATCAACAAAATTTTGCCATGCAGGACTTGTTTCAATATACATTGTTCCAAAAGTAAATATTCCTTAAATGACATTCTGTACATTAGTTATGTATCGCCCAACAACCCCCCGTCCCCCTATTCCCCCCACCCCCTGAAACAGCAGTTCTAAATCATGTCATTGCATCAATTTAACTGTGTGGAAAGCCTGGTTCAAAATGCTGTACCTGTCGTCTCAGTCTATTTTGTCAATTAACACAGACCATTTCCTAAACTAGTCTTGTTCTATTTGTCGATTTATATACTTGTTTTTCCTTTGATAGATAAAATCATCTATATATATAAGAACCTTAAGGTCGTAATTAGGCGGTCAAAAACAGCTAAACCACCGGACGAAATCTCACCACATTTGCCCTGCTAATACCTCTTCCCCCAAGGTATGACCAACAACCCTCAAAACACCAATACACAACAACACAAACGCAAAATACTCGAAAAACACGGAGCATGCGCAGAGTCCTTCCTCATCGGGAGGAAAACGATGAGGAAGGACTCAATTTCCCAGCTTCCCCCGCGCCCAAATCTCCCTCCGCATGCGCACAGCCGTCTGCCTGCCTCCCTCTACACGAGCCCAGCCTGAGAAAGCCCACCAGACTGATGTCGGGGAGGGCATGGGAGCTGTGGGGGGCCGCCAAGGGCAACTAAAACGACATGAAACGGGAGGGAGAGAAAGAGGGAAAGAAGGAGGGAAGGAAAGAAAGAAGGGTAGAGAAGGAAGGAAGGGGAGAGGAGGGAAAGAAGGAGAGAAGGAAAGAAAGGAAGATAGAGAAGGAAGGAAAAAGAGGAGGAGGGAAAGAAGGAGAGAAGGAAAGAAAGAAAGGTAGAGAAGGAAGGAAAGAGAGAAGGAAATAAAAAATGAAAGAAGGAAGGAAGGAGAGAAAGAATGAAAGAGGGAAGGAAGGAAGGAAGGAGACAAGGAAGGATGAAACCAAACAGCAAACGAAGCAAGAAAAGAAACAGGTAGAGAAGGAAGAAAGAAGAAGAGAAAGAAAAAGAGGGAAAGAAAGAAAGAGGGAGGGAAGGAAGGAGAGAGAAAAAGAAGGAGGAGAAAGAGGGAGGGAAGGTTTGCCACAGCAACGCGTGGCGGGTACAGCTAGTTAATTATATATTCTGATAGATAGGCCCACCAGGTTTCCAAATCCCATTTTGTATCATCTCTCCATCCCCGGGCTATCGTGGCCTGTATTGGGGCTGTCATATATTTTAGGATTTCTGTTCAATTATTGTTATCTTCCTTTACCTTTATGGTAAGGGACGTGAACCTGGCTTTATCCCACATTAATTCTTTCCCTAATATGTCTTCCATTATCGTCCTTATTTTACCATAATAGTTCTGAATTTCTCTACAATCGCACCACTTGTGGGAGAATGAACCTATCCCCCCACAGTTGTGCCAACATTTGTTTGCGATATTTCCCATAATGTGTGCTAATTGGGTGGGGGTTCTATACCATTTGGATATTATTTTCCTTGGGGTTTCTTTGATCCTCGTATGTTTAATTTTATGAATATTGTCAATCCAAGACCCAGTTAATTTCTCACTGAAGTTTTTCTCTTGTTTCCAATTTTCTATAAGGGTTGTTTTTGTTTTGTACGTTAAGGTGATTAATTCCTCATACAGTAGCTCAATAATCCCTTTGTCTATTTCTACTTTCCTTTTAATTATTCTGTCAAGTGGGGTTTCTGCTACTTCTCTTCTTTTCATAGCCTGAGCTTTGCTGGACAGGCCTAACCATTCTATCCAGTTTCCTTGACCGCATTTGTCTTTTATCTTATTCCACTTTATTATTTCTCCATTGGGTTCCATGAGGTACCCTATCCTTTTAATTCCATTTTCCTTAAGTGCCCTAATTAGATTCCTTATTGTCCTTATTTTCCAAGGTTTCTAATGGGAAAGGGTCAATTTTGTTTGTTTATTTGTAATTTATTCTGCCATTTTCCCCAAATTAACAACGTTGTTAAGCAGGGGGCGACTTTTAAGTTCTTTAAGTCTTTTCTGTCTATTCTCTCTCCCATATATGTTCTCCTTTGCCAACTATTTGCTTCCTTTTCTATTTGCACCCATCTTTTCGACCCTTCCAATTCAAATTCTAATAATCTTGCTAACTAACCTTCTCCTAGTAGTAGGTATGTGAATACCTTAAAACACTCACCAGTTCACAGGCTGTGTTGTGTCAAAATTTTGTAGCAATCGGTGAAGTAGTTTGGGAGATATAAAATGCATGTTACAAACAGACATTTACATTTTTATTTATATAGATATAAAACAGGTGAGTGCTAGTATCTTCAGCTTTGTTCCATGGGATAGGCAAGGTATGAGAAATGCTACAGTTGCATATGCTCCTTTTATTACAGCTCTTAAATATTCCCAAAAGTGATCCTTTTATTCACTCCTCTGTTGTTGGAAGTATCTGCTCCAACTTCCTGTGCAGAGTTTAAGACGAAAACCACGCCCTTGAGGCTTTAAAGTATGTGAGCAATGCCAAAGATAGTGGGGTTGACAGAACTTATTGCAATTGGGAATTAGGAGAAGCTTCTTTAGCTTGCACAGATCTTAACCAGACACAGTTAGGTAATATACTCTAAACACCTTTGCAGAAGCATACAAAAAGCTTAGCCTCTCACTGAACATTGAGAAAACCAAAGTGCTCTTTCAGCAAAAGGCAACAGCCAATCCCTCTGCAATGCCTGAAATACAGCTTAATGGTGCAACATTGGAAAATGTTGACCCTTTCTGGTCCCTTGGCAGCCACCTCTCCACAAAAGTCAACATTCTTCCAAAAGAAGCAGAAAGTGTTTGAGGATTGGGACTTTTGTAGGGATACCAAGATGCTTGTTTATAAAACTACTGTCCTTCGAACCCTGTTATACGCCTGCGAAACGTGGACCGTTTACAGACGTCACTCTCACCTTCTGGAACGATTCCATCAGCATTGCTCTGAAAAAACTTGCAAATCTCTTGGGAAGGTGGGCCAACAAAGGTCAGTCTTCTGGAAGAAGAAGCAAAGACCACCAGCACTGAAGCAATGATCCTCTGCCATCAACTCCGCTGGACGGTAGGCCACGTTGTCCAAATGTATCGCAAAGCAATTATTCTACTTTGTCTACCAAAGCACTTACTTGACACTACTCAAGAATGGAAAACAGAATGTTGGTGGACAGGATGAGAGACTGAAAGATAGCCTTAAAGTCAACTTTAAAAACTGTGGCATAGACACCAAGAGAGACTGGGAAGCCTGGCCCTTGAGAATCAAACTGGAGGTCAGCTCTGACCAACAGTGCTACGGAATTCGAGGAGGCATGAATGGAGGGCGAAAGGGAGGAACGCATCAAGAAAAAGGAGGCACCTCAAGCCAACCCTTGTCAGAACCGCCTTCCACCTGGAAACCAATGTCCTCACTGCAAAACTAAGACCATGCCAATCCTTAATAGGTCTCTACCGTCACCTACGGACCCATCATCAAGACCCTACGTTTGGAAGGCAATCAGACTAATGGGCTACAAGGGATAGCCAATGATGATGTTGTATGACCATTTCTTGATCCAGAACTTTAAATCTACTATGCAGAAAAGACAATAGTCCCGATTCTGTCCTGTGAGGTTCTCTCCCATAATCGTTGATCCAAGAAGAGCAGTGATATGCAGAATATTCCCAACACCTTCCTTACCTGCTTACCCCAATGGCACCTTCCCTCCCAACATGCTCCGCTCACCTTTTACTTCGCTAGCCCTGGTCAGCCAGCAATTGATCGCAATGCTCCGACTGTGGGTCTTCATGATCTGTCTTGTTGAGGGCCCCAGGAGCTGGCTTTCTTGAGTGGACTTATCGTTCTGGCATAACAGCTCAGCTAGGTCAGCAGCAGGAGGCCACATTGTGATGTCACTGGTCTCCCTGGCTGACATTTAAGCCCACAGGGGCTACTTGCATCTTCCTGCATCCATCTCTTTTCCATGATAACTCAGGAGGATGATGAGCCATGCTGCCCTTGGATTCTGCTCGCAAGTTTAGGTCACCAAGTTTCAGGAAGGTGAATCTTCCCAAAATCAAAGTCTCTCTTCTTCCCAATGCCAGAGGTTGCCAAATATCAGGTTATTCTTGCTTGTCAGGGAATCAAATTCAAGGTGAAAACCTACAAAGAAAATTCTCACTGAAAAATAGAAGGACAAGGTTCTACACTAAGTAGGGAGCAGAATGCTTCCTTAAAGGATCAAACCATGGGAACTCCAATAACGAAGTGAGATCATAACCAGGCTGCACAATGACTGGCACAGTTAAATCGTAGTACTTACTTAGGCAATCCCTCATAGTCCGAGGATGATGGTCCTCCAAGAGTGGTAACCTGGGGGTGGATCTGTAGGTGGCTGTGGAGCCCTATTCTTGATCTGCATCTTCTCCCGCAGTGAAGGCATCGGTTTCCAGGTGGGAGGCGGTTCCGGTCGGGGTTGGCTTGACGTGCCTTCCTCTTTGCATGTTTCTCTCTTTCGCCCTCCATTCGTGCCTCTTCAAATTCTGCAGCACTGCTAGTCACAGCTGACTGCCAACTGGAGCGCTCAAGGGCCAGGGCTTCCCAGTTCTCAGTGTCTATGCCAGAGTTTTTAAGGTTGGCTTTGAGCCCATCTTTAAATCTATTTTCCTGTCCTCCAACATTCTAAATCGCATTAAATCTAAATCGCAGTAGAACAGACTGCATTAAAAACAAACTATTTTCAAAAGCCTCCAAATTCCACCTAAGGAGTGTGGGGAACACCTTTCTTTGTGGTAAATACTACTTTTTACTGAGACTTGCATCAAGACAGTGCACTCTTCCAAGGTGCAGCCCTCAGTTGCCTTATGGTAGACCACCTCTGAGTTATTTCTTTATGCAGTAATACAAAATCAGCTGGGAACTCAAGGCACACTGAACCAAATTTGGAAAGGCTGACAGCATACTGGAGTTTCGACGCAAATCTGGGCCTTTTGGAAATGCCACTTTCCTCCAGAAATCAAAACCCCGAGGACATCTGATGTAGTAAGCTTTGTTGAAGATAAGTAGGTTGGATAAATCCGCTGGGATCCCAATTCAAAAGCTCTGAGCATTTCAAGGTGGAACAGGATAGAATCTCCATGGTTTGGAGGATAAGCGATACGCTGTGGGCGCTTCCATTCTCTTTCCCATTTTCCTGATAAGTAGGCTTCATAGCATGCTTCAACTTGTTCCCCAATCAAGGGTTTAGCATGTGTTTGAAAGCCAATGTGTGGATGCAGTGCACTGCAGTGGTTTTGAGTGTTGGACTATGACTTGGGAGACCAGGGTTCAATTCCCTGCTTGCACATGGAAACCTTGGGCAAATTGAAAACCCTCAACCCTAGAAAACCCAGGAATAGGTGCACTTTAGGATCATAATGAGTCAGAAACGGCCTGAAATCATACATCAACAATGTGGAGAGAAATCAGCCTAATTTGCTTATGTTGGGTTATGACAGAAATAAGAGGACCCATGTGAGTCTACTGTTCAAGTGCCGTCTGAGCTGACAACTAAGCAAAGGAGTCCTGCCTTCTGACATGTTTCTTACAGAGCTCTTTCCCTTCTTGGCTTCATTCCATCCCATATCGCCATATCAGGCCAAAGATGCTAAAAGATCATGCTAGCCTCAAGCTGTGTTTTGATTTCTCCCCATTCTGGGTCCAGAAATGCTTCCGACTAATTATGCAGCATCAAAAGACAAGACAACAAGCAGGCAGAAGCCCAAGGTAGGGCTTGCCTATAAAACAAGGGATAATATAAGCCTGGCCAGACGGGGAGAGATTATCTGTCAAGCGGCACAGACAAGAGTGGAGGGTGGGAAAAGTGCAACAATAATACCCACTAATCTGGCCAATGAACAAATATTCGGTACAGACTAAACTGACAAAGAGAATGAAGGCAAAACCCAACAGAGGAACTCCAGGAAAGCTAGATCCCTGTAAATAAGCTCAAATTGGCAAAGAAATCATGAGGACACCCTTCACCTCCTCATCCCTTTCCCCAGCTTTCCTCAGTTTTATAGCAGATGTTAAGCAGGATTCAGTGATTGACTCTGATGTTATAAAGGAATCATCGGATCTATATGAGGATGTATTTTAGGCAGAAAATGTTGCCTTTCAAGGACAATTTGCTTGAAGGGTGGATTGATTTAATTCCTGGATCACCAATAGAAAAGCCCAATACAATTTCTCCTGGATACTTTTTTGCACATTTCTTGAACTATGGCACAAATCTGGATCACTAAAGTGAATGTGGTTACAATGTCTAGCAAGGTATACAGATTGTGCAATTTTTACTATAATGTTCTTTTATATACAATGACATAACCAAATGGCATCCCTTATATATAAAAATTGCAAAATCAAAGTTTGTCTTTCAGATTTTTAAAAATATTTTCAAACCATGGGTGGTTGAATTTTTGGATACAGAATCCCTCCTAATTTGGTGTCATCTGAAAACTTGGTCAACCTTCCCTCTAAACCTTCAACCAAGACATTAATAAAGATGATGAACAGTACTGGGCCCAGGACCAAACTCTTTTTATGGCACCAAATAGACACTTCTTTCCAGGATGAAGAGGAACCATTGGGGAGAAGCATCCTTTGGGTTCTGTTGCTTCACCAATTCCAGGTTCATCTAACAGTAGCATTGCCTGGCCCACATTGGACTAGTTTGCTTGCAAGAAGGTCATGGAGGGACCTTGTTGAAGGCCTTACTGAAATCAAGATCTGCTCTATCCACAGCATTCCCTGCATCTACCAAGCTTGTAAAACTATCAAAAAAAGAAATAAGATGAGTCTGGCATGACTTGTTTTTAAGAAATCCGTGGTGTCTTTGAGTGATCACAGCATTCCTTTCTAAGTGACTGCAGACTGCCTCTTTCATGATATTCTTTCATGATATTCTCCAGAGTATTTCCTGCTATTGATATCAAGCTGGCTGGAGACTGGTCATGGTTTGGGTCCTCTTTTTCTCCTTCTTGAAGATTGTGACATTTGCCTTCCTCCTATCTGCTGAAACTTTTTCCTGTTCTCCAGGAATTCTCAAAGATTATTGCCAGTGATTCTGAAATGACTTCTGTTTGTTCTTTTAATAAATTTGGATGTAGTTCACTTGGCCCTGCAGGGCTGGATTCATTGAGAGTACCAAGACATTCCTAACATGCCTTTTGATTAATCCTACTTGTATTTTTTGTTTTATTCTTTTAATTTTTAAAAAATGCCTTCTTGAGTTATAGATTTTAAATTGTGGAGAGAAAAAATGAGGTATAAATAAATATAATAATAATAATAATAATAATAATACGAAATTATAAATCTGAAGTCATAAATGGACTCCACCCTATAGTCTTGCATGGCTATTTCTCCTCTTACATGTTCCTGAAGTCATTTTATTATTATTATGACCATTATTCTCAGACTAAAACAGAAATAGGAATTCTCCTGCAGCTTTTTCAACTGGAAACCCACTTTTCAGCTGTAGGCAAGTAATATCAGATGAAGATAATATTCTAACTATCCCAGTGCTGCTGTGAAAAACTGGCTTAATAACTGGAACTGGTTCAAAGTGCTAGGAGCTGCCTCTCCGTCTTGTACTATTCAGCACCAGTTGTGCTGCCCTTCCACTAGTTTTCCTTTTTCTTCGGGAAACTATGGAAGGAAATTCTTCAAAATGTGTAAGGCCCTCTCTTACATTGCCCCCCCCCCCACCCAAAAGTTCATCTCCCAATTTCAAAGGGAACGGAGCCTTTTGTTGCCTTTGCTATTATTTTCCCCCTGCCTTCTCTCCCTTGCTTATCCAGCTCCATCACAAGAAGACAATCTGGTTCAGGCTGTGTCTTTGTGTAGCTTTAAGCAGAAATAGAAAGCAAAAACTTTCAGGAAAAAAACCCTGGCAATTACTAGAGCCAATTTTATAAAATGGAAACTCTAAAATGAACACCCATGTTTGATATTCAATGCATGTGAGTATGTCTTTGGCAGAGCCATTCATTCAGTACAGCTTGAGCTAGCCCTGGTTTCAATGTATTTTTAGAGGATAAGTTATTAGAGATGTATTTTTATTTATATTGTTTCACAAAGAAACACAGAACACAACAATGCAAAACCTTAAACATCCACATTTTTGGAAACGGTTTATGAACAAGATTGAGCATGAGAATAATGGGGTGATGAGGTCTAGTTACTGCATTTTTACCATTACAAGTACAAGGCCAACTCTCTGAGATGGGGCAATTGGCAAGGATCACATTGGAAAAGAGCCCATCATCCCCAACGCCTCCACGATTCCCATTCTGCACACAGGAATCAATTAGTTCCCAGGCAATGCGAAACATCCTTCCAGATAAAAAGGGACGCTACTGGGAGAATTCAAGAGAATCTGAATCTGAAATGCAATGATGCTCAAATGATTTATTTATGATTATTTATTTATTTCGTGTCAAAAGCATTGCAAAATGACTTAGTATAAAACTGATAAAACAGAGGGAACACAAGCGACTAAATAATTTTAGACCAAAAATGGGCAACAGTGACCACATTGTCTGTAGTTCTTCCTCTGTGCATGAGGCAGGGTATTGTGGGCAAGCATAAAGATGCAGAGTTGTCTGTTCTGCTCCACAGTCACACAAGGTGGAGGATTCTTCTAGGTAGTGTCATTTTGCCAGGCTATCTTTTAATTTGCCCACTCCACTTCCGAGTCTGTTCAGGGACTTCCAAGTTGCCCATTCTTGGTTTGCCCCTGGAAGAAGACTTTTGTGGGGGGCATCCAGTTGAGATTGCCTGGTTTAGCTGCCCAGAGGGATAATCTTGCTGTTGATGGGGGAATATTAAGAGGAGTGGTGGTTCTGATGAAACTTTTCCTTGATTTGAGTCTACTGGGAGGGAGCTGATAGCCACGCAGTGGGTGGCTGTCAGAGTGTTCAATCTTATTTCTCTCACTATCCTAAATGATGAACACATAATAGGTAAGGTGTATAAGGTTTAGTTAAAAATGAGATGGAACGTCAACAAGTGAGGGAATGCGTAACTAAATGAGCTAGAATTCTTGGGAAAGGATGTGGTCTCAAAGTTTGAATGTTGTGACTTTTTATAAAATGATGTCCCACTGATAGAAGATGCCAGGAAAAAAAATTGTCTGGATCAAGAGAGAGAAAAATGACTTCAGATGTATGTCTTATGGCTGGAAATGTTGTCAGGCCAAAGAAAAATAAAGAGCAACATCATCTGGAATGCCACATGTTCCCCACTATCTCTCCTAGCAATCCCCAGGGCAAGCTGTATGCAACGAGACAGAGAGAACCTGAAGCAGAAATAGAAGATACTATTATTACCCGGACAAAGTCTAGCCAGACTCTGCAGCCTTTCTTAGCCTTCTAGATCAATGGTGGCCAATTGCCGGTCTTATTGGGGAGGGTCATCACAGCTTCATTGGCCTAGCAAACACAAGTCACAAACAGCAACACACAGCACCCCATAGGTTCCTGGACCTCTCCTTGGCAGATCTTGATGCAACAGAAACTGCACAGGCCACATAAAATACTAAATTATGCAGACTAAGACAACCTGTGCACATTTGGTTGATTTGCATGACGCACCAAATGTGCAAGAAGGAGAGTGAGACAAAGAGAAGAGCTAAATGGCTTTTTGAAAACCAAGGCTGGAACACAAGGAGGAAGCAGCCCTATGAGGATCTCATCAGTATTAAAGCCTTCACTTGCTCAATAAATGTCAAAACACTGCCTGTAATGTTAAGGGCAGTTTTCAGCACTTAAAACTTTTCTGCATACTTCCAGAGATGAGAATTCACAGTGCTCGCCTGCCTTGAGGGCATAACTGCACCTGGGGGCAATGAACAGCATCCGACCATCTTCAATACGAGATTCCTGTTGGAAGAGCTACCCCGCAGGGCAGGCTCAGCACTTTTGCACAACAATATAAGAGAAAATGCTAATTACCCTGACTTTCTACTTGACTGTGTCTGGTTCCAAGTTTCTTCTCTCTCTTTCCTTTTTTAAATGGACCACCCTGCTGTTTCCATCTGCCAATTTTCTATCCTCGCATGCGGCCCAGTTCTGGTCAAGACCACAAATTCCTTTGCTCTATAGCATGTTTCCCCAATTTTTTTTTAAAAAATCCATTAAAAACTAGTTAATGAATCAAATGTCACAGAGGATAGCAATTTAGAAGGGAAAGTGGGACACCGACACATCAATAGAGCAAAAACAAGGCTTGGAAATATGATATTTCTTACATTTACCTATGGTTTATAGCCATGCTGCCTACAGAATTCTGAAAATTGCAGTCCAAAAAAAGGAACTTACTTCAGCTATGAAAATACATGTTTCATCCTCATCTTTCTCCAAGGTTGCACTGCTCTGATTTCTCCATATTCCAGTATATAGCGTTTGACTCTTTCCTGCTATCTTAGCCCTTTTATTCCTTTTCGAGATCTTTATGGTCTAGTTTGGCTTAGAAAGGCAAGATATTTCGCAAGAGTTCAAACAAAATGTTCCAGCTCTATAGTAGCTCCTTTTCATCATTTAACGTTCATATTCTTATTCATATTCTTATTCATAACTCGTATAGTAGTCCTTGTGTCTCATATCTCAACATTTCCCAGAAAGGGAGCCAAGTTCTCTAAACATGGATCCTAGTGACTATCATCCTCCAGTTCAGATAGAGCAGGAAGTCATGGGTGCGTAAGTTCAGAAAGTGCTTGGCTGTGGTGAATTCATGTAAAGGAGAAAGGAAATGGCAGTCAGAGAACTGAATATGTATTCAGAGCGACTTGAGAAACTGCAAGTTACTTCTGGTGTGAGAGAATTGGCAGTCTGCAAGGATGTTGCCCAGGGGACACCCAGATGTTTTACCATCCTGTGGGAGGTTTCTCTTATGTCCCCATATGAGAAGCTGGAGCCGACAGACGGGAGCTCACCCCGCTCCCCGGATTTGAACAGCCAACCTTTCAGTCAGTAGTCCTGCCAGCACAAGGGTTTAACCCATTGCGCCACTGGGGACAATGCTGAGATATGAACACCGAAACCAGGACTTCACATACCCAACAGTTACACAGTTACATTAAATATAAGTTCAGATACAGTGAAGGAGAGGTAGAAGGGGGGGAGAAGGAGAAGGAGAAGAAGGAAAAGGAGAAGGGGAGGAGAAAGATAAGGGGAGGAAAAGGATAAGGAGAAGGAAAAGAAGGGGGGGAGGAGGAGGAGGAGGAAAAAGTGGAGAAGGAGAAGGTGGAGAATGGGAGGAAGAAGGAGAAGAAGGGGAGAAGGAGAAGAAGTGGAAATGAGAAGAAGAAGGTGAAGATGGGGAGAAGGAGAATAAGGGGGAAAGGAGGAGGAGAAGGAGGGGAAGAAGGTGGAGAATGGAAAGAAAAAGGAGAAGAACAGGAGAAGGAGAAAGGGAGAAGGAGAAGAAGGAGAGAAGGAAAAGGAGAAGAAGGGAAGGAGAAGAGGAAGAGGAACAGATCAGTATATAGGTGTCCTGCTTGATGATCCAGAAGACTGCAATATTCCTTTAGTATGGGGAAGAACTATGGCCCTCCAGATTTTTAAGTGCAGTTATCTATTTATTCAGACCATGAAACAACTCAAGAGTGAACAACTCGTGGGGACGAGCAACCTTCAGCACGAATCTCAGAGCCTCTCCTTTTCTTCCCTCCAAAGCATCCTTGGTCTAGCAGACAAGAAGCAACAAAGCGCAACATGAGATGTTCCAACAGTCGAGCACAGACAATGTCATTATGTTGCAACCACATTTGACAGCCTTTGCCTTCCCTATGGGAGAGGGACAGGAGATGGAGAAACACACAGTAGCTGCAGAAGCCTCTCAAAGTGAGGGGACGCAACTCTGCCCAGCACCAGGGAGTGGGGAAGTTGTTCTCTTTGACAACAGGCGAAGGCTGTGACCGTCACAGCCTTCTCTGGGGTGAAGATGCCACTCCTTCACAACTCAGGGAAGGTCTTTTTTAAGACTGTTCATCTGTGGTCCAAGAAAGGAACTTCTCCAAACCTGCACTAGTTGAGCATTAACCAGAGACGCACGATGGAAATGGGACAAGAGATGGCATCTCTCATGTGAGGCATATGTATTATTTATGTATTCCTTAAGTTTCCTTCCTGCCTTTTACTGCAATGAGATCAACGTGAGTTTCTTCCTCCATGTTTTATCTTCACCATCTTTGAGAAAAGAGTCACTGACCCATTATGACTTTCATGGCTGAATGGGGGCTAGAAGCTGGATGAGACAGAAAGGAAAGCTTAATCTGGAAGGCTGTGCTTCATGGAAGGAAACCAAACATGCCTTAAGCTGCCCTCCATCTGCTTTGCAGCAGCACCTGATCTTGCTCTAAGCAGCCAATGTGGATGGACAAGCAATGGCTGGCACTGGGATTTCAAATGACAGAGGGGCCCAAAGAATGCCTTCACTAACCAGTCATATAAGATCCAAAGGCAAGAGCATACAAGACAGATCCAAAACAATGAACAAAGAAGACCAGTACACAAAAGAGGCCTTTTAAAGATAGGCTAAAAAAATCTGCAGTGCCCAGAGCAATATAGATTCTTCTTTCTTCACTGTGCTAACTATGAGGCCGGATGTGTACATTTCAGAATACGGGACTAATGAGAGGGTAACTCATCCCTTTCATATCTTGTTAGGCTCTGGTACATTAAAGTACACACTCCACATTCATATTTTGAGTTGGAACAAACCACTGACATCATGACCTTTCCAAAAAAAAATATTGAGCCAAACCAGAAACCCTATATCAACTGTATACAGATATTCGTAATAAAATGTCATCTGACCTTTTCTGGAAAAGAATGAAACCCAGTTTAATAAATTTCGATATATTACAATTATCTTAATCATTTACCCCAAGAAAACATATCCCCTTACTCTAGAAGCCTGCTTTTGTTTATATCAAATTGTACAATCCTTTCTGGTGGAGAACACTCTCTTCCCAGTTCCTGCAGCACTCTTTTTTCCCACCAACTTTGACTGGAATTGCCCTCTTTATCTCTAAGCATGCAGAATAATCACATGAAGTCTTAAACCTACACCTGTTGATAAACTCTACAAGCTAGCTGGCATTGCCCCCCCCCCCCCCCATGCTGTTAACTGTGAGAGAAAAAAGGCTGAACACTGTGAAAGCCACCCACTGCATGGTTATCAGCCCTCTCCCAGTAGACTCAAATCAAGGAAAAGCGTCAATAGAATCACCACTCCTCTTAACGTTCCCCCCAGCAACAGTATCCCTCTGGGCAGCTAAACCAGGCAATCCCAATTGGATGCCCCCCATGAGGGTCTTCTTCCAGGGGCAAACCAAAAATGGGCAACCTGAAAGTCCCTGAACAGACTCAGAAGTGGAGTGGGCAGATCAAAAGACAACCTGGCAAAATGGCACTACCTAAAAGGATCCCCCACCTTGTGTAACTGTGGAGCAGACAGAAAACACCGCATTTTTATGCTTGTCCACTATGCCCTGCCTCATGTACAGAGGAAGAATTGTTGGAGGCTACAGACAATACCATTGCTGTTGCCTGTTTTTGGTCAAAAGATACTTAGCTGCTTGTGCTCCTTCGATCTTTATCAGTTTTATACTAATTTATGCAATGCTTTTGATATGAAATAAATAAATAAATAAATAAATAAATCTCTAAGCAAAAATGAAGGAGCTGCCTCAGGGGTTGGGGCATTGAGTATTTGTGCCAAATTTGATCCAGTGAATGAAAATACATCCTGCATATCAGATATTTACATTACAATTCATAATGGTGGCAAAATTGTTATGAAGTAGCAATGAAAATAATGTTACGGTTGGGGGTCACCACATCATGCGGAACTGTGTTAAGGGATCGCGGCGTTAGGAAGAAACACTGCCGTAGGGAGTAAGAAAGAAACCAGAACATTGAAGTCCTGTAAGCAGCAGCACAAAGATCTTTTCAATTTGCTCACCACCTCACCCTTCGCAACATGCCTCCGATACAGCTTACATTTCCGCTGGCAGTGCAGGTCCATGTGCTCTTGAGCACTCTCTTCCAACTCGTATTTGTTTTTTCGGTTTTGTTTTGCTTTGTTCTGAAGCAAGCCTGGCATATGGTTTATTGGAGCAATTAAGGGAAGAGAGCCTTCAAAGAGTGGAACGCTGAGCTGCTTCAGCGCGTCCATGTGTTCAAGGGGCTGGCACCGGCCCTGAGCATCATTTAGCACCGCAGAGAGTGGCTCTTGGCCAAGGGGGCTTTGATCTGGAAAGGTCCCATTAGAGGCTTTGGAAACCTTCCAGTCCAGACCAAAGGCCCAAACACATCAGATGGTCAAACAACGCTTAAGAGTAATGGTTGAAAAACAGTGTGAGAGTCATCCCTTTATCTGGATGGCAACAACAGCAGCTGTCAAGCTTTTGACTGCAGACCTTCTTCAGACTGAATGTTAGGAAAACTCAAACAAATGCTTGCAACTCTGGGACGCTGCAAGAGTCTCTCATTCATGTACTATGATGCTATTGGCTTTGTGAAAAAAGAAGCAACATCACTAGCTCCAATTGTCTGTTCATGATTCAATTTAGTTGGTGCCTTTTCAAAAAGAAACCTGCTATTTTTTTCTGAAGGGTCTCTTCATGCACATTTAAGTGAGTCTGGCTCTGCAGAAGAGCTTGAACAGCACAGGCAATAATATGTCCTATCATAAAGTAGCACATTATCAACATGGAATAGAAAAAAGGGACTGAGTTCTTGTTGAGGAGAAAAGCAGGGTTTGAAATTCCATAAGAGTCTTCCAAAACAAAACACGGCATTAACTACTGAATCCACTCAGATGTCTAGGCAAGCGGAGCATCTCTAGTCTTATCAGGTAGGAAATGACACTAGAAAAAAGAATGGGGAGAAACCCAAGAGAGAGAGATGTGGCAGTTGCCTATCCCTTCATTATCTCAAATTCTAGCTTTAATATATATATATATATATATATATATATAGAGAGAGAGAGAGAGAGAGAGAGAGAGGGAGGGGGTGGGTGGGTAGCGGGGGAATGTACATCCTTATCTGAGAACTATAACTACTACCAGTAAAGGGAGTGGCTGAAGTTCTCCAGCAGGACAAAAAGGAATTCTATGTGGGGTTGGAGACACCTGTATGCATCACATACTCCATGAATGAAAACAAGTTCCGGAGCTAAATCTTTTAAGCGCAGCAGCAACACAACTTAGAGAAGGAAGGAGAGAGTAGGAGAGGTGAGAAGAGAGAAGGATCTCTCGGAGTCTGCAGCATTGCTCAGAGAAGCTCGCTGCTTACATTTCATATGGGTCAATGACTTTACTTTGGGGGAATCTTTCTCGGGTCTTGTGTGTTGTTGTTCATTTGTTTTTGTTTTTTTTTAATGATTTTTATTAAGTTTTTCACAATCCACACAAGGAAAGAGGGGGAACAAAAAACAAGAAGATAGATCAGTAGGAAAGGGATAGGTACACACAGAAAAGAACAAAAACCCACCATATCTAACTAACATCTAATACATACAAAACAACTACTCAAACTATTCTAAAATGACTTCCACTCCAACCTCAGGATCTTTTCAAAATATTTCTTCACCTTAATTATCTATTCTTATCCCATTGTTTTTTCAGCTTTCTTCTCATAATCATATATCAAGGACCAATCTGTCCTCCTCAAAACTCTTCCTTCATTTCTTCTCAACAAAAAAGTTAATTCGTCCATGTCTCTTATTTCTTTAATTTTCTTCCACCAGTCTTCAATACTCGGGACCTCACCATTTTTCCAATATTTGGCAAAAACCATCCTCGCCGCCGTTGTGCAATAAGTAAATAATTTATCTTCTTTCTCATCCAATTTACAGTCATCATCTGTAAGTCCCAGAAGATAATATTCCGGTTTCTTCTTAAAGCTTTTCTTTAGTATTTTTTGTAATTCCTCATGAATAATAGACCAGAACTTTGTTGTTTCTTTGCATGTCCACCACATGTGGTAAAAAGTGCCTACTTGCTCACTACATTTCCAGCACTTATCTGATACATTTTGATACATATGGCTCAGTCTGCTCGGAGTTAAATACCACCTGTAAAACATTTTATACCAATTTTCTTTTAGATCCATAGCATATGTATATTTCAATTTTTTATTCCATATCCTTTCCCATTCTTGTTGTTCATTTGTTCAGTCGTTTCCAACTCATGGACCAGCCCACGCCAGAGCGCCCTGTCGGCCGTCACCTCCCCCAGCTCCTTCAGAGTCAAGCCAGTCAATTCAAGGATACCATCCATCCATCTTGTCCTTGGTTGGCCCCTCTTCCTTTTTCCTTCCATTTTCCCCAGCATCATTGTCTTCTCTAAGCTTTCCTTTCTTCTCATGATGTGGCCAAAGTACTTCATCTTTGCCTCTACTATCGTTCCTTCCAATGAGCAGTCAGGCTTTATTTCCTGAAGTACAGATGGACGGGTTTGATCTTCTCGCGGTCCAAGGCATTCTCAGAACTTTCCTCCAACACCACAGTTCAAAAGCATCTATCTTTCTTCGCTCAGCCTCCCCTATGATCTTGTGTAGGCGATGCTATATCTCAGGAGAGCTTTTACCATGCTTTTCCTGTTTGGCAGAGGGCTGAATGGGATGGTCCTTGGGGTTGCTTCCAACTCTATGATTCTATTAAAGAATGACTGAAGTGTTGAGAAACTCTAGCCTTTTCCTATGAGAATTATTTCAGGCCACACACTGTTACTTCCATTCCAGAGGTGTCTAGTGTATAATTCCCATAATCCACAACACAGGGCTGTCAAACTAGTTTTTGCCGAGAGCCATATCAACCTTACAGTTGCCTTCAAAGGACCACTGAATCTATGGACGGACAATCCATGGAGACAGAAGGCCAACTATGACTTTTTACATAGTGGTTGGTGCTCTTTAGTTTTCATCCAGTTTGGGTCCCCAGATGTTATTGAATGACAACTCCCATCACTTTTGATTATCCACCATGTGGGCTGGTGATAATAGGAATTGCAACCCAACAGCCCTTGCAGCTTTGAGGTTGGGGAAAGTTTAAAGGACATGTTAGAAGCCAGGCACCCTATCCACAAGCCTTGCATCTCAATCCAAACCCCATTCTCTTGACCTAAATAAAACAAAGAGCAGTCTTTCAGATGTTCCTGTATCCCAACTCTCATCAGCTCCATGCCTAATGAGGAGGAATTGGAATCCAGGGGTTGGAGTCCAGCGTTTGGAAGGCCACATAAAAGAACATGGTGGGCCACATTCAGCTCGTGGGCTTTGGGGTTGACACATGTACCCAATCACATGGCCAAGGCCTATGCAGAGTAGGAAATTGGGAACAAATATCTCTGGAAGCACTAGGATTTCTTCTGCTCAGCTTCTCTCAAACTAGAGACAGCAGGGTAAGGACAAAAAAGCATGCGCGCGCGCGCAGACACACACACAGAGAATGGGATGAGTGGATTTCTAGGCATCTCTCATATTCTGTTCCCAAGGATGGGGTCAATTCAAAGAACTTCTTCCCATCAAAACTCACGAGACAACAGTGGCATAAAAATCCAGTTCCAACAGGTGCGCAAAGGCTATTTGGAAACCTACTTGTTATGGAATACGAACCCCAACATTTCCCAGACAAATGGCCTTTCTTGGGAGTGGTTGTCCAAAATAGCATGTTTCCAATCACCTCAGGTTTATGAGGAGCAGGAATTTCAAGACGACTTCAGCCAGGATTCTTTCAGAAGTTGCACAGCCTATGAAACAGCAACACTGTGCAGATGTTCCAATGCCCTGAAGCAGCAACATCTACACACGAACACAAAATAAGCACCTCTGGCTAAGGAAAGGGGGATATGGGTTCCCCCCCCCCCCAAGGCTTCCTATTTTGATTGCTGTTCCGCTGTGATTTACACCGCAATCTGTGCCATTAGTAAATAAAGTCAAGAGAAGAAGAGCGGAGGGGGAAATGGGTCAATGGAGCCGTCTGCTTGAATTGCTCAGACTGGCGCAGCATACCTCGCTAGGGAGCTGCCAATTGCTACACTTATTCCAGCTTCTAATGCTCAATATGTTCGAAATATACACCTGCCAGGCTAAAAGAGTAAAATACACTCAAATCTGACCCTAGCCCTAGTCACAGAGAGACTCATCTGATACCTAGGCTGCATGATTTGGGAAAGTTACTTTTGCATTACATAGCCCAGAATCTCACAGTCAGTTGGCATGAGGATCCTGGTGTTTGTAATCCAAAAGCAACTTTCTGTCAACCTGAGATCATGGGATTTGCAAGAAATAGCAACAGGGTTTGGAAGCCACATGCAACTTTAGTTGCAATGATGGCAATATTATCTTGGAAACTGAGACAGGGATGCTATTGCATCTCTTTAGAGCAGGCATGGGCAAACTTTGGCCCGTCAGATATTTTGGACTTCAACTCCCACCATTCCTAACAGCCTCAGGCCGCTTCTTTTTTCTTTCCCCTTTCCTTTTCTGCTTAACTTAAGGGGGGAAAGGAAAGGGTCTGAGGCCATTAGGAATTGTGGAAGTTGGAGTCCAAAACACCTGGAGGACCAAAGTTTGCCCATGCCTGCTTTAGGTGCACAAAGCAATATTATGTCAGAGTGTTACGATTGATAATTGTCATTTTGGGGCAACTTAAAAGTAATGTAAGAGCAACACACTCTTGATATACAGTCTGCACAATACAGCGGAATGGGTGCAAGAAGAGTACTGTGACAAAATCAAATCACAGGTCCAACTAAGCTTCAATGCCAGACAGATGTCTTTAAGTCAGAGCAATATCTCATGGCACTCTAATTTTCATAACCTGTCATAAGAAATCCTAGGTCAAATCTCCCTTGAACAGAAACAAGGAAGGAAAAGATGGAATGCAGATGGAGGAGTATGTTTTATTATTTATTATTGCGGGATCCTCCCCTTGCTCCAAGGGACTAAAAGCTGCATATGAGTTCTTTCCCACCCATGTTTTATCCTCACCAAAGGACTGCAAGGTAGGTTATTCTGAGAAATGATAACAGTCATAATTTTATCCAGTGAGTTTCACAATTGGTGTGTGTGTGTGTGAACCCGGGTCTCCCCATTCTAACCCAAAACCTGAAACCAAGGTACTCAACATGGTGTCCCCCAAGTCTTTTGGTAGACAACTTCTTAGAAGAATGGAAACCTATCCTCCCTCCCCCCGCCCCTTCTCTCTCTGAGGGAAAGAGAAGCACTTTATATGTAGACTTGGAAATATAAACGGTAGCGATATGGCATGTTAATGTTCAAATAAGCAGAAGTAAACTGTGGGACTTAAGGTGGAAGGAAAAGCTAATAAACTATAAAGAAAGTGACAAAAGGGAAGCAAGAAACCCACTTTTAAAATCAATTTATGTATATATGTTTGTAGTTTAGATGTATATGTAATCAGAATAAAGATGTATGTTGTGTACTTTGATATGCCATCCTTGCTAGGTCTATGTATTATCGAAGGCTTTCATGGCCAGAATCACTGGGTTGTTGTTGGTTTTTCGGGCTGTATGGCCATGTTCTAGAAGCATCCTCTCCTGACGTTTCGCCTGCAACTATGGCAAGTATCCTCAGAGGTTGTGAGGTTTTGACGTCATAACCTCTGAGGATGCTTGCCACAGATGCAGGCAAAATGTCAGGAGAGAATGCTTCTAGAACATGGCAATAAAGCCCGAAAAACCTACAACAACCCAGTTGCTGGGTCTGTTTGTGTTTATGTATTAATTAAGGTTTGTTATTATGAATTTGTTCTTTTTAAAATGTCCATTAAAATATTGGGGACAAAATGGAATACAACTTCCCAGAGGCCCAGCCATCATGCTCAGGCTGTGAAGGTTTCCAGTGAAAACACCTTGAGATCATTAAGTTGCTTAGTCTTCCTCTAACCACTGCACATGCTATATTCTCCCCCTCTTTTACCATCCAGAGTGAGGAAGAGGGACCGGAAGGTAATAGGGAAAAATATTCTCAGATATACTGAATATAGTTTCCTAGCCACCAGGTTATTAATGTGTCTGGGCCTGAGCATCTGTATAGGAACTGCAGATGTAATAGGGAGGCGGCAAGCTCAAATGTCCTGACTGGAGGCAAACCAAGTGCGTATGTTATAGAAAAATCCTACTTAAGCTTGCAAGGTCAGCAACACAACCGAGCAATTTCGTCTGCAGACCAGCGCTTGCTGCAGGTAATCCACCACTGTCCCATATGAGTTATTTATTATTATCTGACTAAATTGATTGTTTTGTGTTTTTTTTTCCTCCCTACTTTCTTCTTCACAAAGCTCTGTCAAACAAATGGCTTGTTAACCTCCTTCCTTTGGTACTCCTTTCTTGGGAAGGCTTATTATATGTAGCTATATCTGAGAGTCACAGTATTTCTTCCCTCCGTAGAACCGGCAAAACGTCCCTTCCCAACAGGTCCAGGAACGGCTGAGAATGCAAGAATATTAACACATTCCCCGACCTCGGTTCCATGGCTATGGGAAGATAAAATCAAAAGCCAAAGAGAAATGGAAATCCGGTTTAAACATCCCACTCTGATGATATCATGTGAGGAGCTGGCAGTGCTGAAATAAATGCAGACGAGTCAACGTTCTCCTCCGCGCACAAGTTCTGGAGATGTTCTCCTCAAAAAGAAAGTGGCTTTAGATATCAACAGCCCAGTCTTGTCTGCCATCCTGGGCGCTAGCATGCAACATTCAAAAGTGTGTGGATTTCCAGATTAAGTGCAGGCCAAGGACCTTGCAAAACAAACCAACAAACAAAGATCCTCCCTCTTATTTGTAACCTTGGCACAAGCCGGTCCACTTACCTGGAGCTGACGGCCAGGCAGGCCACTATGGGTCACTGGAGAACCAACGGGAGACTGGACACGGTATTAGACACAACAGGTATCATCAGATGCTATGCCCTTACCATGGACAGTGTCTGCAAATGAAGGGCAATAGTGGCAGCCCACAGGTGAACACGCTCTGTTGCAATATTGCTCTCTAGATAATGGATGGATAATCTAGAGGTTTGAGGACAACAAATGCCATCCCCATTTGCTAGTGGCTGGTAGAGCTGCAGTCCTCTTCACTGCAGCATCATACATAGCCCAGCCTGACTATACAATACACCTATAACAACTCTTTCTTAATTTATTTCTCAGTGTAATTCATTAAGGGCACTTTCCTTGCTACTCTTGCATCTAAGGATGAGTCTATTACAGGCATGGGTAAACTTGATCCCTCCAAGTTCAACTTCGACTCCCACAATTCCTAACAGCCTATCAGCTGTCCAAAATAGTTGGAGGGACAAGTTTACCCATCCTTTGTCTATTACTTTTCTATTTCTCTTCTGCTTCCAGGCTTCCCATTTTTCTTTAAAATAGTGGGGAAGTAGCGGGAGCTTTACTTGATATGAGATCTGACCAGGGAACAATAGGCCTCCTCACCCCTAGATAATACTACATCTGCTAATAGCATCTTTTAGGAAGCATCTCCTTTAATCATGTCAAGTTCTGTCCAATTTCTCTTGCAGCTCAAGATGTACCTCAACATTGCAGTGTATAGCCAGTTATTCTCAGTTGTACACTTTCATGTACTATTTACTATTTTCTGGCTGGGATGGAGCATCTCTACTTTATCAACATGCAAACTTGACAAGCAAGGCAAGGAGACGGCTAAATGGATTGACCATAGAGAAAAAAAAATGTATCTATGTATGTATGTGTATGTGCCTTCAAGCTGCCTGAAGGACTAATGGTGACGTAAGATTTACAAAGATCTCATAGGGTTTCCTTAGGCAAGGAATACTCAGAAACAGATTCTTCCTCTGAAACACAACCTCTGGCACCTATCTTCCTTGAGGGTCTCCCATCGCAGCACAAAGCAGAACTGACTCTACTTTGCTTCCAAGTCCACATGGGATCTAGTCCTTTAGGGCTCATAGAAAAATAAGAGTTTAGTATAGGTGCGAGAGAAGACAACTGAGATTAATCTACACACATTTTATGTTAGTTTCCCCATGCACATTTTGATAGTTTAAAGTCTTTTATTTATTTATTTATTTATTTATTTATTTATTTATTTGCGTCACTTATATCCCTCCCATATCAGCCCGCAGGCAACTCAGAAAAGAAACAAGAAAGACGATATCGATTCGGCAAACCACTTATTAAATTTAGGAATAGGGCCCTTGGGCTCTAAGTATAGTAAAAAGATGATTACACAAGGAAGAGGCAATTCTCCATTGTAAGAATTGTACTTCTGAGGAATCTCACCAGAAATGGCAGTGCTCGCTTCCTCTTGCAGCCTCCTTTTAAAGTTGCCGGGTTGCAATGGCATAGTAATCGGGAGAAATGCCTAATTTTGAAAGCATTACAAACTCAAGTACACAGTTAACACTTAGAAGTGATGTATACCCATGACTCACATACATGTCTTCAGTCGGCATGCATATTATATGTTCTGAATTATCGGTTAGAGCAGGCATGAGCCAAGAATTGTGGGAGTTGAAGTCCAAAACATCTGGAGGGAAAGCCGACATTTGCCCATGCCTGGGTTAGAGTTCTGTTTTCCATATGTTTGTGATGTCGCGCAATGCACCAGTGAAAGGAGGAACACAGAAACCTTGGACAGACCCAGGCCACTGGGTCATTTAGCTTGACAGCAGCTGTTTGAAAGAGAAGTCTTTCCAAGCCCTGGATGAATATGAACCTGGAGAAATCGGCATGCAAAGCAGGCACTCTCCCACTGCTCAAGAGAGGAAAGGGAGAGATGAAGGAAAGCAGCTCAAAAGTAGAAAGAGAGGTGAAAGAGGCTCTAATCTCTGGGTACCAGAATTGTGGCAAACGCTAGGCTTTTTCAAACATCACTTTCATCAGCAAGGTCTACACATTGCCAAGTGTGAAGGAGTTGCATTGGCTCTCCTTGGATCTTGGGCGGCTGCACATACAAATTGTTCCCTTCAACTGGTGTGTTCTTTTACTCTGTAAAAATGCTACCCCAAATCAAAACCATATATACCCTAACTTCAAGAATGGAAAAAAGGACAACCAAAACAATTACTGTCCGGTCAGCCTCACATCGATACTAGGCAAGATTCTGGAAAAGATAATTAAAGAAATCATCTGCAAACACTTAAAAAGGAATGTGGTCATCGCTAATAGTCAACATGGATTTATCAAAAACAAGTAATGCCAGACTAATCTGATCTCTTTTTTCGATAGTCACAAGCTGGGTAGATTCAGGGAAAGCCGTGAATGGAGCATATCTGGATTTCAGGAAGGTCTTCCTTTGACAAGGTCTCCCATGACCTTCTGGCAAACAAACTAGCTCAAAACTATGGTTAGGTGGATCTGTAATTGGTTAAAGCACACAAACCCAATGGGTGATTCTCCCCAATGCTTCTTCTTCATCCTGGAAAGAAGTGACAAGTGGAGTGCCATAAGCAGGGTTCCATCCTGGGCCCGGTTCTGTTCAACATATTTACTAATGACTTTGATGAAGGGTTAGAAGGCAAGATCATCAAGTCTGCAGACGGGACCAAATTAGGATATCTAACAGCCAAGAAGACAAGAGCAGAATTCAGAAAGATCTTAACAGATTAGAGAAATGATTGGCCAAAACTAACAAAATGACAGAGAGCTCTGGTGTCTACTGATCCATGAGGTCATGAAGAGTTGGAAGCAACTAAATGGATAAACAACAACGACAAAATGAAGTTTAACAGGGACAAATGCAGGATACTCCACTTAGACAGAAAAAAATGAAATGAAAAGATACAGAATGGGGGATGCCTGGTTTGATAGCAATATGTGTGAAAAAGATCTTGGCATCCTCGTGGACAGGAGGATGAACATGAGCCAACAATGTCATGCTGTGGCTAAAAAGCCAATGGGATTTTGGCCTGAACAAATAGGAGTACAGTAGAGTCTTGCTTATCCAACCTTCACTCATCCAATGTTCTGTATTATCCAACGCAGTCTGCCTCCTGCTTGGATCCACAACTGTTTCAATACTTTGTGATGGTTTGGCGCTAAATTCATAAATACAGTAATTACTACATAACATTACCATGTATTGAACTGCTTTTTCTGTCGATTTGTTGTAAAACATGATGTTTTGGTGCTTAATTTGTAAAATCATAATTTGACATTTAATAGGCTTTTCCTAAGTCCCTCCTTATTATTATCCAATGTTTTCGCTTATCCAATGTTTGCTGGCCCATTTAGTTGGATAAGCAAGACTCTACTGTATAGTACTGGATCCAAGGAAGTCATGCTACCCCTCTATTCTGCCTTGGTCAGACCACACCTGGAACCACACTTTGTTCAATTCTAGGCACTGCAATTGAAAGGAGATGTTGACTCTAAGCTGTGTCCAGAGGAGGGTGACTCAAAGGATCAAGGGTCTGGAGAACAAACCCTATAAGGAGCGGCTTCAAGAGCTGGGCATGTTTAGCTTTCAGAAGAGAAGTCTGAGAGGAGACATGATGAGGGCCATGGATAATAAGGTGAGGGGAAATCATAGGGAAGAGAGAACAGACTTGTTTTCTGCTGCCCTGGAGACTAGGACACAGAACAATGCCTTCAAACTACAGGAAAGGAGATTCCACCTGAACATTATGAAGAACTGTGAGCGACGTTCAGCAGTGGAACTCTCTGCCCCAGAGTGTGGTGGAAACTCAGTTTTTGGAGGCTTTTAAACAGACTGGATGGCTATATGTCGGGAGTGCTTTGAATGCAATTTTCCTGCCTCTTTGTCAGAATGGGTTTGGACTGGATGGCCCACAAGATCTCTTCCAACTCTAGGATTCTATTATTCTATATCGTGGATGTTGTTGTTCATTTGTTCAGTCGTCTCCGACTCTTCGTGACCTCATGGACCAGCCCACGCCAGAGCTCCCTGTCGGCCGTTACCACCCCCAGCTCCCTCAAGGTCAGTCCAGTCACTTCAAGGATGCCATCCATCCATCTTGCCCTTGGTCGGCCCCTCTTCCTTTTGCCTTCCACTTTCCCCAGCATAATTGTCTTCTCTAGGCTTTCCTGTCTCCTCATGATGTGGCCAAAGTACTTCAACTTTGTCTCTAGTATCTTTCCCTCCAGTGAGCAGTCGAGCTTTATTTCCTGATATCGTGGATACTTCATTTAAAAAATAGAAGTCAATCAGAAAGTTATTTTCCCATTCATTTCCTATTGAGAAAACGGCTTTCATCAAATTCCTGGGTGCATATCATATCCAGGCAGAACAATTTAGAACTTGATTTTGCATTTGTACGATATGTAGGAGAGATATGTAGGATATGTAGGAGTCAGTGACCAACATAAACACTGACTGAGCCCACGCAGCCTCAAGATATAGATCCCATGCGAAGAAGAACATTTTTAGGGAAAGCACTTTGATTTTCTATAATTTCCAAACATTAAGAACAGAGCAACTCCATATCCCCAGAGAGCCATTCATAAACATTGGCTGGGTTACTGAAAGAGTTGCGGAACATTACTTTCTCTGACCAACATTTTCAAATTTAGACAAAAGAACTCCCTAAAGCCCTATAACAATCAGAAAGCCTCACTACTCTCACTTGCTTTTTTACCCCTAAAGTTGAAAATTATTGTTTGATTTGAAACACCATTTCGTACCCTCCATAGAACAAAAGCAAGTCTAGGAAAGGCTGCAGCCACCTGCCTGAGTCTGATTCTATTGGGAAAATATGGCCTGCTCTTTCACTCTGAATATGAATGACTCTTGCACTTTGAACTCAGATTGCAGCCACTGAAATAAACCCAGGACAAAGGGGGGGGAAATGGAAGGAGAGAGAGAAACTAGGACATTTTAAAGAGAGCTGAAAAACAGAACAGTTCAAGGGTAAACCCTTTTAATCCTGACCGTCCATAGACTCAGAAAAGCTTGTGGTTTTGTCTTTTGCAGAAAGCCAATTATGTCCCGTTAAGAGTCAGGTGCTTCATAAATCTAGCAAAAGTCCTGACCACAAGAAGCACGGGTTCTTTTGTCAGCCATAGATGAAACCTGTCTAGGAAGGCAATGATACATTTATTCTGCAGGAAAGCTCCATTTTTTGTATTGAATTCTGCACCTTGACACCCGCTAAGGTTTGTGTTAATAAAAAAAAAAGTATCAGCCAACTTGGGTTACACAGGTTCTCAAATCCATTGGCAGGCAGATCACAGCAGGCTGGGAGCCGTATGTGCCTCAGTGCCATAGATAAATACACAAAAGCAGCTGCAGCTGCTTCTCTCTCTGCTTGGGATCAGGCAGATGCCAGCCTTCAATTTCAGGTAAATTGTTAGCCTGTCCTCTGCTCTACAAAGACTGAATGCTTGACTGGGATACTAGGGCTGGGTGAATATTATGTTCACTCTGAGTGCTGAAGACCTACAATACAGTTCGAAGAGGCTTTGATTTCCAGAGTGGTTAATAATGACTTCCCGTCACTTGCTGACTTCAATGACAGCTAAATGAGGAACATTAATTTCGCTGGCAGAAGGACAGCAGCGTGCAACCGTTCAGATGCAGCTGGTTTCTACAGAGAGGAATCATAGCTCAGTGGAAGAACACATGCTTGACATGCAGGCCTTCCCAGGCTCATTGCCTGGCATTTTCAAAGCTGATGCTGTTGCATGCCTTCAAGTCCTTTCTGACTTATGGCAACGTTAAGGTGCTTCTTGACAGAATTTATTCCGAGGGGGCTTGCCCTTACCTTCCTCTGAGGCTGGGAGAGTATGACTTGTTCAAAGTCAATGAGTAAGTTTCTAGGGCCAAACAGGGATTCAAACTCTTGACCTCAGACCAAGGTTTTGGTATCTAATTGAACCCCCAAATCATGAAATATATAAAACCCAGCAAGCTGCCGTGCCTTTTGTCTCACATTAATCTTCTGTGTAAACTGTCCCTTAAATTTTATCTGGTCGCACCCAAGATCCATAATTCCCTCACAATGGTATGGAGGAAAATTACCCAGCGAATGTATGTTAGAGTGCCTCCTGCTCCTATTGATAATATCAGGACTATCTCTGAGAATGATCTGGCACCCAAGCCCAAAGCCAATTTCAACTGTTGAGCTGGACATCATCCCCAAATATCTATTGTATATTAACCCAATTATGATCAATGGATCCAGACCATTAAGCTCACCATGGGCCCAATACCTGGTAACACACCACATTCCTTTTGGATAGTGCCCCTTTCAGGAACAGACCATTAAACAGTCGGACACTTAAAATGCTCCAATGATGGTTGACTGAATGTCCTGGCATCACCAAGAGCCAACCAAAGAAGATGTCCAATGGAGTCCTGAGCCACTCAGGACGCAGATCCTAGCCAGGCTGATTTCCAACTGATCAGGAGCTGGCAAGGTTTCTTGAATGGCTGCTAAATGGAAAAAGTGTTCTGTGTTCACATGGTAGTATGTCAGTACTTTGGAGAGCTCTCCCCACTGACATCCTCTCAGGCCACTGAGAACAAACCTCTGCTTTGGCCTTCTACCCTGTCTGTGTCTGATTTGGCCTTCTGGATTAACAAGATACGCTGGGCCTCCAAACCTGTGATTCTTGCAGTTGCTGAAATCACTCAAAAGTTTGAAGCCCTGCTTGGCCACAGGACACTCAACACACCATACCATGTTTTCACAACAAGGATGGGGGCAAATGTCAGCTATAGGACTTATGAAGTACAAGAGTGCTACTAAAAGTTGTAAGTTATATAGTATCATAAGAGAGTAGAAGGTATAAAAGCAATCAGATCATGAGGGTTAGGTTTGCAGAATTGTTCCCTTGTTTGTTAGTGTAATTTGTGTGAGTTTCTCCATGTAGGAGTGTGAGTTGTGGCTGTGTTTGCATTTTGATTTGGTTTTGTAGCTCTTTGTAACAGCAAAAATGTTGCTGCATGGTTTTAGCATTATATATTATCTATCTTATTTCATGCTTAGACCATGGGTCTTTCACATACAAAACAAACAAGTATATATAAACCCAATTACTATAAAATTATAAAATATCAAACAATGCAACATTAAAAATACTATATAAACTAGCTCTTGTATTGTTAGAAACCATGTAACATTCAATATTATTGAATACTTAAACAAGAGAACTTTGAATATAAGCAGCCACACAAATTTTCAGTGCCGACCCATTTCACACTCTGCTTTTTCTCTCTTTCGGACTTTATATGTAATAAAAATGTCTTATTTGTATTATTAATGCTTTTATTAACATTCTTTCCTATTTAATAAAAAAGTTACTTATTTAAAAAAACACTACAACATGCTGGCTCTCAAAATGGGGTTGAACAAAACTGTGGTGACTGCAAAACTTTGGGTAGCAATTAAAATCACTCACAAGGAAGTCTTGGAAATTTCATTAATGCTAGGTTACTACTATACAGCAAAGTTTGGAATTTTATTTCCACCTGTGACTGAAAAAACACCAAAATTTGCAAGTGCTTTCATTTCTTGTGTAGAACAAAAAGTGAATGCAGGAGGAGTCAGATTTAGTCATCCTGATATTCGAAAGAAAAGTCTGCTCCTTTTTTCCGTGCCTGATTTCTTTATTGCATTTGCTGCATGGATTGCCTTTATTTTTCACCAGGGATTTGTTTTGCATATACAAGATAATGACATTTATATCCAAAATCATTTGTGGTTCCCCTAAGTTTTCTTCATTAAATAAAGACCGCAGTGGGATATCGTTTTATTGCTGCTGTAGTTAGATATGTGGAATTCAGAAAACCCAATCTCTTACTATAACCCTGAAATTGACCTATAGATATGGTTCTACCTTCTATAGCAGGTTTGGGCTAACTTGGGCCCTCCAGGTGTTTTGGACTTCAATTCCCACAATTCCGAACAGCCAGAGGCCCCTTCTTTTTCCTTTTCCCTTTCCTTTTCCACTTAAGTGGTTGAGGGGGGAAAGGAAAGGGCCTGAGGCTGTTAGGAATTGTGGGAGTTGAAGTCCAAAACACTTGGAGGACCAAAGTTTGCCCATGCCTGTTCTATAGACACCAAATCTGCATAGTGCGAAGCTGCCATATCAGTACACTTATAATATGACTTCCCTTCAGAGTTCTTTAGCCACATTTGAATTCATCATTTCAGCTGCAATGGTTGTTATAGCAAATTGTTTAGTTAGCAAAGGAGAACTGTGCAAATTCTCTGAGTATCATTAGAGAAGGAACAATCAGCAGGCAGTGAAGATTGTTCAAATCGTAGAAGGAAGTCTTTGCTGTCTCTTCCTCTTCTCAAACAGAGATGCATGTTTATCATTCCTGCTCTGTGTATATATTTCCAAACCTCAGAGCTTCTGCATCTTTAATGCCAAAGGCTGAAGGACCAGGATATACATGAAGGTCGGGGCTTCTCTGCCAAGTTCTCATTATAGGTTGTTTTTAAGGCTCTTTTTTTTAAAAAAAACAGCAATGCCAGCAGGCTCAATGGTAGTGCATCACACTTGCTAAATGCTTCAGGATGTGGAAGGAATATAGACTTCACTGGTCAGTAACGAGAATCCAGGTGAAAAGAGTATCCATTTTTCAACCAGCTTTGCTTGTTTTAAGATCTTTCTTTCTGCGAGGTATCAGACCACGCAAGGTTCTCCGGGGCATTGGCAGTTCAGCACAAGATTAAAATAAAATTAATTTTCGCTTCTTAAGTTATACAGGGCTTGGTTGGCGTGATTGCTCTGAGACTTCAGGAGGTCCCTGGCCAAGGCAGTTAATTGGATTGCAAACAGCCTAATTTGGCCCAGTGAAAGATTCCATCTTTTATCTTTCCTGCACTATGCCCTATTAAGGCCGAAGCGACTTTCCAGCTGGCCTCTGTAAAATGACTTATTTAGATTTCTGTCCTAGCCCAATTCAGATTTGCATCCATCCTTTTATTCTGTCAACAAGGACAAGGGACTGTTAACACTATCAGCATTCAGAGAATCCTTCTCTGTGGTGGCCCCTCAGCTGTGGAACGCCCTGCCTGCAGATATCAGATCGGCCCCCTCCCTGCTGGCGTTTCGGAGGAAAGTGAAGACCTGGCTGTTCGAACAAGCATTTGATTAAACAGTGTAATTGAACATAGGAATACGGAATAATGGATGATGAGACTGGATTCTGATTTTACTGTTGAGGCGCTAATGATTGATATACGGATGTTTAATGATTTATGTTACAATTGTTTTTAATTGCCCTATACTTGTCTCGTGATGTTTTGTATTGATGTTGTTCACCGCTTTGAGTTGCCTGAGGGCTGAGAAAAGCAGTATATAAATAAAGTAAATAAATAATAAATAAATCCCATCACTGTTATGTGCAACTTAGTTTTGTTGATGTGGATTGGATTTTTGTCACGGATCCGTATCTAGTGTGTTCGAGACACTAGAACACCTCCATGCTATGGGTTTCATAGCTAAGGTCACAGAATGGAAACATCTGGAGGCCCTGATAACATAAACTGGCTCAGACTGGAAGGCCTGGAGGGACTTTGGGGAGTTGAGGGGAAGTTGGGGTTTGAAACAGAGAAATTGCCCGCGTTTTCTTCATTCTCCCATGTCTGTATCAGCCAAGTCAATAGTTCCTACTCTGAGCATGGAGAAACCCACATGGCACCATGATGCCACACAAATGTCAAAGACAGACAGCCAAAAGTTTAAAAAGGAAAAAGAGTGAACAATCCTAATTCAAGACCAAAACAGCCAAATACAAAGGGATTCAAATACAAAGAGCCAAATATGTTTGAATGGTTTTAATTGTGAATCCTTTAAAACCGTTTATCTTTAATTCTGTTTTAATATTTGCATATTTGTATATTTTAAATGCTGTGCTAACATTTTTATGTTAAGCCAATTTGAGTCCCCTTCAGGGGAGATAAAGCGGGGTATATATAAATAGAATAATAAAAAATAATAATTCATACCCAGAGCTCAGTATCCAAAACATTCTGTCAAGATGGAGACATTTTTCAGCTTTATTATTCCTGGTGGGTTTTTTTAGTCTCCAGTTCTTTCCATACAAAAAAAAAAAGTGTGGATTTGGAAAAATGCAAACAATTTAAGCTTCTACCCTGGTCTTTCGATCCAGAAGTGCAAAAGGCAGCCAGGCAAGAAGCAGCATGATTAGTTACGAGGAAACAGCAAGCCAGAAGACAAAATCTCTCCCTGCCTGATGCCAATACAGGAATTAAGAAGGAAACTATGAACATGAACAAAATCTGGCTACCAATATTTAAAAACTCTAAAGTCAGGACAGTAAAAGAAGAACAACACTCAAAAAGCTGGGGGAATTCCAGAAAAGAATCCATCAGGGTCAGCTAACACCTCCCAACAAAGGAGCCTCCAGGCAGCAACCTGCCAGGCTTTGAAGTTGGCCAACTGCAACATTCATATTTGCCTCCAACAGACAAGAGTTATTTCTTCCACCCTGGACATTCCACAGGTATATAAACCTCACTTGCCTAGTTTCCAACGTACCCCTCAACCTCTGAGGATGCCTGCCATAGATATAGGTGAAACATCAGGAGAGAATGCTTCTGGAACATGGCTATACAGCTCAGAAAACTCACAACAACCCAGTCAAGAAGAAAGTCAGCCTGTGTGCCATCGCCCGGCTCCAATCAATTGAGGGAACAGCAGGAACAAACGTGGGCAGCAGAGAAACCTTTTAATAACAATGCAGGGTTATGCATCCATTTGTGTGTGCGTGTGCTTTCATTTGCCTGGGGACCCATGGCAATCCCATGAAAATCATAGAACTATTTAGATAAGGAACATTCAGAGGTGATTTTGCCAATCCCTTCCACTGAAGTATAGCCCACAGTACCTGGTATTCATTTACAGCCTTCCATCCAAGGACTGGCCACAACTGACCCTGCTTAGCTTCTAAAATAAGATAGGACCTGGTACTTTTAGGTTAAAATTGGATAGGATCAGGTACCTTTACCTCTATAAAAGCTTCCCAATCAGTCCGAGTCTGTAGTCTACACAACAAAAGCACTCTCCTAGAATCCTAGGAGTTCAACCCCATTCTGCCTCCATGCAGGAAAAGCAGCATCAAAGCAACCCCGACAGATGTGTTTCCTCTAAGAAAACATCTTCATCCATGCCTCGCTACAGTCCAACAGGATTATGATCCGGCAACCAAACACAAATATTTTATGCCTTCGCACCTACACTGTATTGCTGTGACCCTAAGGCCTGATCAAACTCAATGATTTTGCTCCTGGCTAAAGTTATAATATGCAGACGTTTTGGTTTTGTAATTCTACATATATGTTTTATTGGGATGGCGTTCAATGTTGTTGTGCAATGTGCAATGACAATATAGTTATTCTATTCAGATATGTAAACACGTTGTCTGTGGATCCTAATTCATGACATAACCCAGGTATGGGTAAACCCAGGCCTGGGAGCCAGATGCAGCCCCTTGGGCTCTTTTCTCAGGCCCTCCTCTCTCTAACCATCCTATCCTTCCTTCCTTCTCTCTTTTCCTTCCTCCTTCCACCCTTCCCTTCCTTCTGTAAGTTCCCTCTTCCTCCTTCAGTCCTTCCCTTCCACCCTTTCATCCTTCTTTCCCTCTCTCCTTTTAGCTGGGAGAAGAGAAGCTAAAGAGGGAACATGAGAACCATGTTTCAAGATTTCAAAGGATGTCCCGTTGAGGAGGAGGGGGAAACTGACTTTCTGCTGCTCTAGAGACCAGGCACAAGGGAGCAATGGGTTCAAATGGCAAGGAAAGAGATAGGAAGAACTTCCTGAGAGTAAGAACCATTGGAGAGTGGCATAGGTTGTCTCGGAGTGTGGTGAAGTCTCCTTCTCTGGAGGCTTTTCCGCAGAGGCTGTCTATCAGGAGTGCTTTGCTTGTGCCTTCCTGCATGGCAAGGGGTTGGACTGGATGGCCCTTGGAGGTCTCTTACAGATCTATTTATTTATTTATTTATTTTTATTTCACAGTTTTCTATACCGAGCTTCTCAACCTCATTGAGGGACTCAGCCCGGTTTCCAGCCATAAAAAACATATACACTCATTAAAATATCATATATCACAATTACAAAAACAACTTTAAAAACACTATATATAAAACTACAGTGGTCAGTCGTCCTATTAAGATGGATCTACATCAACTTCCATCCAGGGTCCTATGGTGTTGTCTCATTCATCGAAGGCCTGACTCCACAGCCACGTCTTCACCCGTCTTCACCCTAGAATCTAGCATTCTAGGATTATATATCAAGAGTAAGCAATACAGGGTCTAATGGATACACTTTTTCTCTCCCGTCCACCATCTCATCCTGGAGCCCCTGGTGGTGAAATGGGTTAAACCCTTGTGCCAGCAGGACTGCTGACTGACAGGTCAGCAGTTCAAATCTGGGGAGAGCTGATTGAGCCCCCTCTGTCAGCTCCAGCTCCTCATGTGGGGACATGAGAGAAGCCTCCCACAAGGATGGTAAAACATTAAATACCTGGGCGTCCCCTGGGCAACATCTTTGCAGACAGCCAATTCTCTCACACCAGAAGGGACTTGAAGTTTTTCAGACAGCCATCACTCCCATCCAGTTTCATCTAAGCTCAGAAACTTCCTGACTTCATAGGATATTCCTGAGACAGCAAGGGGCAAAAAGCCTTGTTCTCTCCATTCTTAGAGCCTCAGGCTACAAACCTATAAAGAATATTAAGCAGCAAGGAATCCAGCAGTTATAGGTGGGTTTAAGAACTAGAAGCTATCCTTAATCACAAAGCACACAGGCTTTCAGTAAGTTAACGTACGATAATTACAAAGAGTTGAGACACAGGAATAGAGTAAATGGAGAACTGGCAGCAGAAATTACGAAAGCTAAGCTATACCACCTAGCCTTTCTCTATGTGCATTCCAAAGGCATAGACACCACAGGAAAAGACCACAGAAGCAAAGTTAGGGACAAACTTTAAGTCAAAGCCAGGGCATGTGGACTAGACATGTTTTAGAGTAAACTCCAACAGTAACTCTATTCTATCAGGGACTATCATGCTTAAGCATTTGCATGTTGGAATGCAAGCTGATTACAACTAAAAGCCAAATGAAGTCATACTTGCTCTAAGGAGCAGTTCTCATTATTAATCTTCAGAAGCCTGAAGAAGAGATAATACAGGCTCTTGAGAACATTACTTGATTTCAGGCTGTTAGAAAGTGAGATTCCAAAGGAAGCCACCATAGAACTTAAATTTTCTTTACATATGTATGCATGTATGTATGTATCAGGAACTTGGCATGCGATATAGTGCATCGGGGATGTGGGGAGAGCAAGAGCCCAAAGCATTCAGGAAAACAAGCATCTCCAGAAAGACCAGAATCACTTATGGTTTTGTTCAGAAGACATACTAAACCACGGCTTATCTTACCAAGACGAAGCTTAACTACTCGGATGGCAGCCAGGTTACTAACTGGTGCTTCTTACAGAGAGCGGTCAACTCTCCTGTTTAAGGAGCTCCACTGGCTGCCGTTCATTTTCCGGTCCCAATTCAAGGTGCAGGTTCTTAACTACAAAGTCCTGAATGGTTTGGAACCCGCCTACCTGTGTGACCGCATTTCTGTGTACGAACTCACACAATCTCTTCAATTATCCGGAGAGGCCCTGCTCGCGCACCCACCTCCTTCACAGGCGCGATTGGTGGGGACGAGGGAGAGGGCCTTCTCGGTGGTGGCCCCCCGACTCTGGAACTCACTTCCCAAGGACATCAGACATGCCCCAACTCTGACAGTCTTTAGGAGGAGCCTGAAAACATGGTTGTTCCAATGTGCCTTCCCAGAATAAGGAAAACTCTCAGCAATATGCCCTCAAAATACACTTTACCACTGATTTAGGACTGACTGCGTTCTCTCATCCCTCTTTGAAAAACCCTATCCCAGTTATATCCTACTTTGTTCATGCCCAGCATTATTTTTTAAAATTTAAATTATTACATTTGGCCCGGCCATAGGTTTTTTTAAATGCTTGTGTGTTACTGTTATTGTTTATTGTTTTGTTTATGTTACTTATATTAATTGTTTTGTATTGATTGTTTCTGTTATTGCTTTTGTTTACTGATGTATTGTGGGCTTGGCCTCATGTAAGCCCCACCGAGTCCCTTGGGGAGATGGTAGCGGGGTATAAATAAAGTTTTATTATTTATTTATTATTACTCCTTGTTGTTCATTCGTTCAGTCGTCTCCGACTCTTCGTGACCTCATGGACCAGCCCACGCCAGAGCTCCCTGTCGGCCGTTACCACCCCCAGCTCTCTCAAGGTCAGTCCAGTCACTTCAAGGATGCCATCCATCCATCTTGCCCTTGGTCGGCCCCTCTTCCTTTTGCCTTCCACTTTCCCCAGCATAATTGTCTTCTCTAGGCTTTCCTGTCTCCTCATGATGTGGCCAAAGTACTTCAACTTTGTCTCTAGTATCTTTCCCTCCAGTGAGCAGTCGGGCTTTATTTCCTGGAGGATGGACTGGTTGGATCTTCTCGCAGTCCAAGGCACTCTCAGAACTTTCCTCCAACACCACAGTTCAAAAGCATCGATCTTCCTTCGCTCAGCCTTCCCTAAGGTCCAGCTCTCACATCCGTAGGTGACTACAGGGAATACCATGGCTTTGACTAGGCGGATCTTTGTTGCCAGTCTGATGTCTCTACTCTTCACTATTTTATCGAGACTGGACATTGCTCTCCTCCCAAGAAGTAAGCGTCTTCTGATTTCCTGGCCACAGTCTGCATCTGCAGTAATCTTTGCACCTAGAAATACAAAGTCTGTCACGGCCTCCACGGTTTCTCCCTCTATTTCCCAGTTGTCAATCATTCTTGTTGCCATAATCTTGGTTTTTTTGACGTTTAGCTGCAACCCGGCTTTTGCGCTTTCTTCTTTCACCTTGATTAGAAGGTTCCTCAGCTCCTCCTCACTTTCGGCCATCAGAGTGGTGTCATCTGCATATCTGAGGTTGTTAATGTTTCTTCCAGCAATTTTCACCCCAGCTTTGCATTCATCCAGCCCCGCACATCGCATGATGTGTTCTGCATACAAGTTAAAAAGGTTGGGTGAGAGGATGCAGCCTTGCCGTACGCCTTTCCCAATCTTGAACCAGTCTTTTGTTCCGTGGTCAGTTCTGACTGTTGCGACTTGGTCCTTGTACAGATTCCTCAGGAGAGAGACAAGGTGGCTTGGGATGCCCATCCCACCAAGAACTTGCCACAATTTATTATGATCCACACAGTCAAAGGCTTTAGAATAGTCAATGAAGCAGAAGTAGATGTTTTTCTGAAACTCCCTGCTTTTCTCCATTATCCAGCGGATATTGGCAATTTGGTCTCTTGTTCCTCTACCTTTTCTAAACCCAGCCTGAACATCTGGCAACTCTCGCTCCATGTATTGCTGGAGTCTTCCTTGCAGGATCTTGAGCATTACCTTACTGGCATGAGAAATAAGGGCCACTGTACGGAAGTTGGAGCAGTCTTTTGCATTTCCCTTTTTTGGTATGGGGATATAAGTTGATTTTTTCCAGTCTGATGGCCATTCTTGTGTTTTCCATATTTGCTGGCAAATGGCATGCATCACCTTGACAGCATCATCTTTTAAGATTTTAAACAGTTCAGCTGGAATCCCGTCGTCTCCTGCTGCCTTGTTGTTAGCAATGCTTCTTAAGGCCCATTCAAGGCCTCACTCCTCAGGATGTCTGGTTCTAATTCATTCACCACACCGTCAAAACTATCCTCAATATTATTATCCTTCCTATACAGATCTTCTGTATAGTCTCGCCACCTTCTCTTGATCTCTTCAGCTTCTGTTAGGTCCCTGCCATCTTTGTTTCTTATCATACCAATTTTTGCCTGAAATTTACCTCCAATGTTTCTAATTTTCTGGAAGAGGTCTCTTGTCCTTCCTATTCTGTTGTCTTCTTCCACTTCCATGCATTGCTTATTTAAAAATAGTTCCTTATCTCTTCTGGCTAACCTCTGGAATTGCGCATTTAACTGGGCATATCTCCCCTTATCCCTGTTTCCTTTTGCTTTCCTCCTTTCTTGGGCTACTTCCAGTGTCTCAGCAGACAACCATTTTGCCTTCTTGGTTTTCTTTTTCTTTGGAACGTACTTTGTTGCCGCCTCCTGAACAATGTCTCGGACTTCTGTCCATAGTTCTTCTGGGACTCTGTTTACTAAATCTAGTCCTTCAAATCTGTTCTTCACTTCCACTGTATATTCGCTAGGAATGTTAGTGAGATCATATCTAACTGGTCTGTGTATTTTCCCTGATCTCTTTAGTTTTATTCTAAATTGGGCAATAAGAAGTTCGTGATCTGAGCTACAGTCAGCCCCAGGTCTTGTTTTCACCGACTGGATGGATGTCCGCCACCTTTGGCTGCAAAGGATGTAGTCAATCTGATTTCTCCTTAGACTCCCACATTTCCTCTTGTCCTTCAATACAGGTACAAGAAAGGGTTTGAAAGCTTTTGCTTGATTAACTCGTCATATTGTGTAATCTTAACTCACAGATTGCTGAAAGAACCAATTTGAAATCATGAGTTATGGAGCTGGCTTCTTTCAAACGAACCATGGCAAGCATTAACTATCTTTTGTTTCAAATATAAGACAGCACCATGACCACAGTTCAGGTTTTGGATCCTAGTTTAGGGCTCAGAGAACACATAAAACTGCAGCTAAAAAGAAAAAATCTGACCCAAATCTGTCCTCATTAAGGCCATGGAGGAGGGATACACAAAGACAGCAAGAGGGGAGTCATAGATTCCATCTACACGGCTATAAAAATCCAGATTATCTCAATTGAATCAAATTATATTGCAGTGCAGACTCATATAATTCAGCAGTGTAGAAGGGGCCTTAGTTCACTGCAGTCTTCTCATGATGTTCAAATGGTCAGTGTGCATGGGAAATGAATGAATCTATGTATATAATAAAAGTGAACGTATGTATGTAGGCAGCAGAGTATATTTGCGGCAGCTTTCCTATAGACTCCCACTTCTAAGACCACTGTGACCCCACCAATAACGGATCAAGACTAAACCTGGCAGACAGAACCCCCATGGCCAACAGAACGTACTGGAGGGCTTTGGGGGGACGGATCCATCTGGATGGGAGTTGTAGTTGACCCACATCCAGAGAGCACTGAAACCAACCAATGACGGATCTGGACCAAATTTGGCACACAGACCCAACGTGGCCAAATTTGAATGCTGGCAGGGTTTGAGTGTGATTGACCTTGAAATCTGGGAGTTATAGTTCACCCACATCCAGAGAGCACTGAACCCAGCCAATGATGGATCTGGTCCAAACTTGGCACACAGGCCCAATGTGGACAACTCTGAATTCTGACAGGGTTTGGGGAGAATTGACCCCAGATTTTGGGAATTGTAGTTTACCCACATCCTTATGCATTTTCTAATGGGTGCATTCATTAAAAAAAACAAAGCAAAGACTGACTTATTCTGATAAACAGCATTACAAATTACCTAACCCAAGCATTGCCGGATACCCAAGCTAGTATTAAAATAAAATGGGAACAGCCCCTCTGTTTTTCTAGATATGTTTCAGTATTAATTCAGAGGTAAGAATGATGCCTATAGCAAGGATGGACTGGGCTGCAAGTATGAGTCTTTCGCAAGATTGGCTCTGTGAAATAGGATGACAGAACATGCTGCCTTGCCACATCTGGAAGGCCGCACGATTCTTATCTCCAGCCCACGGGCCATTTCCAGTCCAATTAGTCCAGAACCAGCCGCTAGCGCAGACCAAGTTCCAACCAACCCTGAAAACTACATCATTAGTGCAGATTCCTTCAGGAACTATTCTTAGTTTTATAACATCATCATGAAGAATCTAGTAAATTTTGTAAATCGCTGGCTGAAATCAAGCATATGGAATTAGCTAAAGTTACAGTGAGATCTGGATCCAGAAAAAGCAGAAACACAATGCATTCTCCATCAAGCTCCAAATATCTTCCATACTCCTCGCCAGCCACATTTCTATCCCTTCCCATACTAAATGTTTCATAGAAGCCGAGCTCACCTTCCAACTCAGCCTGATACAGTACCCATGGCAACCAACACATAACCGTGTTCTCAAATGTCCATTTAAGATTAAAAACAACCGCGGTTAATGAAGCTGACAGCAAGGTACAAAGTGACAAACCAGGCTCGACAAAATGGATCTTGGATCCTTGCAAGCTGTTCTATTCCTTGCAATGGGTTTTGCAACCAAAGGCAGAAGCCAACATAACTTGAACCATCCAGGAGAAGCAGGTGTTAATCAGAAATATCTACAGTCCATTAGCTCTTGTTGGCTCATCCCAAGTGTCCTTTCCAAAGGACGACCAGAACTAATATTTGGTGCTGTTGAACAATTTGGATGTAACATCAAGTAGTTGGCACTTATATTTGCCTGACTAATGCCCTCTCCTGATTTATTACTACTTGGTAATAAATAAATTTTGAATATAAAATATGTAACATCTTTAGGCTTTGTATCAGGCATGGGCAAACTTGGGCCCTCCAGGTGTTTTGGCTGTTAGGAATTGTGGGAGTTGAAGTCCAAAACATCTGGAGGGCCCAAGTTTGCCCATGCCTGCTTTATATTTAAAGAGCTTTGTTTGGAAACAGGAATTTGGAGAGAACTACGTCATTCAACCCAGAGAAATTAGTATAGATGGTTTAGAATAGCAATACAATTATTATTATTATTATTATTAGTAGTAGTAGTAGTAGTAGTAGTATAGAATAGCAATACAATTATTATTATTATTATTATTATTATTATTTATAACCCACTTTTTCTTTCCACAAAGAAAACTCAAAGCAGCTTACATTAAAAAACATTTCAATGCCATTTAAAATCCAAAAAATATGCAAACGTTAAAACAAAATTAAACATCAATTCTATTAATTAAAAATGAACAGTTAAAATCCTTAAAACTGATTCAAAGTTAAAACCGCAGCAAAGGATGATGGAGGGCATAAAGAAGATCACACAGGCCACTTTAAATATTACTCAAACCAGACATTTTCCCAGAATGAAGCTCTCATTTTATTCTTACGACATTTATTCTCGTCCTTCCTGGAAAGGGCTCAAGGCAGCATAAATGATCCCACACCATCCCTATGATTCATCCCCACTGTGAAGTACTATATATACATGTTGTATAAGGTGGTTTCATATATAAGTCAAGGCACTTCAACCTCCACAATATGCTGCTCCTGAAACCTTAAGTTTTTGCATTTTATACATTTTAACAATTTTATTACTTACGTGATGTTAAGTGCGCGCGTTGTGGTTGCTGCTATAATTTTATGTTATTGTTTTTATGCTTATGTATTTTTTATTTTGTATGCAGTTACTAACTGGAGCTAGTTATAGGGAACACACGGTGCCCCTACTAAAGTAGCTCCAGTGGCTGCCGATAAATTTGCAGTCTCACTTCAAGGTGCAGGTTATTACTTATGAAGCCCGAAACGATTTGGGTCCTGCCTATCTTCGTGACCGCACCCCCTCCCCCCCACAAACGAGCATGAGCTCTAAGATCTGCCTGGGAGGTCCTCCTCACGGTCCCACCACCGTCTCAAGCCCTTCCTAGGGAGATTAGGCAGACCCCCACACTGTCCTCCTTTCATAGGGATTTGATGGCTTGGATGTTCATACAACCCTCTGAGAACGCCTAGACCCTAGTTATCTACATTATGTTATGCACTCTTGCACTTTTTCCCATGTCCTCTTCCCATGGCTACAGTTTTGCACTTATCCCGTTCCCAGTTTGTTTGTTTATTGCCTGGCCACATGTTTAGTAGGTTACCACTCATTGATGAGCACTGTTTTTAATTGAGTGTTAGCTAATGTTTTATATATCCATATGCTGTATTTAATTGTTTTTAAATTTGTTTTCATTTTATGTTTAATTTTTAGGCACCTTGTGCCTTGTGTAAGCCGCCCCGACTCTCTCTGGGGAGGTGGGGGCAGGATACAAGAATAAAGTTGTTGTTATTACTACTATTATTATTATTGTCGAAGGCTTTCACGGCTGGAATCACTGGGTTGTTGTAGGTTTTTTCCGGCTATATGGCCATGTTCTAGAGGCATTCTCTCCTGACGTTTCGCCTGCATCTATGGCAAGCATCCTCAAGAGGTTGTGAGGTCTGTTGGAAATAGGAAAATTGAGTTTATATATCTGTGGAATGACTAGGGTGGGACAAAGAACTCTTGTCTGCTGGAGCTAAGTGTGAATATTTCAACTGACCACCTTGATTAGCATTTGATGGCCTGGAAGTTTTTTGGTGTGGCTTGTTAGTGCCTGAGGGAATCTTTTGTTGAGAGGTGATTAGCTGTCTCTGATTGTTTCCTCTCTGTTGTTTTGCTGTTGTAATTTTAGAGTTTTTTAATACTGGTAGCCAGATTTTGTTCATTTTCATGATTTCCTCTTTTCAGTTGAAATTGTCCACATGCTTATGGATTTTAATGGCTTCTCTGTGTAGTCTGACATGGTGGTTGTTAAAGTACTCCAGCATTTCTGTGTTCTCAAATAATATGCTGTGTCCAGGTTGGTTCATCAGGTGCTCTGCTATGGCTGACTTCTCTGGCTAAAGTAGTCTGCAGTGCCATTAATGTTCCTTGATTCGTGTTTGGGCAATGCTGTGTTTGGTGGTCCCTATGTAGACTTGTCCACAGCTGCATGGTATACGGTAGACTCCTGCAGAGGTGAGAGGATCCCTCTTGTCCTTTGCTGAACATAGCATTTGTTGGATTTTCTTTGTGGGTATGTAGATAATTTGTATGTTGTGTTTCCTCATCAGCTTCCCTATGCGGTCAGTGGTTCCCTTGATGTATGGCAAGAACATTTTTCCTCTGGGTGGATCTTTGTCTTTACACTCGTGGCTTGTTCTCGGTCTTGCAGCTCTTCTGATTTCTGAGGTGGAGTATCCATTGGCCTGTAAAGCCCAGTTTAGGTGGTTCAGTTCATCTTGGAGGAGGTGGGGTTCGCAGATTCTTTTTGCACGGTCTGCCAAGGCTTTAATAGTGCTTCTTTTTTGACTTGGGTGATGGTTGGAGTTTTTATGTAGATATCTATCTGTGGTGTGGGTTTTCTGTAAACTGTGTGACCCAATTGTTGATCTGGACATCTAGAAAAGGCAGTCTTCCTTCATTTTCTTTTTCCATGGTGAATTGGATGTTTGGGTAGATGCTGTTAAGATGATCCAGGAGCTTGTTTAGTTCTTTTCCATGGCTCCAAATGGTGAAAGTGTCATCCACATATCTGAACCATATCGTGGGCTTTTTTTGTTGCTGTTTCCAGGGCTTGTTTTTCAAAGTGTTCCATGTAGAAATTTGCTATGACTGGGCTGAGAGGGCTCCCCATAGCTACTCCATCTTTCTGTTCATAGAACTCATTGTCCCACTGAAAGTAGCTGGTGAGGCAATGGTGGAACAGAGCTGTGATGTCTTCTGGGAACTTCTGGTTGATTAGTGCAATGGTGTCTGCTACCAGGACCATAGTAAATAGAGACACCACGTCGAAACTGATCAGTTTGCCATTGGTATTTAGCTTGAGATTGCTGATTTTTTTCTATGAAGTGGGCTGAGTCCTTGTAGTGTGAAGTGAGCCCAATATGGGTTTGTAACTGTGCAGCCAGAAATTTTGCTAAGTCGTACGTAATAATAATAAAATTATTATTATTATTTTGTGAGCCACTCCAAGTCCTTTTGGTGAGATGGGGGCAGGATATAAATAAAGATGATGATGACGATGATGACGATGATGATTAGTTCATTTCCACTTTTGAAGGTGTTCATTCCTGAACAAGACCAACCATTCCCATCCATTATTATTTATAGCCTAGCAACGAAGAGGTTTAAGGGACAGGCAGTTGCACCAGAAACCACTTTCTCACCCAGGAACCTTTCCCAAACAGATCTTATCTTGAACAAACTGAACTAAACTCAGACGCAGAACAAAGGGCTATTCAAAAAACGGAGTCAACACTGCCCCAGCCGTTCCCAAGCTCAGGGAGGAGAGACACTTCAAATGCTTTCTTAAGAAAGAAGGAATTTCTGAGGAGTGACTAATTTGAGGTGATCCAGATATTGTTGGACTGCAAATCCCATAACACCTTGGAACAAAATTTGAAAAATGATCTGTTCCTGGTTTGGAAGTGTTATTTCCTGCTTAAATGTGCAGTCCTTACTTTGAAAGTAGTTGTTCTCTTCAAGAAACTTTGTTTCTGTGACTGTCACAAAATATGTTAAACTGGTTGAGACTTGATGATTCATTAGAAAACTATTGCAAAATGTGTTTTTGCAAGATATCCCTCTCGCAGAAACAAATATTTTTTTTTAGTTTAATATTTTTTTCTATGTTTTATGATAGAACCAATTAGGAAACTGGCATGTACTGGCATGTAGAACTCTGTAAGCTAGAAATACTAGCCAGTAATGGAAATAAAGCTTCTGTTTGTTTGTTTTTTTTTAAAAAAAAAAACTTGTCCAATTTTACCTGTTACACAGTGCAACGTACAGTGCATGGGGACCCGTTGATATTTTGCAGAGAGCACTCTCTATACATGGTGAACAAAGAGTCTACAAAGTTTGCCTAGCACTTCATGCGACCTTTATGCACCTTATGATGTACCAAACGCCAAGGACATTATTGCAGATCATATGAGAAGGAACCAGGAACAGGGCATAGCAGAATGAATTTCCCCTTGCACAGAAAGATTGAAAATGTATGCCATATGGACATTAAACAGCTAATGCATGAGATAAAACACTGTGCAGACTATTATTGCACCTGTAGCTCCAAACAGTGAACCAGAGTATCTCACTTTTTACCCTCACTTCTGGCATTATTACTAATAGAGGACCCGCAGCATTACTCAGAGCTACCTAATTCATTGTGTTGAACTTAATTCAGATAATCATCCCTTCCCCAACGCTCACTTAATTCGTTGCGGGGAGCATTGGTCAATTGCCATGCATTCTAAGGACCCTGCAAGGATCCCTTTGTGCCCATTTTACATCTTGGTCTACCTGCTGACTTGGTTCACCTAAACATTCGAACACCTGGTGGAAAATGTTCCTGATGGGCTCAATGATAGGACTCCCTGACTCGGAGCACGTACCCAGCTTTGTACCATTTAAGGCAAACAAACTGAAAGCCAGATAAAGGGGCCAAGCAATTCACTCAGGAGGAATAAGGCTAAAGGCAAAACACCTTGAAGAGAAACCACATACCTAACCAGGCATGAAGGAAACCAGAAGTAAGGTGCCTGAAAAATCAAAGGGAGAAACAGCCAACAAAACAAAACACAGATTCCCTCTTTTCCTATTGTCTGAAATGCTCTTTTAAAAATGCAGGAGAGACCTCTAGCACTTACAAGTTTGACATGTTTAGAAATCTGAGAACTGAAAGTCCTAAAGTTTAGAAACTAGGAAGACAGTAGAAATCTAGGGCTTTTTGCACGTTTCTTCTCCGAAAATTTGAAGAAACAAAGCAAGAAAACAAATAACATCTTCTTCTATTAAGGGTTTTGAAAGGTTAATTCAAACATTTTACATCTTGGCATATCCTTTTTCAGAATAGATGTATGAGAAGATCACTGCCTCTGGTTCACTGGGAAGAATGTTCTGAGTCATTCAAAATTGGGGACACAAGCATTTGGTTCCATTCAGTTCTTGTGGGTTTTTTCGGGCTATATGGCCATGTTCTAGAGGCATTTCTCCTGACGTTTCGCCTGCATCTATGGCAAGCATCCTCAGAGGTGAGGTCTGCTGGAACTGGGAAAAAAGGGGTTTATATATCTGTGGAATTACCAGGGTGAGACAAAGGGCTTTTGTAAGTTGGGCTAGGTGTGAATCTTGCAACTGACCACCTTGGTTCCATTTGGATTATGCTTTTCCTGCATGGCCAAAGAGGGTTGGGCTGGATGGCCTTTGGGGTCTCTTCCAACTCTAGGATTCTATTATTTTAATATGAGGTTCAACTGCAAACTTACGACTTTAAATAGAAAATTGTCTCAGAATGTATTCCTTACTACGTATGCCTCCACTTTCAGGCCATGTTTTGGATGAGCAGCACCAGCTAAGCCACGCAGTGTGCCAGCAGCAGGGGCAAGATGATGCCGCATCCATGCAAATGATGTAGCTGCAAGTATGCAAATTAGCCATTACTCCCTGGCTTACAATTAGTTTCTAGCACGGTCTCTGAGCTAACATAGAGATGACTTCCCAACAATGTGCCGGCACACGCGTTATCCTAGCGTAACATAAAAATGGAAGGCATATTCTACCTTTATCAAGCTTCACCTGGGGATCAAAACACAATGCTGGTCTAATGAATCCTTGGGAAAACAATGCATTTCCCCCACTTGCAGACTGACTCTTAGGCTGGCTTCTATGATAAGAGACTGACTGGAAAAGCCAAGTCTATCTGCAGCCTCAGGTGGCCTCTAGACTAGAGCAATAAGATCAGGCACGAGCTCTTTGGAAACAGCACTCAAAAGCTAAGTTAACAAATGCAAAGAGAGATGTAAAATCTTCCACAAAGATTCCCTGATTCTCTCATGTACAGGAACAGAAGAATTATTTATATACCTTGATCAAATGAAGTGAAATGATTGTATACACGTCACCAGCTCACATAGCTCAAAATGCAAAGTGAACGCATCCTTATGCACCACAGATTGGAACACTACCTTCTATCACCTTGTCCGATAAAGATCAGCATTCAGTGGAGCAAAAAGTTCAGGGAAACTCGTAAGTTTGTTAATTTTTGATAATTTTGCCGCTCTTAATCAGAGCCTTTATTGGCCTAAATATCCTAAAGATACCAGCTCCCACCTGATTCTGGAAGCTAGGCAGGACCAGCCCTGGTTCCAGTTCAGATGAAAGACTGCCAATGAATACCAGGTATTCTTAAATGGAATGGACCAGCAGAACCACTTCTGAGTATTCCATGCCCATGAAAACCTTATGAAATTCACCTGGAGCCACAGGAAACTTGGAAGCACATAGGACAATAAAAGCTTTTTGGAACCATGCTTCAGCTTCTGGATTACTTCTAAAACTGGGATGGGAAAATATAGTTCATATGATTCACACTAGATCAGAGGTTCTCAACCTCTGGGTCGTCACATGTTTTGGCCTTCAACATCCTAACAGCTGATAACTGGCTGGGATTTGTGGGCATTATAGGAAAAAACCCTGGGGACCCACAAGCTGAGAACCAATGCACTAGATCCTAAAAAAAAATCAAAGAAGGCAAATTATTAAAGGGATGCCATCAATTCCACTGAAAGTTCTGAATTTTTCCTCTCTCCACAGTTACTTGATCTCCAGCCTTTTGCTGGGAATACACAAATCATTCTTCTCCAACCTTCTCACACCTTTCCATATAAGATGGTCTTGGATAAGCACACCTTGGAAATTAATGTAATATATTATACATTATTATTATTTTCCATTCCTTGCTCTTTCTTGCACTTTCTTTTTACTCTGTCCTTTTTGATAGTCTCATGATGATCAGGCTGTTTCTCCTAGGCAGTTTGACTTGCCACCTTTCTTCAGTCAATCCTTAAAACTATTGTAAAGAGGAAGTTGGCATGATCATAACAGGCATCAAAAGATTATCTCAGGGCTTTGTCAGGAAATCTTTTTTGTGCACCCAATATGCAACAGGGAAAAAGAAACCATGGGGGGAAGCTCAAGAACAGCAAGTCATGTGCGTGTGTTACAGAATATCACCTGTGGCTTAGTATGTCTTCCAAGGGTAGAACTTTGGTGGTGGGTCCATAGGCAACTGTTGAGACCTATTCTGGATCCACATTGTCTTACTTTCACAGTGAGGACATACATTTCCAGATGGAAAGTGATCCCAACAAAGGTTGGCTTGATGTGCCTTCTTCCTCTTGGCACGTTCCCCTCCCCTTCGCCCTCCATTGGTGCCTCTTGAAAATCCATAGCACTGCTGGTCACACCTGGCCTCCAGTTTGACACTCAAGGGACAGGGCTTCCCAGTTCTCTCTCAGTGTTTGTTCCACATTGTTTAAGGTTAGCTTTAAGACCATCTTTTTATCTCTTTTGCTGTCCAGCGACATTCCATTTTCTGTTCTTGGGCTGAAAGTAAAGTAACTGCTTTCAGACAACATGGCATTTGGTCTAGCTAAGAGGTTGGCTTCAATGCTGATGGTCCTTGCTTCTTCCAGAATACTGACGTTTCTCTACCTGTCTTCTTTCCAGAATTTGCAGGATTCTTCAAAGGGAACACTGATGGAATTGTTCCAGAAGTTGAGAGTGACATTTGTAGATGATCTATGTTTCACAGTGCACATGGAGCCCTGAGTATATAGAATACCTGAAGCAAAGGTAGAAGCAAAACCTCACAGAAAAGAATGTCTACCAATGCCCCCCAGTTTCTGATAGGACTGACAGAATATCATATTAGTGACAGAGAGATCTCTGCTGAAATTTCTGCTTACTAGGCAACTTGCGTTCCTCGGTGTAACTAAAAGGATGCCAATTTTTAAATTAAATTTTTAGCCTGCCCTTCTTTCAAAAGCTTCAGAATGACTACATAACCATTTCCGCGCAATCACTCCATAAGACAGAATGAGAGAGAGAAAGAAAGGGAAGAAAGGGAATTCCTAAGATAGCACACTGAGTTTCATATATGAGTGAGAATTTGAATCTGGCTTTCCATGCTTCCAGTTAGATATTCAAACCAACCCATTGGCACTATTTTGTGAGGATACCGTACATCCGCAACCCTGGGCTTGTTCAAGCTGCAAATATAATGGATACACATATGAACGCACAAGGCAGTTCTGAAAAATGTAACTCAGAAGGCATTAAATCTCCCTGTCATCGCTGGCCTTGCCTCAGGCATAGATGGATGTAAAATTCATGTCACAGGAGTAGCCAATTTTAGGTAATGCACGAATGTTCCATCTCTCTATCTCTGCACAGCAACGAGCATCTAACCCATTCTCTTCCATTAGAAAATTGTATTATCTGCATTAATATGCATTAATCACTATGCTGTTAGCTAGTTTGTGGCCCCATATTGTAAAATGGTGAGATATAAATAAAATAAAACAAATTGCTGCTCCCATGAAAGACAAACAACTAATAATGTGTATTCCAAGCTCTTCTGTCTTACAATGTACCACCTCAACATCAGTGTCATTAATTGCACAAAACTAGGTATGTGGAATTGCTAAATAAAGATCTTAATAGAGTCCAAGATGGTTATGAGCACAAAGAACTAATCTTCTAGATTTCTGCCACATGCACCTTGCTTTTTGGCTCTCATGGCATATACTTTATGACTTTCCCATATCAGTCTTTGCTATTCTAAGGTTTGTCCCTGGAGAATTTGTCCCCTCTTCACCTTTTTGTACTTTCTGCTACAGCAGGTTGTAAAAGATTGTACAAAAAACAAAATGTGATATGGAGAACGCAACAAACAGAGAACTAAAAGAGGGTTATCTGCAACTCAGAAAAATTTTGAGAAACGACTTGGTTACATCAACATCATCATCATCATCACTGAAGTAGATCTTAGAAAGCTATTTCTTGATTTAAGGCGTTGGCCTGCTTGCTGATATCAGAACAGAGGATGGACCGGAGATGTCCTTGATTTGGTCCTTTTATGGCTGGCTGCTATTTCCCAATGGTGGTGCAATACTGGCTAAACAGTATAAACAGTATAATTTTTCCAGTAGTGGGTGCAGACATCCTGTGGTAATGTGGCATGTCTCATTAAGAGCCACATCCATTGTTTTAATGTGGTGAGATGTATTCCACTCTGGGCATGCGTATTTAGCAACAGAGTAGCAAAGCGCAAGGGCAGATGTCTTCGCTGTGTCTGGTTGTGATCTCCAGGTTGTGCCAGTCAGTTTTCATATAGTTATTTCTAGCATCCACTTTTTGCTTGATATGGAGGAACACCTCAGCATGCGAGAGTCCAAATGTGGCAGGCTGAAACCAGGAACCTCAATCAATGGCTAAGATCAGATGAGAAACTCCCTCCTGGGCATACAGAAGATGGGCCGACTTGGAAGGCACTGAAGAGGCTGCACCCTGGCACCATGAAATGCAGAACCAACCTTAAGAAACGGGGCTACAAAGTGGGGTCTACAACATGCGAGTATGGAGAAGAACAAACCACAGACCACCTACTACAATGCAACCTGAGCCCTGCCACATGCACAATGGAGGACCATCTTACAGCGATATCAGAGGTGCTCCAAGTGGCCAGCTTCTGGTCAAAGGAAATCTAGTATAATGCCAGTGTTTTAACTTTGTGGTTTTTATACATTATAACTGTATTCTTAATTCGCTTCTGATAGGATAAATATTCTTGAAACACTTGAAAACCAAGCTGAAAAAGATCTGTGGGGATTAAACCGTGGGATTTAGTTTGCCTGAAGAACGTCCCCATGGAGGATGCAAACAACAAATTCTTCAGAGTTTGAAGCAACAGGCGAGAAGAAGAGCGGGAGGCACAGATATCAAAGCACACATCAGAAAGCCAATGTTTCCTAAGCCAAGGCGGATGGGAGACAGAAGCAAGCTGCTCTTCTGAAATAGGCAGCAGCCTCCACACAGGCTGAAAGGAAGGCACGCTCATTCAGAACATGGAAAAGCTATAAAAAGACAGCATGAATGAAAGGCTCCCACATTCTTAGCACACAACATGGCAGCTTCCACTAGCCACAGCTACCCACCCATCTTTCTCCTAGCTAGCGCACCGCTAAATGCTGTGGCACACCTCTCGATCTGCTACATAAAGGGCTAAATGCAGGACAGGAGGCCCTCAATTGAGATGGCACATTCTAATTGCGGGGCGAAGCAGGGGGAGGACCAGGCATCCGTGTGAACCAGCTGTTTTCAATTGAGAGCTTCGCCAAAGTTCAACATCTAAATAAAAAGCAGGAAATTGCTCTGGCGGCTTATTTTTAGGAGTAAATTATCTGCAAATCTGCCTTGCCTGGGTCACTTTCCACCTTGCCAAAACACCTCGGGTGGAGCATAGAATTGAATCATGGACTCCTGGAACACAACTAACTGTTCATTCAATTGAAGCCTTTTCGTTTGCAAAAGCACTCCGTCGTTAACAGGCAGCAGCATTGCCAGCACAAGACATTCTTTGTCAAGACTGGAAGGCCCCTCCAGAATTATCTTTATAAAGACTTACACGCCAGTTGCTCCTGGGATCATAAATAACTCATCCCCGTTCAGTGAGAAAGGGGTCTTTTCCTTCCTTCCCAAATATCCTGGTGCAATTCAACTTGTACCGTTTCCTAGCAAACAGATTTGGCACATACATAAGAAATATATGTTTCCAGTTGTTCCTCATGACATGACATGGCTACAAAGAGTTATGACATAGAGTTGGAAGGGGTCTCACGGGCCATCATGTGCAACCAAACCCATTGCTCAATGCAGAATCTCCAGCTAAAGCTTGTCTGAACAACCACACCCAGAATTCTCAGCCAATCATTCCATGATTCTGGGAATTAGAATCAAGGAATGGGTTGTCAACCAGGTAATCACTGAACATTACGGCCCTAAACCCAAATTGCTGTCAATGACTGCTTTTTATTGGAGAGTATTCTATACAATCTGTAGATCTGTCTCCATGCAAATAAACTGAGTTAAGGAGGCAATGTTACTGATTCAATATTCCTCTTTCACCATGTATATGGGATAGGATTTTATTTGTTTTGTGTATTTCATTGCATTTCCTTATTTATACCCTGCCTTTTCCCCAAAGTTGGGACTTAAAACAACTTACAAAATGAAAACAGACCTCATCAAACACACATGTAGATAAATATATATAAAACCTATTCTTCAAATGCAATTGAAGTGTTTTATACAATTGAATTCAATTTAAAACATTTCCATTATGAAACAAAAAAGAAAAGAAAAAGAGAGTACAACACATGAAGACAAACTCATCTCAAATCTGCAGGTGCCTGTTGAGTATTTTTTAAGTTCACCTGTTGATGCTTTGTTGCATGCTGCATCCACCGGAAAGTAGCAGCCAATAATGAAAGGACCAAGGCAGTGACATCTCCTGCCCATCCTTTGTTCAGATATCAGACAGCATGCCAATGCCTTATATCAAGAAATACCTTTCTAAGATCTACAGAGATACTTGCAGGAACATCTCAGCAAGTGAGAGTTCAAAAGCGGCAGGACAAAACCCAGAACCTCAATCCATGGCTGATACCAGATGGGAAACTCCCTTCTGGGAGCACAGAAGACTGGGTGACTTGGAAGGTGCTGAATAGACTATGCTCTGGCACCACGAGATGCAGAGCCAACCTTAAGAAATGGGGCTAAAAAGTGGAGTCCACACCATGCGAGTGTGGAGAAGACCAAACCACAGACCACCTATTACAATGCAGTCTGAGCCCCACCACATGCACAATCGAGGACCTTCTTATAACAACACCAGAGGCAGTTCAAGTGGCCAGCTACTGATCAAAAGACATTTAGTATAATGCCAAGTTTTAACTTTGTCTGTGTTTTTAAATTCATTACAACTGTACCCTCAATTGGCTTTTGACACAATAAATAAATAAACCTATTGATGCAATGATAACTAGCTGGGAGCCAATGTAGCTTTTTGAAAAAAATAAGAATTATAAATAACAGTCATTTAATACTGATGGTATATCCTTCTTTGCAATATAAACACGGAAACCTCCACCTCATTGAGCAAACTTCTTTGCCTTCTGTTTTGGCCACAGCCTGCAGAAAAAGTATTAAATGCATGGTTCCCCTAATCAATCCATATAGTAGTTTATAAGCAGTGGGAAGTATTTTGTTAATAGTACAGCAAGCAGAGGTACTGAAACGTAACCAAAGCAGCATTTATAAGAGGTGGACAAATTCAAAGTCATGAATCGTACTTAGGACCTAATAGGATACTACATGACGCACTGAAAAATTCAAGAATTTTTGATAAAGTGGAAGGAAAAAGAGAAAGACATTACAGATGGATTCAAGGAAGTTTGAAAAAGACTGTTGAAATAAACACAGCAGGGCTTTTGACACTGGAGCCCATGAATGTCTCTCAATCATACAGTCAAAGTGAGCTTGACTGCAAACAACAACAACAAGGCTGGCTGCTAGTCTCTGAGGCGATCAACACATGTCAAAGGATTCTTGGCACCTACACGAGACTCTAGGGACTGTGCACTCACAACCACGGCAGGGTAGGTTTGTGTTTGCATATACTCCACACAGCTGGAGGTGTCATGAGTTCCTGACAATCTTTCACTGTTGATACTATCATCACTTTTACAGCAATTGGCTGCAAGGATGCCATACATTATGAAATGGGCACTAACAAGCAAATACGGGGTGATATGTATAGAGGTGCTGTCAATCTGGCTGGAAGGGGATTGCAAAAGCATTGCATGTTGGGCCCGGCTAAAAATCTGAAACACATTCTGAAATGATGCAGCACTTTAAAACGTAATCTGTGTGCATGTGTCTTCTAGTCATCTCCTGACTTAGGATAACCCCCAAGAATTCTGTTAGATTTTCATAGGCAAGGAATACTGAGAGACAATTTTGTGAGCTCCTTCCTCTGAAATAGAGCCTATAGCACCTGGTGTTGATCAGCAATCTCCCATGCTGTCAGGATTTGGAAATTACCTGCCATTTAATACACCTCTAGCCTAACCACTTGTAAAAGTGTTAAGCCACTGTAATAAGGGAAACTGAGGGCTTGGCTTTAGCACTGGGCTTTAGCATTAGGGACGGGCTTTAGCACAGCTGGCAAATCACCAGCAATGATAAGATCTACCAACTGAAAGGTTGCCAGTTAGAAGCCCTGGTCAGCATGAGCTGCCAACTGTCAGCCCAGCTTATTGTTGACCTAAGCTGTTCTTAGAGAAATTAGGTACTGCTAAAACAAGTGGGGGGGGGGGGATTTTATGACACCATAAAGAAAAAAGATCAGAAAATGCCCGGCGACCAAAAGGAAGGAGGAAGTCCTGATGGTTCTTCATCATAGAGGATGGAGCAACAGCACCCCCCTGTGGCTGGATTCGAGCACAACTTTCCAAGGCGACAAAAAAGCTGGATGTTGACACAACACACTCCTTTCTGTTCTGTCTGTCTCTGTATTGTCTACCCAAAACGGCATTGAATGTTTGCCGTGTAAGTGTACTGTGTTTGCCATGTAAGTGTACCCTGAGTCCCCTTGGGGAGATAGGGTAGAATATAAATAAAGTGTTGTTGTTGTTGTTGTTATTACTGTGGGGCACATTTTGGTGTACTGCTCTTTTTACTGAAATCTTCGAAAACATTTTATAAATCCCATTTTAGAAAGTTTACCAGAGAGATCTGTAAGGTTTTATGTTGATTATCTTTTGGCTGACTACCACCAAAATTACTGCCAAAGTTGCCAGCTTTTGTGCAGCAGCTTGTGTGTTTTGTTGTTCAAGGAGAAGAGTATTACAACTGTGTTTTTGGATACCTGATTCCTAAACTGGAATGAATAAAGTCACTTCTGCAAGAACAGAAATTGTAATACTGCATAGAACCCCTGAAACATGCAAGTCCCAACTTTGGCTGACTTTGCTTTGATCCCAAGATGTGGTGCCTTCAGAGCATTTCCAAGATTTTAAAAATTTAATGCTGACTCCCAAAGGGGAATCTTGGTCCTTAGGCCTTGGAAATACTGGTTAAGTCTGAATTAGTATGTCAAGCAGCCAATTTTAATATTGCACATATGAGTCTATCAGACCAGACACAGAAAGTGTGAATGGATACAACGATCTGCGTTTTAAAGAGCCAACGTGGCTAAGATAAAGTGAGTGGAGTTTTCAAACAGAGCTGGGGACTTGGGACCACGTTCCTTCGGCCGCTTGCTTACCTTCGTGCCCGGGGCATCACGTGCTGCGGGTGCTGCCGTGTGATAAGGGCACTTTCCCAAACAGGGCCACTGTGGCTGCTCCTATACCAACTGGCAGCCAGGTGCCCTGGGTAGTTTGGGCCAGTGAAACCGTGGTCCGACTCCGTCTCGGCCGCCAGCGACGAGGCCGAGCTGCCCATGGCTCCCCCCAACCCTGTCCAGGCCAAGAGTTATCCCAGGCTAGGTCCACACCGGCGGTATGAGCAGACTGCCCAAAAGGGTGAGGAGCGGCAGCATGGAGTGGCGTGAAAGGTCCCAAGACTGGAGGAAAGGAGGCCAGTGCTGGTTGAAACAGAAGGAAACAAAAACACAGAACAAGAGGAAGGGGAGAGGAGAGAAAGAGAAAAAGGAAGAAAGAAATAAGGAACGATGCTTCAAAACCATGAAATGACATTTCTAAGATTTTGCTCAAACAGAGATGGTATGAAGGACATACACGTCGTGCAAAGCAAGCCAACCATAGTTTCCCATTTAAATATGTGGAAGGAGGCCTAGAATATGGAAGAAGTTCCCACTGGCTGCACTCTATAAAACAAACAGCCCCAAATTCCGAGGGACATCTTATCTGCCTTTGCTCCTTGTGAAGCTTACTACATGGACCTTTTCAAACTATGGAATATTGTGGCAACCCTGGGATATCTTTTTTAAAAACCCTATCTGGTTCAGAAAGAAGATCAAGTAAAGCTGAAATTCTCTTCAATGCCTTTTCAACTAGACTGCTTAACTTTCTTATGTCCACCTGACTGAAAGATATAGTTGCTTGGAAGAAATGGCTACACTCACACAATTCTCACCAGGCCTGCACACGGGCTATGCAAAGTGGATGCACTTCGTGGAGGACACCCCAGAATCCTCAGAAAAATTGAGAAGATTCCCCAGTATACTGGGATTGCTCAGCAAGGAAGAACAGGGAAGCATTGCCTTCACAAGAAGAGGAACTTCCATTGGCAACCGAGCTTTCACTCATGTTGCGTACACCTCTTGGAACTGTTTTCCTATCATCCAGTGTGTTCGCATTGTACTAAGAAGAGCACTGCTGATTAAAAAGCCCTTTCCCCCTCTTTATCCCATGCTTTCCCTTAGAGAGTCCCTCTATCCCACGATAAACATTTTATAGCATCAGCCCAGGCTCCTCGACCGGCTGTCTATTCTGACCACACAGCAGTGCTATGTGGCTCCTCTTTGCCTAGATGATAAAGGAAACATTGAGGATTAGACAGATATGTAAGGACAGATACTCGTCCTCTTTTTAAGCAGAAGAGGAAGCCTTTATTATGTTGAGCAGGGCTGGAAAAGACAAGATTAAGTGAACAATTAGCAAAGGAAAACCAAAGGCATGGGAGAAGGATTACTAGGCTTCAGCTTATTTAACTATAACCAGGACTTAGAAATAAGACAGAAAGGCATGAACTATAGGGAGAGGGGAAAATTGAAACATCTATGCCATGTAGTACAGAGCATGATAACAAAAAATAATCACATAGTGGGCCTGGTCCATGCAACAAGAGAAGCTACACTAACCACAGACACTGACCTGAAGTTTTGTTCCTCAACAAAACAGAGAACAAACCAGCTGTTTGTTTCTCTTGTCATGTTGGTTGAGGATGGGAGCACAGGCCAAGTTGTCACGTTGACACCTCAACATTAAACAAATCGTGGGACCAAACTCAAAAAGTATTGTTAGATGCCCTCATGACAATCAGAGATGAGTGGTGATCATAGACTGGCATAATATTGTTACATTGCAAGCCAGATTCCTGTGGAACCATGTATCTATGGATTTGACTATACACAGCAGCATGGAAATATTTTTTAAAACCTCAAAGGTAAACCTTGGTTTGATAGAGGCACTACTTTATCATGCCATTGTATAGATAATGGGACTTCCAAATACATGCCAGTGGATATGAAGGGGCCATGGCATTTGGATGAGGAAGTATTTCCCTGCATTCCATTAGCAAAAGAAGAAGATTTATTTACTGGTGGCGGAAAGGAATTGTTTCATATTTAGAAATTGAAAGAAGCCTGAAGAAGGTCTCAGGTTTCCCTGGGACCCAAATTTCAAAAGGAGGCAAAGTCCTGACTATCCCAATTTGACCACTTGCAGCCTTAGAGCGTCCCACTAAGTTGAATGGGATGACTCCAAAACCAGGCATGTAGCCGGGGGGAGGGGGGGCTTGGGGGGCTTCAGCCCCACCCCCGAAATTCTCATGGTGGTCCGCGAGAAGGCCTTACTGGTACATTATTTAAACTGTTATGTTTATTCATATCATGATCTTATCACCATGCTCAATATATCCCATATGCATGGGGGTATTGGGGTAACGATACAAAAGGTTTGCTAGGGTAGACCCTCTTTCACTCAAACTCAGCCCCCCCCCCCCAAACAAAATCCTGGCTACAGGCCTGTCCAAAGCGGACTCAAAGGTCTGATATTTAAGGGAAGGTAAAGTGAAGCACACACTTTACCTCAAGTGTATACAAACAATTTATTGCTTCAGAAATCAAATTGTCTGTCCCATGTACAACCCAATGACCAGCATTGAAGGGATTGAAACTTGCCTTTCAAAAGTGGCCCTATGAACAGTATTAACACAACCTTGTTTTCACCGGTCTACTTGCTCTGCATGCACAGAGAAGGGCTCAATTACGAAAGACTGCAATTCTACACACGGAATTCAATTCTTCTTATTCTTAACAAATATTGCTATTGATTAGATACACAAAAAGATTATGCTGTAATTGCTAGCAGCTACTGAATTATGCTATGTCCAGCTAGGTTCATCAGGTGCTCTGTCATGGCTGACTTCTCTGGTTGAAGTAGTATGCAGTGCCTTTCATGTTCCTTGATTTGTGTTTGGGTGCTGCATTTGGTGGTCCCTATGTAGACTTGACCACAGCTGCATGGTCATAGTGGTTCACTGCCACCTGGTCATGGCTTCGTCCCGTGGAATCGGGAATATCTTTGGGAATGCACTAGATAGAGCTCTCTAATTCTGAGAACCTCACCAAAGTGCAAACCCAAGCCACACTACTTGGTTATAATTGTGACATAGTTGCAGACAGCTTCAGTCCAAGTCATCTGATTTGCAAAAATGTTGTCTCTTTTTGCTCAGACAACCACTTGCTGTACAATGGTGCCTGCTTTATATTGTTGATAGGTCCAGGTTTATATTCACCAAGATGTGTGTTTGCAAAAATTGCAAAACATTCACCAAATATTAACTTACTGTGTCTAAGGCATTAATATTTTCAACAACAATGTTAAAATCCACCCTTTTAGCAGTTCAACGCCAACGATATTACTTTCAAGTAGCAATTAATCATTCCTGTTACTTTAATTCATAATGGCCCATGTTCAGTCATTTAATGTCTCAACAAATTAGCAAACCAACTTCGTTAAAATCTCTCCCCCACCAACAGTTTAATATTACATTGATTTTAACAAGCCATTTGCAAGCTCTGAAGCTTTTTTAGGGTTGTTTTTTTTTTTACAAGGAAGTAATTAGGAAGCCCAGCTTTCACCAAGAAAACCAAGGCGAGGAAAGTCTTTTGAGCCTACTGTTGCTCTGCCATATAAAAATACCCATACTGACTCAAGTCTATTGCACTATTGAATCTTAAAATCCAAGGTGAACCTCAATTATCAAAACTCTGAAACCAGAAAAGTATTTGCTGCGAAATGTCATGTGAAACAGCAAAAAATGTACTCTTTTTGGCCAAAAAAGGTGTGCATTACATTGGCTACCTAATTAGAACTCCTTCATTAACAAAAGTGTTAGAATACCAAAGATTCCAGTGATGGAAAGGAAAACCTTGGGGTGCATGAATGTAGAATGAATGTACTTTAACTGCCTTGGTTCAATGCTATGGAATCATGGGGGATGCAGTTTGACAAGGCATTGAGCCTTCCATGCCAAAGAATGCTGATGCCTCACCAAACTACAAATCGCAGAATTGCACACAGCATAAAATGAGAGATGGTGTTGCTCAAAGAGACTCCAGGTGCAACTCCTGAAGCAGCTTCAACACTAAGATGACTGTATCATGCGGATCTCATGCGCACCCTAATTTTGGAGAGATCATTAAGCCAAAAACGGTTCCTACAATGCTCCTGCCGAAATGAGGAAGACAAAGCCTCTCACTCTTCTTGCTAAATGGAAAGGGAAAGAAAAACAGCTGTCCTTATTGACGCCCTGCCCATTGAGCAAAGTGAGGTGCCTGCTGCGTGCCAGGCCAGCAGCTCTGCCAGGGCAAAATGTGTTCCTGCCGGGCAACCCTCCTGTAGAGAGGAAACCTGGATCCATTGCTGAACATGCAAGGGTTGCTTTACAAGGAGGGGGACATGAAGCTTGCCAGCAGGGCTCAGAAAAGCTTTACCTAGGGGGAAAGAAAGCTGGGTGCAAGAGCATCTATAAATAGATGCAGGATAACCCAAGCTAAGCTGCAAGTCTCAAATACCCTCAGTAACGCAGGGCTCTTTTCCAGGCCACGTGTCCCAGGAAATCTGCTCTGCATGGACAAAAAGCATCCCCGGGGCTACAAAACGCATTGCCTAGGAGTTTCCCAAATGAACAGAGCTCTCCAAGTCAGGAAAAGTGTTGCAAGATCCCTAATTATTGAGTTAAAAAAATAGGCAGAAAAGAAGACACATTCAATCTTAAAATGAAATGAGAAGGAAGTGGCACAAGGAGACAGCCAAATAAGGCTCTAGCCAAGGATGAGATGCTTACAGGTTGCATTCAAAGATGCTCCTAAAACAGCTGAGAAATGCTTCATCGCATACCTTTAAATCAGGCATGGGCAAACTTCAGCCCTTCCTCCAGGTGGTTTGAACTTCAACTCCCAAAATTCCTAACAGCCTCAGGCGCCTTCCTTTCCCCCCTCAGCTGCTTAATCAGAAAAGGAAAGAGAAAAGGAAGAGGACTGAGGCTGTTAGGAATTGTGGGAGTTATGGTCCAAAACACCCAGTGGGCCAAAGTTTGCCCATGCCTGATTTAAATGTATACATATAATCTAGCTGCTAAAGGACTTGCTTGGAAGAGGCCCACTCCTGCTCCGGACTAAGGAAACAATCAATATTCTGTTCCTGGTTTGAAAGAGTTATTTCCTGTTTAATTGTGCGGTCCTGACTTTAAAAGTAGTTGTTCTACTCCAAAAACTTCATTTTTGTAGCTGCCACAAACGAAGTTGAATTCATTGAGACTCGTTGATGAGATACTCTTTGAAAAACTAGAGCACACTGTGCTATAGCAGGATGTCCCTCCTGCAAAGACCAAGTTTTTGCGGTTTCATAAACTTTTTCTACATTTTTATGATAGAACCAATTAGGAATTAATATTTATAACCCAATGAACTGATCATCTGAGGTGGACTTTGAACTCAGGGCTTCATCCTACAAATCCAACAATGTGGCAATGGCATCACACTGTCTCCTTCTAATAATAATAATAATAATAATAATAATAATAATAATAATAATAAAGCAAGCTATTTAACCTCATGAGACTGAAAGCCAAAACCAAGGTCACATAAACATCTGTTACAGAATTTCAATATGCTGATAATAACGTAGTCTGTGTGCATTCAGAGGAAGACCTACAAGACACTCTAAATACCTTTGCAGAAGCATACGAGAAGCCGGGCCTCTCACTGAACATCAAGGAAACCAAAGTGCTCTTCCAGCAATGACCAGCCAATCCTTCTGTAATGCCAGAAGTACAGTTTAATGGTGTAATATTAGAAAATGTTGACCATTTCCACTACTTTGGCAGCCACTTCTCCACAAAAGTCAACAGTGACACTAAAATACAACACCGCTTGAGCATTTTTCCAAATGAAGCAGGGAGTGTTTGAGGATTGGGGCATCCGTAGGAATACCAAGGTGATTGTTTATTAAGCCATTCTCCTCCCAACCCTGTTATACACCTGAGAAACATGGACTATCTAAAGAAGTCACACGCAACCCCTGGAACGATTCCATCAGCGTTGCCTCCAAAAAATCCTACAAATCTCTTGGGAAGACAGGCGAACAAATGTCAGTGTGCTGGAAGAAGAAGCGAAGACCACCAGCATTGAAGCGATGCTCCTACGCCATGAACTCTGCTGCACTGGCCACAAGCCCTATCACCATTCCCCAAAGCAGTTACTCCCAATTCAAAAATGGAAAACAGAACGTTGGTGGAAAGGAAAAGAGATTTAAAGATGGGCTTGAAGCCAACCTTTAAAACTGTGGCATAGACACTGAGAACTGGGAAGCCCTGGCCCTCCAGCATCTAACTGGAGATCAGCTGTGACCAACAGTGCTGCGGAATTTGAAGAGGCACAAATGGAAGGCAAAAGGGAGAAACATGCCAAGAGGAAGAAGGTGTGTCAAGCCAACCCTGACCAGGACCAACTTCTACCTGGAAACCGTTGCCCTCACTGTGGGAGAATACGCGAATCAAGAATAGGGCTCCACAGTTACCTACGGATCCATCATATTCGGTCAAGGAGGGATCGTCTAAGTAAGTAAGTAAGTAGTTATTATTATTATTAATAATAATGTGTTTATTTATATCCTGCCCTATCTCCCCAAGGGGACTCAGGGCAGTTATCAACAAATATCGGCAAAAATTCAATGCTGTAAAAACTAGACCAGGACAAATAACCCAACCCACCCAGACCTGAAACATAACTACATCTACACCAGAAATAATAACACATTATCAAAAATTAAACAATAACAGAACAAATATACAATTTCACAACTTACATTGGGAAGAAACAGAGCAAGAATCTAAACAAAACAAAACAAGTTTTAAAATACTAAAATTTTTGCAGCCGGCAGTCAGAGTGAGTGGGACGGAAATGAGGATTAAGTCAGCAATGACATATCCTCAAGGCCATTTCACACATGACAATGGAGGAAACACAGGGTCGCTGGCAATTCACTTGACCAGAAGCCTCTGCTCATTTAATCTCCCTGACAAGTAGACTAATGTGACATGTGTTTCGTCACATTGGCACTCTACATTTTACAGACATTTGTATAGGTAATTGTAATTCTTCTGGGAACTTCAAAACTGCTATAGGATCCAGAATTGGGGAAGACTTTTATTTTGTTGCTCCTACTGTTTCAGTATTCTAAAAAAGACAGTAGCATTGACATTTCCTTCTGTTGATTTAACGGGTTGCTACACCTCACTGTATTGCAAGGTTTGTCACACATACAGTTTAAGGGCATGAACTGCTATTTTCAGGGTTTTAAAAAAAATCACTGCAGAATGTGAATACACAGTTGAAACTCAGGATAAACCAAGGTCAGTGAGAAGCAATCTCCAAAAAAGACCAAATACAGATTGTTCCTTAATAATTCTTCCCCATATATGTTCTACTCAATAACCTAAGCCATGGTTAAAGCTGAAGCCTGTGTTAAACATAATGTTAATTAGGAATGATTCTAAACCAAGACCAGATCTACACTGCCATATAATACAGTTTGGAACTACATTATATAGTCAAGGGGAGACTCATATAATGCAGTTTAACTGCACAGAACTGTGCTATATGGCTCTACATATGGCCATTCCTAACTACATTATATGGCAGTGTAGATCCAGCCCAAGAATTTTAGGGGAAACGTCCCATGAGAAGCAAACACTCATTACTTTCAACAGGTTTGTTATAACTTTTTAATATGATGAGGGCAAGGAGAAATGGAAGCACGTGGTCCCACTACTCAGGCCATCAACGACAGTTAAGAAAAAGCCACATTGCTCCTGCATCAATATTCTTTCAGCTCCTGTTCCAGATTTTTAAAATCAATCCCATCTTAGGCACAATGCATATAACAACGAACAAGGTCTTTGCTATAGAAGAAATAACACTATGTAACACAATTTACAAGGCCATTTCTTAACTTTGCTACCGTGCACAATTCAAAGTGCTGGCTTTAGCCTATAAAGCCCTAAATGGTTCCGGCCCAGCTTACCTGTCTGAACATATCTTTCCCTATGAACCATCTAGGAATTTAAGGTCTGGGGAGGCCCTGCTCTCGATTCTTCCTTCCTCGAAGCACGTCTGGTGGGGATGAGAGGCAGGGCCTTCTCAGTGGTGGCCACTCGGCTGTGGAACTCCCTCCCTAGGGATATTAGATCGGCCCCCTCCCTCCTGACCTTCCAAAAAAGGAAAAAACTGGCTCTTTGAACAAGCCTTTGGAAATGCAGTGCAATAGACAAACATGGAATTATGTAAGTTGAAACATGGAATGGCTCAAACCAGCATTTCTCAACCTGGGGGCTGAGAAATTTCTCAACCTGGGGGCTGAGAAATTTCTCAACCCTGGGGGGTCACAGGGGGGTATCAGAGGGTCACCAAAGACCATCAGAAAACACAATATTTTCTGTTGGTCATGGGGGTTCTGTGTGGGAAGTATAGCCCAATTCTATCATTAGTGGGGTTCTGAATGCTCTTTGACTGTAGGTGAACAATAAGTCCCAGCAACTACAACTCCCAAATGTCAAGGTTTATTTTCCCCAAACTCCACCAATGTTCACATTTGGGCATATTAAGTATTTGTGCCAACTTTGGTCCAGAGGTGTCATTTTTGAGTCCACAATGCTCTCTGGATGTTGGTGAACTACAACTCCAAAACTCAAGGTCAATGTCCACCAAACCCTTCCAGTATGTTCTGTTGGTCATGGGAGTTCTGTGTGCCAAGTTTGGTGGAGTTCAGAATGCTCTTGATTGTAAGTTAACTATAAATCCCAGCAACTACAGCTCCCAAATGACAAAATCAATCCCTCCCCAACCCCACCAGTATTCAAATTTGGGCGTATTGAGTACGTGTGCTAAATTTCGTCCAGTGAATGAAAATACATCCTGCATATCACATATTTACATTACAATTCATAACAGTAGCAACATTATAGTTATGAAGTAGCAATGAAAATAATTTTATGCTTGGGGGTCACCACAATATGAGGAACTGCATTAAGGGGTCGCAGCATTAGGAAGGTTGAGAACCACTGGCCTAGACAATGCTACTGGAAAAAGAGATTAACAGGAAGACATTGGTTATTATATGGTTTTAATGGCTTTTGTATTGATTTTATAATGTTGTTTTTAAATTTGTATATTGTGGATTGTTATGGCATTGAATGGCTGCCAATTTGTAAGTCGCCTTAAGTCACCTTCAGGCTTGAGAAAGGCGGGATAGAAATATCATAAATAAATAAATAAATAAATAAATGTTTGTATCATAAAAACATGGGGAAAGTTAATTAAACCATAAAAATTTTGTTTCTGTGGAAGGGGCATCCTGCACCTTTTGCCCTAGTTTTACAATTAATACTTCATAATCGAGTCTCAACCAATTCAACCTGGCTTGTGGAAGTCAGAAAAACAATGAAGCTTCTGGAGTAGAACAACTACCTTCAAAGTAAGGCTGCATAATTAAACATTCAACTCAGGAACAGATTTTTTTTTCAAAATGTGTAACCTAGTATAAATATTGTTTGCTCCCATCTTTTACACATTGTGAGGTTCATATCCATTCTTGAGAACCAAGTTCAGGACTGTGCTCACCCCAATGATGTTTTAATCACAATCCACTCTATGGCAACAGGAGAGCCGACAGGTAAAACTTTATTGGCTCTAAGTAATTACCTGCCTGCCTCACTGCAGTTCCTATGCTGATTTACGGTTTGCACGTGGCTGCGAAAATGAACAGAACCAAAACAACACATAGAGCATTATTCAAAGGCTTGGGTTCAGTGGTTTGTGAAAATTGTGGAGAACAGAAGGGAGGCCGCGCAAAGAGGTGGCATGTCAAAATAAGACCTGCCTGATGTTTCACAAACAATATTGCAAATTGCAGAAAACACATGCATGGGGAGAGTGGGGCCAAGAGAAGGAGGAGCCCTCCCCATAGAGAAATAAATCACTGTAGGAATAACAACATGGGGAAAAGATGAATGGGGAGATTTAATGAATCTAAACATATAATTAAGCACCTATTTTGGCCTTCTTTTGTAGTTTTCATGCGTAATTACTACATTTCAAGTGTTATAGTTAATTATGCCTGGAAGAGTATTTCTAGAAAAAAATAAACCGATCTGTTATGAAGCAATTGCGACAACATTTCTCTCCCCTCCATCGCAAGCAGCACTTACAGAAAGATACGAGAAAGAAGGCCAGCCGGTCCCATGAAGGGGGCTCTTCGGACTTCCCAAAAGAGGCACGCTTCCTTCCGGGTGGAATCCCCCTCCTCCGACAGACCAGCACTAAGTGCGAAGAAGAGCAGGAAGGAAACCAACGGCGGTACCGAGCTTATCCTTTCCTTTCCCAGTGCCACATCCGATTAAGGGCACCTGGGAGATCAACAGAGAGCGCAGAGCCTGCCGATCTGGGAGCTACTGAGACGAGACATTCCCCCAACGTAGGGAGGAGAGGGGTTTGCCTCTAACAAGGCCTGACATGGGGGTCGGGCCCAAGCAGCCCCAACCCAGCCCCATAAGCCAATCAGCCAGTTTTGCCCAGTTTATCCGGAGTAGGAGCTTGCCCAAGCCGAGAACACAAACAAGATCAGGCTTTGGAAGGGGGGAGAGCTTGTCTGCCCCTCATCCCAGTCAAATCCGTTCTTGTCGCCTGGTACCCATCTTCCGTCCCGAAAAAGCAAGACATTAAGAGGGCTAAGCCGGGGAGTGCGTGCGTTTCAGGACCAGGGCCAATTCCCAGAACATGTGCCTGGGCCCATGTGCTGAGCGGCTTTCCTTCACACACTCAGCCACCGCTGTTGGTTGCCATAGAACAGGCACAAGACAACTTCAGCCCTCCCTCCAGGTGTTTTGGACTTCAACACCCACAATTCCTAACAGCTGATAAGGTCGTTAGAAATGGTGGAAGTTGGGAGTCCAGAACACCTGGAGGGCTGAAGTTTGCCTATGTTAGGAATTGTGGGAGTTGAAGTCCAAAACACCTGGAAGGAGGGCCGAAGTTGGCCCATGCCTGACATAGACAAATATCAGAATTCTGAACTGAACTACAGGAGAATTAATGTGAAATACACACAATACACACAATTCACTGGTTCTCTATTGCTTCTTCCTTCTACCAGAGTGGGATGACACATCAAGGGCCATCCAGTCTAACTCCATTCGACCATACAGGAACACACAACAGAGTTATCTTCTAAACAAACAAGAAAGTTCATTTAACCAGGCATCCTCAAAGTACAACCCTCCAGCTGTTTGGGCTTTCAACTCCAGAATTCCTGACAATTGAACAAGCTCTTTAGGGCTTCTGGGAGTTGGAGGCCCAAACAGTTGGAGGGCCGCAGTTTGAGGATGCCTGATTTAAATGATCTGAGTAAGAGCTACTGTTTTATTACTCTGTGTCCCAAATTACCATATCTGCTCAAATCTAATGTTCATCTTTTTTTTTGGTTAAATTGCCTTGCCTCGCCAAAAGTGGGGTGTGCGTAAGATTTGTGCAATACAGTCATCTCAGTGCTGAGTTGAAGCAAAAGGGGAAGCTGCTTCCCAAACTCTTCTCTGAGGGACGTCATCTCTCACTGAATGACTGGAACTCAATGCTGTGCAATGCTGGGATTTGTAGTTTAGTGAGGCATCAGCCTTCTTTGGCAGAGGACACTCAAGACCTTGCAAAACAACGTGATTTCATAACATTGAACCAGGGCAGTTAAAGTGGATTTATTCTGCAACAGAGATACACTCCAAGATTTTCTTTTCAATTGCTAAAAGATTTGATGTCCTAACACTTCTTTTTTTGAAGAAAGAATCCTAAGCAGGCAGCAACTATAATGCACACCATTTGGGTAAAAAAAAAAAGAATGTACTTTTTGCCGCTGCGCATTACCTTCACCAGCAAATACTTTTTTGGTTTCAGGGTTTTGCAAATTGATGTGCGCATTAGATTCAGTGGCGCATTAGACTCGAAGTAATACGGTATGTCTCAACATTACCAGGAAAGGCCCATGGTTGAGTTGCAGAAAGCTCCAGCCCTAAACTCTGCCATCTGCAGACAGAACGCATCTTGGACCAGTTTCCTGTCCTGACCATAGCTTCCCAAACCTTGTGTTAAACTTGGTGCAGTCACCATGCTGGTTGGGGTGTCGTAAAAGCCTCCTCCTTCCAAAGAAACCACCTTTTCCAAGCTCTGATTGAATAACACAGGTAAGCAGGTGATGTGGAAGTACTCTACCAGACAGTCTGGTATACTTTTGCTAGTTACTGAAAGAATGGCTAACCAAGACTAGTGGTTCTCAACTTTGAGAATGGGATGTCATTGATCCCTTTGAAAACCTGATGAAAGCAGTCCCAGATAAATATGCATATATACACACAATATTTTGCATATCATTTGTTTGATTGCACCAAATGTTTCTTTCCTTCTCACGTGACAGTCTGAACCAAGAAACCCCCAATCAAGTTCGTTCTCAAAAATATGTGCATTTTTTAACCTTAACATTCACTGTAATAGACAAAGTTCTTATTTACCAAAGGAAATGGAAAACAAAATATGTTTTTCCCTCAGTGTACAAACCCCTCTATGGATATCTTCAGGCTTCATGAATCCCAGGATAAGAACCTCTTGCTTACATGGCCAAATAGTCCTACATTCTCAAGCCAAAGGATTTCCAGCAACTTAGCTTCAAGGTTGGGCAGAGCTGTAGAACATTCTACAGACAGGTTCAATGAATCACAGTTGGAAGAGACCACATGAGCCATGTAGTCCAACCTCCTGCCATACACATACATGTGAATATGCAAAACCAACCCATGCAAAGAGTCAATGCAGTTAGTCACATTTTAAGATAAGGGAATGGTTTATATTTGCTTGGGATGCTTATACCTTGTTTTGTGACCCTGAAAGGCTGGCTCTCAAAGTAACTTAGAAAAAATCTGCACAAAACAGCAACACTAATCTGCAGCACCAGGGACAGAAACTGAATGGCACTAGAATGATTATGATTATCTTGGAGAAAACAGCTCATTGGGACTCACTGTTACATGATACCAACATGATACACCACACAAGAGAACCATAAAGAAATGCAGAGAGCTACTGCAATAATAATAATGAAACAAAATTATAAGAATTTTTTGACAATTGCGTGAGAAATGAAACTGAAATGGAGATCTTTGCTTGAAAATTGTAGCTACACTGCCAATTGCTAACAGCCTTTCTAGAGTCTCTGAGAGCCTGAACACTACAATTTAAACCTGCCAGAGGAAATCCTCAAGATTCCTGGCTTTGCATTAACACCAGTCATACTTCGCAAACATTCAGGTAGAGTGGAGGTCATCTTCAGTACAAGAGAACTACGAAACAGAAGTATTTCATATTCACAATGCGATTGATGCCAAGGTCAGTTAACAATGGTCTAGAAAACTGAACACTTTCAAGTACAATGCAGGAAGACAAAAGGCACATGAAACTTAGAAACAAGGTTTTTTGCTTTGGTTCTCTATATGTATTGAAAGTAATTCCTGCAATGGCAGGGGCTGGAGTAGATGAGCCTTGGGTAACTTGACACTTCTATGATGCCACAACAATATTCAAGGGATATATACTCCACTCCCAGTATCATGTCTACTCTGGGATGGATGAATGACACTTTGACTCCTAAGACAACTTTCAACTTTCAATCACTTCACAGAAGCCACTGTTGTATCCAACACAACACAAGTATGGAATGTACAGTGTTCCCTTGCTACTTCGCAGTTCACTTTTTGCGGACTCGCTGTTTCGCAGGTTTTTGCCTCCCAGTTTATGAATGGTTGTCGTTGCCCAGAGTGGTGTTCTAATCACGGCTCCTGGCAATGATGGAGTGTGTTTCACCCTCCCCCTCAGGAGAGAGGCAGCCAATCAAGAGAGATTGCAAAGCAAAGCAGAGATAGCTAGCAAAAAAAAGAGAGGTGTGCAGTGCCTTTAAATTTCTCCTCGCTTCTGCCTCACCCTCGGAACCCTATATACATATATAGCATCCCTACTTTCACGGATTTTCACTTTTCACGAGTGGTCCTGTAACGTAACATCCGCGATAAGTGAGGGAACACTGTAATGCTTTGGAGAACAATAAGATGATGTCAATATCTGAAGAATCCAAATAATCCTCTGAGCAACGCTGTCTAGATGCAATGGTGGTTAAAAACTACTCCCTTTGTTGCCAACATCATCAGCATAATAAAAGCAATGGCCAGAGCATATAATATAACCTCTCTCCCTTCTCAAATGAACCAACATCATCTGCAAGGCTTAAGGCCAAGAACATGAAAAGAACATGTATTAGCCCTTTTGTTATGTACTATACTGGAGGCTGCTTTTTTGAAAACATTTTTGAAAATTATCTTAATGATACCAGCTTTCCGCAGGGCATGTCAGACATACCTGTTTCGACAGGCTTTTAATGTTTGATATTGCTGTTTTTAAATTGTTTTAAATTGTTTTTAAATTTTGTTAGATTTTAGCCATTCTTGTAAGCCGCTCCGAGCCCCAGGGGAGTGGCGGCATATAAATTCAAATAATAAATAAAATAAATAAATAAACAGTTTAGAGAGATGATTGGTCAAATTTTGGCCTGTATCAATAGTAGTCTAGTGCCTAGATCCAGGGAATTCATGCTACCCCTCTATTCTGCCTTAGTCAAACTGCACCTGGAATCACACTGTGTCCAATTCTGGGCACCGCAATTGAAGAGAGATATTGACTCTAAGCTGGAATGTGTTCAGAGGAGGGCAACTCAAATGATTAAGGGTCTGGAGAACAAGCCCTATGAGGAGCAGCTTAAATTGCTGGACATGTTTAGCCTGCACAAGATAAGGCTGAGAAGAGACATGATGAGGGCCATGTATTAAAAGGTGAGGGGAAGTCATAGGGAGGAGGGAGCAGGTTTGTTTTCTGCTGCCCTGAAGACTAGGACACGGAACAATGGTTTCAAACTAGAGAACGGAAAGGAGATTCCACCTGAACATAAGGAAGAACTTCCTGACTGTGAGTGCTGTTCAGGAGTGGAACTCTCTGCCTTGGAATGTGGTAGAGTCTCTTTCTTTGGAGGCTTTGAAACAGAGAATGGATGGCCATCTGTTGGGGGTGCTTTGAATGTGATTTTCCTGTTTCCTGGCAGAATAGGGTTGGACTGGATGGCCCACGAGGTCTCTTCCAACTCTAGGATTCTATGATTTCAAATGATACAGAATCAAACCAATGCCACAACACCATAAAAAAAAAGATACGGTCACCAATTTCCCCCCCCCCCCAACATTTATATTAAAACGATGAAACAGGCTAGCAATTAAAAAGTAGACAGATATTTTTCAAGTATTGTTTTCTGAGAAATGAGCTGGACTGATAGAATGGACAAAGCAGTCGAAAAGCAAGTGTGGTTTTGGACCAAACTCACAGAATACCCCTTCCTCAGATGGAGAGTAAGTAAAGAAATATTGGTTTTGCAAGCTCAGATTCTGCCACATTCAGTATTAGAAAGATTTTCCCTAAAAGATGGAACATGGAGACCACATTCCTTAGATCTCAGCAGCTGTGTGGGAAGACATTTCTGGCATAAAGCATTTTGAATATCACAGAGTTCCAGGCAACTTCCAAAATAGCAAATCGGAGTTGCATGAATTCCATGCTTATCATAACTACATTAAAAAAAGGTTCCTGAAAAACTGAATGCCGAGATTCCCTAAAACAAACATCTTGGGCATTAGATGAAATCACAGTTCTTCCCCCCACCCCTCCAAACATCTGAAAAAGTTGCAGTACAAGAAAGAATGAAATCCTGATTAGGATCCACGGAAATGCAGTGGATGGAGTTGTGTGGCTTATGTTTTTTAAAGCAACATCTAAGGTACAAGCTCATTTTTGCTCCTGATTTAGAAGCAGGGATTTCGTTTTAGCTAAGCATCACTTACTTTACCAACTTAGGCGATCCCTTGTTGACTGAGTATGATGGCCTTCCAAGTTCTTGGAAGATGCCTGTGTGGGGTTTTTTTTATGTGTGGCAGTCAGTGCACAGCCAACCAAACATCAACAGTTGAACAAACTAGCAATGACTGCACAGGATTGAGCACATAATTCCAAAAACAAAAAATGCAAATTCTGTAGAAACATGCATTGCAGTGATTAACATTACTGCAATAAGGTGCGACAGATCTTTTTGTATTTTCCAGTTTATCAACAAACTGCATCTCAATGGGTTATTTTAGGAAAGCACTAATAGAAAGGGGAGCAATCTATGGCTTATTAGTAACACAGTAACCATTTAAGCAGTTCTGTTTCACCCTGACACACACATAAGGGAAAGAAAAACGAAAACCAGCTATGAGCACACAATACAAAAGCATTTTCCACATCAAAACAAACCAGGTGTTTTGGGCAACAACTCTCATAATCCCTCAGCTATAAGACAAATATGGATATTGTAAACCTGGACATCTGAACAGCAGCCACTTGAAGAAAATGCAATATAACTTCTGCAAACACTGAGCAACTGAGTGATTGCATCTTGCTGAGACTTTGGAACTGTCCCCTATGACACGTTTTTAATTGTTTCTCCTGACTGACAGAGAAAATATCAAAAAATCAGTTTCTTAAACTGTTGAAACTAGACATAAAATATGACTGAATGCTTTAATTTATTCAGTGAGATATCCTATTAAATGAACACCACAATGTGACAGGAATTATGCCAGGAGTCTTGTTAAAATATGTCCTTTTGCAGAACACTGTAACTTCCCTCTGCATACTTAACAGATCGTTCCTCTCTCCCCGTATGTACGACTGCAGTTTACAAGATCCTCCTTTGATCATTTGAGAGAGAAATGTTGGAGGAATTCGGCTGGCAGCACCAACACTGAGCGATAGTTCGGCGAAAGATTCAAAATGCAACCTGTGATCAAGGGAACAATTATGAATGGGAAACTATGATCCAAAGCAAACCTACAAACCAGTTTGTGGGATGTTATGTGTTTTGTGTGATATCTAAATTGACCAACCAAAGAGGCCTGCAGGCTATAAAAAGGCTGGCAACGTTAGACAAGTTTGCTGAAGACACAATTTCCCTGTTTGTTTGTTTGAATGTTTGAAGTGTTTGGCTTCTGAAGTTTGGCTTCTAAACTACAATAACTATAAAGCAAGAGGTAGAATATCTGGAAGCTTTGAAGCCACAGCAGACAAAATATTCAGAAAAGAAAAACATACTTTTTTGAAGGGTGAATTAAAGATATATAACATTTTTAGGGTTAGCTTCTTCTAACATGATAGCAACAGGTTTTGGGACAGTCTGAAGCTGTCACACAAAAGCCAGGGACAGGTTTTGGGACCGTCTGAAGCTGTCACACAAAAGCCATATGTTTTGCTTGCAGAAAATAATAGCAATGTTATGACCCTCTTATTTGGGATGTCTAAAGGATACCTAATGCTTTTATTAGGTATTTTTAATTTGTATTTGTATATTTAGATGTCTTATGGAGAATTTGTCCTATTATATTTTATGCTTAGTCATATATTGTTAATTTATGATTTGGTTTATGTATGTAAAGCACTGAATTTTGCCATGATTTTTGTAAGCTGCTTTGAGTCCCCCCCAGGGGTGAGAAAAGCAGTATATAAATACTGTAAATAATAAATAAATAAATAAATATTACTGGTCAACATTATTGTCATATAAAGAGTCTCCCTGATCACCTATACTCAAAGTCAAGTTGCTATGAAAAATGTGTGCTAAGGTCTCATGATTTGTGACAGATTCCCCCCTTTTTGCCTATCCTTTTGCAAAAGAATAAACAATAAATGATTTAAGACGTGCAACATTTTATTGCCAATCTCAATGCAAAAAATGTTCAACAGTACAGAGAATACCATTCTTATTTACTTAATACAATTCCGCTCTGTTCTTCAGTTATCGAACTGCTTTGACTGAACATGTACATCTTCTAATGGCACCCCAGGATGTTTCGGTTTGAGCTAACTTTGACTTGGTAATATGAAGGAAGTATTGAGTCAAAATGTCAAACCAACAAATGCTAAAACAGGCAAGATGACATTATTCCTTGATTTCGCTCAGTCCTGGTGCTCTCCCTTTACAATGACAGCATGGCTCTTCTTGTCTGATTCAACTGACACAAAAAAAATAATAATATAACAACGGTGTGCCAACTGGGTCGGTCACAGATCTTCCTATCGGAGGCTGTGCCAGTCTGTTCAGAGCAGCATTGTTGTCTTTGCACATTCATAGCCAAGAGATACACACTGCGACGAGCCAGGCACCATCTTCCTATGAGATCTGTTCCACTGGGTGCCAATGATTCAACATATAGGAATGACTTCCAACATGGTTCAGATGCAAAATTACCACTTACCCGTCTTGACTCGAGTCTCATGAGCCATCGAATCTAATGCGCATCTCAATTTGCAAAACCCTGCAAAAAGTGCACTTTTTGTAATTTAACCAAAAAAGGTACACATGCATGCTTTGTATTCCTTCTTTAAAAACAAGAGTGTTAAAATACCCAAACTACCATCAATGGAAAAGAAAACCTTGGAGTGCATCTATGCTGCATCTATGCTGCAGAATAAATATACTTTAACTGCCCTGGTTCAATGTTATGGAATCATGTAGTTTTACAAGGTCTTGAGAATAAAATTTCAAATTTCAGAAAGAAATTAGATTTGAAATACATTCATCTCAGGTGCATTACTGACTAGCTTGCTATTTACTGAAGGGTCTGGCAGCAACGTCTTGCTCCAAAGGGCAAACAGAGGATATGTTCATCAACCAGCTAATATCCAAAGAGATCAGATCAACGAATGTAGCAGCATAATATGGGACTTGTTCAAAAGAGGCACCATGTCGCCAAACGTTTTGCTTAAGAAGCTAGTGTTGTTAACATGGAAGAAATAGCTTGCGGCACCAGCTGTACAAACAGACAGCCCGAACAGGAAGAAACAGACATCTCATTCACAGCATTAGCCATTTCATGGAACAGCAGCATGCCAAATGCATTTGTGGAGGGAAACCAGATACACTAAGTGTAAAAGCAACAGTGCCTCCTCAGTGCACATGCAAAGCAGACGAGGATTACAGGTGCTGGACGACATTTCCAGTGCCATCCTGTGTGTTAAAAAAACGGTTTGCTTATTTCACTTTGAAACTGCCTGCTGGGCAGAGTGTACGGTCTGTTAAAAAAGGTAAAACACAAAAACAGAATAATAACACAGTGACTACAAAAAGTAAAATATTAATGTAAGGTTTAACTGCAATTGAAAAAAGTAGCACAATTTTGAATGCTAAAAAAATCCCAAAATATAGATACCAGTATGCCAAACAAGCTTTGTCTATTTCTTGAAAGCAATTCAAAGCTACATTTAGCCCTGCAGATTAAAATCTGGAATGTCTGCCTAGAGAGAGGGAGTTAATTTTTCATATTCTATTGACAACAAAACGTAACCTCTGGCATCCATATCCCATAAGACATGGAATGGGATGCACACTACTCAACACTTCCTTCTGCAAACATACATTATCATCATCATTATTCTTCAAGATCAAAAGAAATAAGGATAATGATGATGTACAAAAGGGTTAAAATAGAAAGATAAAACACAACACTTATTAAATACATGCAACACCATACACAACGTGTCCAAGCTTTACATGGACAACCAATAACCACATACCACTATATCCACTCCCAAAGTTGTATTTGCTCCCTCCAAGGTCCAGAACAAAAAATCTAATGCTTTAAAGTAGTCATGACATGCAAAAATTCAGAGAACAGGTAGTAGGTCTTAAATCTCCAAGCAGCTCACCCATCTCCTCTGGTCAAACAAACACGAAAGTATCCATCACTATCCGGATTCAGTATTTAATTCAGAGCAAACAATATTTTTACCTACAAAGTACACTGCAAATCAAAGATTCTATCTTCAGATCCACTGCGTTTAGATTGGCATAATACCATACCAGTGTTCTGGCTAGTAATGTGTTGATGCCATACTGGAAGAACAGTTACATTTCTTCACCTTCCAATTACAACCATGTTGACTTTGACTTAGACGATTCCATAAACTTCTCCGAGTATGATGGCCTTCCAAGTGTAGGGTCTTGACGGTGACTGTAGAGTGCTATTCTTGACCTGCATGTTCTTCCAGAGTGAGGATATTAGTTTCCAGGTGGAAGGTGGTCCCAGTCAGGGTTGGCTTGACGCGCCTTCCCCTTGGCACGTTTCTCCCTTTCACCCTCTATTCATGCCTCTTCAAATTCCATAGCACTGCTAGTCACAGCTGACCTCCAGCTAGGGCGATCAAAGGCCAGGGCTTCCCAGTTCTTGGTGTCTATGCCACAGGTTTTAAGGTTAGCTTTAAGCCCATCTTTGCATCTCTTTTCCTGTCTACGAACATTCCATTTTCCACCCGAATGCCCGATCACCATCTCCTAACCACGTAATACCACCAAACATAGGCCCTTATCTGTCATGGATCACATTTTCGCTATGCTTTCTGCCATTCAAATTTGAAATATTTACCCCATTTCTTCATCACTTTCAACCCCTTATATGACAAAGTTGCTGATATATCTGTAGGAGTAAACAAGATGCCTAGGATCTATTCTAGCACAGAGCTAACTTCAAAAAGACAATCTATTGGCCTGCACCCTCATTTCTCAAAGCCTTCAAAAACCAAATACATTGTTGTTATCTATCTATTATACCTGAAATGCCTTGAAAAGCCATGAGTTTATGAGTTCAGACAGCCCCTCCAACAAAGCCAGTCACTTCTACACCAACGCTGCACAAATAATTGCTATGCTTAGTTTATCAGACAATACTTTGGCAGTGAAATTCTCCATACTTAGTTCAGAAACCAAATATACATTCTCCTACTGGAGACTGCAAACCAGAGTTTTCCAAAGAGTGTGTCCCATTAGTGAGTGGGCTGCAGAGTTTAGGTGTGTTGCACGAATGCTTGTGGACTACCTTCAGAGGAGCGATCCAATGGCATGCTTTAGAAAGTCATCAATTCATTCTTGCTTTAGAAAGTCATCAAACCCAGCAAGTCATCTTTTAAAAAACATTTTTATCTATTGTTTTTCATTCTTGGATAAGCTACACATCACATATCATTATTCCCTCAATAAACCCATCAAGCAGACAATGGACATTCCATTTCACAGATTTAAAAAAGAAGTGAAGCTAATCATAACAACTGAAATTTCAATCTAGAACTAAATTACTGGGCCATATTTGAAACGTTAACTATATTATTAGCAGCTGATTGCAATGTATGTAAACATGATCTTGGTTTTAATTATAGCAAGTCCTATTTCTGGTCCCCGTGATTAAATATTATTTGTCATTTCTTCTGAGCTCAAAATGATTCACTGTGCCCTAATTTCCAACCCAATGTCCTAGATTTGTGAGGACTGGTGTCTGATACGGCCTGTGGGCTGGCAGAGAGATAGCAAGAACATCAAAGGGAGGAAACAATTTCATTGGAAATTACAATGTAGACCAGGCCTGGGTCAACTTTGGTCCTCCCTCCAGGTGTTTTTGGCTCTAACTGTTAGGAATTGTGGGCGTTGTAGCCAAAACACTTGGATGGAGGGCTGAAGTTGGTCCATGCCCGATATAAATGGTTAATGTGGAAAGCAAATTAAAGCTTTTCTCCTCGTCTCCTTCCCTCCAGCTCCAAGCAGACAAAGAAAGGAAAGCTTTTAAAAACCCCAAACAAGCCATAAACTCACTTGACATGGAAGTTGTAAACATGCTAGTAATTCCCTTTTTATTGTTTCCCCCTTCACTCAAAAAAAATGGCCAAAAGACATTCTAGGTATGTTTGCACCATAGGCAAGGGAGATCTCTCACTTAGCTGCATACATAGCAGCGTGTGACAAAGACCAAGCCCGTCAAACAAGTCCAGCTGACTCAGTCAAGCATGTTAAAGTGCAAACTACAAAATGCAATTTGTTTGAATTCCTTTATTACATGTCTGTCATGGTTCTCCACCCAATCTATTCTGCACTCTTAACAAATTTAAAGGTGGATTAGGCTGGGAGGAGCCTTACGCCCAAAGCCATGCAATCGACTTCGGAGTCAAAGGTGGATTTGACCTGAGATCTACCTGCCCTTGGGCTGATGTTGCTAGAAGCACAGAGATGGAACAGACAATATGGGACATCCAATCCAACCTTATTCTGCCATGCTGGAAAAGCACGTTCAAAGCACTCCTGACAGATGGCCATCCAACCTCTGTTTAAAAGCTTCCAATCAAAGATGCAATTGGAGCCCAATTACTTTTTATTGGAAATGTCAAATGAACAATCAAAATCATTAAACAACAAAATAACGCACTACATAATAATAGCAGCAAGGGTATTATTTGTACAGTTTTTAAAGAAGGTAGGACCTCTCAACAATAGAGATGAACAGATGGCCAAAGTCTGTAAAATATCAGAAATTGACAAATTAGGAGTAATGAACAAAGAAAAAAAAACACAACAAATATTCATCAAGGACTGGAAGCCACTTCTAAATGTTGTAAAAAAAGAAAAGAAAAAAGAAATAGGGAAAAGTTTTAATAGAACATTTCTTAATTTAATCTGTTAGAATCTGTGGAGGGAATTTAGAAATAATAACTTTCAAGTCAGAAGGAAGAATAGAAAAAACAATGTAATAGGAAGGAAGAACAAAATTACAGATGTTTCCAACCCATTTTGGGACAGGAAGTCACCCATATGGGAGGGTATAATCCAATATGAACACTGTATAGATGTTAGGTAGTACTGTTTTGGTTTATGTATATATAAATGTATATAGATTTGTTTTATTGTTTTAATGCGTATGTTAATTAAAAATGAAAAACACAAATTATGGTAAAAAGCTTCCAAGAAAGGATCTTCTGCCAGACTCCGAGGCAGAGAGTTGCACTGTTCTTACAGCCAGGAAGTTCTTCCTAATGTTTAAAGTGGAATCTCTTTTTCTGCCCTTTGAACTCACAGCTCCATTGAGCCCTAGTCTCCAGAGCAAGCAGGAAACAAGCCTGCTCCCTCTTCCTTCCAGGACAGTCATTTTTTACAGCCACAAAAGGCAGAAAAGCCATTAAGGTGTCTAGAAGGACACTTAGAGCTACCAAAGTGAAAGGCTGCCACAGGATTTTTCTTCCTCACCATGTGACAAGTAAGCCCAAGTTCATAGTACTGCCATCAGTAAAACAGAAATAACTCAGGGCATGTTTAAACCCTGTTTTAGGAATAGCACTCCTGTTTTCCAGTACTAACTATAAGCAGGAGTAAAACCAGACAAATGACTGACTGCATTATCCTGTGAAAAGGAAGGAAACATCACAAACAGATGACATGTGTTTCCAACCTGTGATCTTGAAATAGATGGATCCTGACTTTGAACATCTATTCATTACAGATGGTGCAAGGAAAAAGTTGTATTGTCTTATTGGAGAATGAACTTGGATAGTTTCTCATACTACGTTATTTCCCTATTTAGACTTCTGAAAATTCTATGTTATACTGGGAAAGCATCCCTGACAGCCAAAATAAAAAGACAAAAACCGGACAGTTGGCAAAGCTTTCAACGAAAGGTCCAAAGACATGATCACTCACTGCAACAGACAGGAGCTCATCCTAAGCAAAATGACACATGCTGCTCCAGGAAGCACAGCCAGCCAAAAAGGATCTTCCCCGAAGGAGCAACATAACATTTCTCCACATTTCGGAGGCACACAATAACAATGAATCCCTCACTGCAAGTAGAAACCACACCAGGCCACATTGATTCCACCCCTTGATATCAGGCCACCTTAGGAATGGTTCACCCAAGCTCGGAAAGAAGCAGCAGGTAGGAACAAGAAACTGTATAATCCTCCATGTTTCCATTCCCTTATATGGCTGGTTTGTGCAATCATACATAACTCATAGCTCTTTGCATGGACTGGCTAGCCCCAGTCTCCTATTTGCTCCCATAGCAACCCTTAGATCGTGACAGCCGCACATATGGCAAAGCTAGAGTCACCTAACAGCAAACTGTGGCGAAAGGCAAGGCACAGAAGGAAGAAAACAGAAAAAGTAATAAGTGACGCCATGGGAGTTAGTCTGCTCTCCAAAGCCTGAACTATAAAGTTGTAGTTAATATCAGTGGCTTTGCATTGATCATTTTAGAGTGTCTCCGGCAAATCCCAATACTAACCTGGCTCAGTGTATGGACTATAGAGCCAGTTACATTTTGCAAGCTTTAGAAAAGACTGTTTAAAGCAATGTACCTTTCAATATTCACTCTTTCCATACTTTCCTGCCCTGTCATAGTGCTTACAAGTCTGCAACTGCCCAGGACAAAAACACAACAAATGGATAAGTAAAATATGGCTGAAGAGTTTTCCAACCAGAGTAAATCAGCAGCAGATATCAGCTTCTGAAGTCACGACATTGGCAAACTTGAGATCCACTGATAACTGAGCTTGGCAAAATTATTTTTCTTGGCTTCAGTGCCCACCATCCCTGAGGTAACAAGGCCCGTCGAGCTCTGTTTAAATCAAAGTCTGCCTTATGTTCAAGCACTAACCTGGATGCCACAGGCGACAGGGATGAATCAAGGTGAGTGCAAGCAATTCTACACAAGTGAGTGAACGGGCTGCACTCTGCACAAAAGAAGCCAAACCTTCCCCCTCCTCTACACTTATCATAGAAATGTACCACAAACAGATTTCTCAGCAATTCATCTGACACCCTCCCAGCTGGCTAATAATAATCTGATTCAGCTATTTCCTTGTCTCCAAGGAAGAACGGTTGTTAACAATGAGGAACTGCGGGAGTTGCAGTTGGAAGGGCAGCCTGACCCCCCACCCTTTGCCTACAAGGAAAAAGGAAGCTCGGTTCTAGAAAGAACCCACCTATTCCCAGACTTTCAAAACACGAATATCGGGCAACAAATCATATTGCAAAGCACTTTTCTATAGACTGTAACCCAAATGTCTGCCCAGTGGTTGTTTTGCATTCGGATGTTGTAAAATGTCTTATTGTTCCCATCATACAAACTAACTTTCAAAAAGTCTTGCATAAATACATAAATCCATTCTTTATAAAGGTCATCACAGATGTTTGGAGTTTCTAGAGACACCACATTGATTTAACCATTTTGTTTCTATTGTACTGAAAGCACTATGATGGGATACAGAAGAAAAGAGATGACAATTGACACTTTGGATACCAATCCCCAACTATTTTGGTGTGAAACTCACCAGTAGTAGTAGTAGTACTTGTTGTTGTTATTGCTGTTGTATTTTGGCATGTATCGCTACCATCAGGTACTAGAAGGACCTCAATCTGTATTTCAGCTTGACTAAAATGCTATTTTAAAAAGGCAGTAAGAATTTTCAGTCCAGTCACCCGAAGCAGTGACAGATCGACCCATCACAAAAGTACAATTAATTTGCCTCAAGCTAGGAACAACTATTTTGAGCTTGCCAGAAACAACTGCTTCCTTAATAAACGCTGTTGTTTCATCCCCGCTATGAAGCAAACTCTCTTCTCTAGTGACTCACCAAGCCATGTCTACTACAGGTCTGCATGCACACTCTCTTGGACTGATGTTGTTTTTCAATCCGTACAAGTAGCAAAAGACAGACAGACATTGACTAGAACCCTCAAGCAAAATTTCTAGCAGTTCGACTTCTGTGGTGATGGGAGCCAACAGAAACTGACGAAATCTTTTTGTCATCACTGTGGAATAAGCAGGGCTGCATGTACGGAGCAGCTAGTTAATATCTCATTGGGCAGAATATTCCTCAAGATTAATCTCCCCTGTAAACTATATTTTATGGAGGCCGGCAATGTTTTCAACCGTCAGAGAACAGAGTGCTGAAGCTGCCTTTTGGCTCATGAAGAGATGATGTTTGAGCCAACATCGTACTTAGATTGGAGACCTCCCCAAAGAAGATGCCATGCATCCCAGAGCTGTGCCATCTGAAAGTTGGTATGGAATGATGGTTGCAAGCGTAAGCGAAAGGATAAGTGTTTCCATTTCAAATTGCAAATCAATCCCAGACACAAATTCACCGAATGAAACTAGGAATGACTGAAAACCACATCATATAAATATCTTACCTTATGTCCTATTAATTGGAGTGATAGTGACTTAAACATTCTACAGTGGACCCCCTCCCCCAATTATTTACTGGAGCTAGAGGCAGGAACCAGCAAAAGTGGAAAGAAGCTATTTTAAAGCAAATGTTAGAGAGAAGCTGACCATAGAATTTCACTGGACGTTGAGAACACATTTGAATGAAATCTGAATATAATATAATAAGTCAAATAGTTAAGTAAACCACACAGGCTCAATGGATTGATTCTAGTTGACCTGCAACTAAGAGTTAAGCTTCAGTTCAGGGACAAAACAGATCAAGGGCTTTAGAGTATTTTGCAGTTTGAAAGGTGTTTTGTTTTGTTTTGTTTTGTGTCTGGAGCAACTTGAGAAACTGCAAGTTGCTTCTGGTGTGAGAGAATTGGCCACCTGTAAGGACGTTGCCCAGGGGACACCTGGATGTTTTACCATCCTTCTGGGAGGCTTCTCTCATGTCCCCGCATGGAGAGCTGAAGTTGACAGAGTGAGCTCATCCACATTCTCCCCGAATTTGAACCTCCAACCTGTTGGTCTTCAGTCCTGTCAGCACAATGGTTTAACCCATTGTGTCAGCAAAGGTTCCAGTTTGAAAGGTGTTTTATCTGAATACAGTATTCTGTTTGAAAGGTGTTTATTTGAATACAGTCTTCGTCTGCAAGCAAATGTACATAAAGAATGCCTGGCTTCCTCTGTCAGCACTTATCTCTTGGACATTCTGCTCAGAGAAGCAAAATTGATGCAGAATGATCCACTTTCAGTCCCTAGCATCTCCAGTTCAAGGAAAAAATATGACCCAGACCTTGGAAACTGTGAGCAGAAAGGCCAGCAGAATGGCTCAGTGGTCTGCTATTTGTCCTCATGTGAGGCAGGTTCACACATTCAGACATTTATAACATATGCAGTTGCAAAACATGAACAAAACTCTCAGTTACATGGTTCAGAAACACATGGACAGTATTAAAGGTCCATTTTTTTCATGATTCTTTTTTCAAAAACCAAGCATGAAATCCCATCTTTCATCCCTATACTAAGGAAGAAAGAGAACAACCTCATCACTTAGCTTAAAATCTGAAACAATCTGAAACAAGCACTAAATTATCATGGCAAAATCATCTAGCATCAAAGAAAGTAAAAGGAATGACTAATATAACACTGTGGAATCTGGACCCAGGGAAATCACAGTGTATTTCCTGTCACACTAAAACAATCTCCTAATTATACCTGCTAGGAAGTCTAGGTATTAAAGTACAACTCATAGGGCGCCGCAAGTCAGAATGAGGTTTGCATACCTTTCCAATTACAACAATATATAGAGATTATCCTTACTTTCAAACTTTATTTCCCACTGAAAAAGCAATCCTCTTGGAAAACAGGAAACTCAAAATGTGTGGACTGAAATCCTTGCTGCCAACTGCAATCTGGATCCAACTCAATTCACAATCTGGCTCTTCTGTCTTAGGTTGATTTAAGGGGAGGCTGAGCTGTCACATCTCTGATCAAACCATGTCTTCCAGGAGAAACAAACAGACCAAAAAAACACAACACAGTTACCACCACATAATTTTCCTTCATGAAGTTTTTAACACATGTGAATGGACAGGAAAACAAATCCTCTCTCCCTTTCACTTGTAAAAGATTTCCTAACATCAAAATGCAATGACTGAGGCAAGCACTAACCATTCTATTGGACCATAATACCCAAGGATAATACTACAGCTGTAAGTATGATAGATGCAGATAATTGGGGTTTCAGATATATTGAGCAGATGATATCACCCAAACCTCCAAGCCACAAACATCAGAATGAGAGAGGGCAGTCTTGTTGGGATTCCAATGTGAAAGGTTGCCTTTGCCAAACATGGAGAACAACACAAACAACTACATTGAACTACAGAGAGGTTTGCAATATACATGGGGAAGTTTTTAAAATGGTTATACTGCTTTCCAGAGGAAAGCTGGCTCCTCAAACAACTTAACAGAACTAAAACAACACATACAAGATTGCAATGAGTTTCAGAAGGGCTGGACATATTCCTAATTGATGGTTGACTGGTTATTTCTTCCCTTGTCTCTCACATCCTATGAATAGCAGTTGATTCCTGCAATGGGGCAGGAAAGGGTGATAGGAAGGCCATGAGCTGAGTCTGAATCTTGGCCTGATGAAGAAGCGAGAAGCCACCATTTCTCAGGAAAAGAACCCAAATAACATAGTGGTTAGATGGCTGACCACAGCTGACGCAACAAAGTTCATATCGCCATTCATCTCAGTGGGTAGGCTGGGCCCCATTACCATATCGTATCCAAACTTTACGAGGTTGTTATGAGAATAAAAGCATGCGGAATAACCATACATGTCACAACAGAACTCCTTCTGAAAGAAGGGCAGGATAGATATAAAGTAGGAGGGCAGAAGATGTTTGGAGCATTTGCCTCCTTTCACTGCCATTTAGCAAACACAACATTCAATGACAGCTGTATTGACAGTGAGGCAAATTCTATTGTACATATTGTAGAAATACTTTCATCAAGCAAAGCAAAAAGAGCACCAATCTGATTATGCCGCATTCAAAACACACACTTTTTTAAATCAAGGAAATGTTGAAAATATTTAAGAAGAGGAGTGACGTTCTCGTCACATAGACTGTATGTGGTTGCCAGGTGGCATAGACAAGGAAGAGTCTACATATTGTCAAAGTCAGCGCATCAAGTAAATGGCCATGAGCTAAATGATTACAACAAAGTCAGAACAACAAATCTTGGATTTCTATAAAAATGCAAAATGAAAAGAAAAGAAAGCTCAAAACTGCCTGTACCTAATCTGAAGCAGTCCTTTGTAGAAAAGAATAGTGAGATCCCCAAGAAATCTACACTGTTATACCAATTTGTTCACTAAGTCACATTCACCTGCTCTGCCAGTGTAGCTGCTCATAGATGGGTGGATACATTTAGTATTCCTCAAATTAGATAAATAAAAAGCCAGCTTACACCCCTAGTGTGATAATGCTATCATTAGGCCAACCAAAAAGGTACAAAATTCATTCTGAAGGCTTTTAAAAAAACATGTACTTCTATCAGCAACGACAGCTCAAAAAAAAAAAAAAGCCTGAAAGGGAAAAGAGTGTATATAAAAGAATCAATGTTGCATGTTGTCATGGCCTACCTGTTATTCATTTACACAAATGATCAGCCACTGCCAGAAGGGACAGAGAGTTTCATCTATGCTGATGATTGTGTCATCACTGCAACTCCCTCCTGGGCACACAGAAGATGGACAACTTGGATGGCGCTGAATAGACTGCATTCTGGCACCACGAGATGCAGAGCTAGCCTTAAGAAATGAGGCCAAAAAGTGGAGTCTGCAACATGCGAATGTGGAGGAGAGCAAACCACATACCACTTACTACAATACAACCTGAGCCCTGTCACATGCACAATGGAGGACCTTCTTAAAGTGACACCAGAGGCACTTCAAGTGGCCAGCTTCTGGTCAAAGGAAATTTAGAATAATGCCAAGTTTTTATTTTTGTTTGTAGTGTGTATACACACATACACTATAACTCTTTTCTCAATTTATTCCTGACTCAATAATTAAATCAGCAACAATGGCTTAAAAAAGCCTGCAAAGGAAAAGAGTAGAGATAAAAGCAGCAATGTTGCATATTGTCATAGCCTACCTGTTATCCAAAGTGGCATGCCCTATCACACTAACGCATTACCATACTTACTTGTGTTGTGCATGAGTTCAGTTAACACTGTAAAGAAGTTGGGAACAGAAAAGGTACACTGCAACCAATTAGGTTTTATGTTCACATCAGAAGCCAATTTATCTTACATGTGAAAGTGCCCTTTGACAGCAAAGTTTATCTCGCAGGGCTCTGGGTACAATGCCGCACTTGCCTGTTGTTCAAAGGAAACAATCTGAACAGGAAGCTAAGTGGAATGTCTGGAACTCCCTTTATCTCTAAAAAATCCTCCAGACAACTTCAAAAACAATTTGCTTCCCTTTGTGAGAACTTATTTCCAAATATGCAAGCATAGGATCAGACACCTCACTATGTTTTAACTCCTAAGTTAGGGCACATAGCTATACTAGGCCTTGTACAAACAACTGAATAGTTCCAAATGTAAACACAGTATGTGCTAGTGGTGTATTAAAGTGCCATGAACTAGGTATTTTTGCAAGTTAGCGGCTTTTGTATCCTCTAGTACAGTGGTTCTCAACCTGTAGGTCCCCAGGTATTTTGGCCTACAACTCCCAGAAATCCCAGCCAGTTTACCAGCTGTTAGGATTTCTGGGAGATGAAGGCCAAAACATCTGGGGACCCACAGCTTGAGAACCACTGCTCTAGTACTTTTCAACAGATCCCAAACAGAAGGTAATAACAAATGGATCACTTCCCATACTACACAGTACAAAACCATGCTACACGGGTGATCAATTTTTTAAACAGGAATGGACAAATTAGTAAAAGCTAATGAAGCAAAATAACACACGGGGAAATGCCAGGAATGCAATACAAAGTCAGAAGCTTTTTTTAAAAGGCAAAACATGAACATATTTCATGATATAGTGTGAAACCATATGTGCAGCCACAAACACTCCTGATCTCAGGTTTAAAAGCTAACAAAGAAAAATGGAGGTCAAGGAAAAAGCATGCAAACCGTTAATGATTTAGTATCCTTTGCACTCATCTCTGTGCTGACATTATGTGGATAATGTCACAAGACAGCATGACATCAGAGCAGTAGAGCACAAAAGGAGTATTTCACTGCTCTTCAAATACTTCCTTTTTTTCTAAGAGATATCTCTGACCAAATACTTCCTCATGCCTGGCCCCAGAGGCAGAAAGAAGGTCCTCCCGCCATCTCAACTGCCATTGTCTTAAATGGAGGGGAGTAGAAGCAGCATCTGACGGACTTATTCCCCTTTTCCTGGTGGATCTTTAGACTGTTGACTGGAAGGCAGAGGGTTGTCAAATAACCATTTGTTGGTGCTTTTAGAGCCTTTTGTGGCTGAAGATCAGGACACATGCAGCGATACCTTGAGTTAAGAGTGTCATTCTTTCCGTAACCGAGCTGTTAGCTCAAAAAACTCTTACTTTAAATTTTCCCATTGAAATGCTTTGAATCCCTTCCAGCCCCCCGACCTCCCCATTTTTGTTACATGTTTTTAACTAAGAAAATGTACTTTAGAAGCAACAAATAATTTATAACTGCACAATTTAAAAAAGAAAGATCAACTTTAAAATTCTGGTACAATGGTAGAAGCCCAAAGTTGTGGCAAGGAAGCCCAAAACACCAAGTGAAGAGGCAGAAGCCTCCTTTTCTTCTTCCTTCTGTCCTCCTTCCAGCCTCTTTCCCTCCCTCCCTCTCTCTCTTCATGAAGCCAAACAGACCAAGAATAAAAACAAACTACACAAAATCAATAAACCCAAGGTTTCTCAAAGCAGACAAGAGTAAAGTGGACTGCAATCTCTCTCTCCCAAAGCAGACAAGAGCACGAGGACTGGAGGCTGCTCCTTTGAAGCCCTGCACTCTCTCTGGCGCTTGCTCTTAACTCAAAATGCTGCTTGTATGTCAAACAAAAACAGAGTAAGTGACAACTCTCAACTCAAAACACACTGAGGTTGAGACACTCTTAAGTTGAGGTTTCCCTGTTCTCCAAATAACTAAATAAAGACTAGATTTCTGCCCGCATCTGCATCCAGAATAACATACCCAGGACTATCTCATTTTACCCGTGAGGCAGGCTAGGCTAAGCAAGTGCAAACTATCCAAAAAGGACTCTCAGATGCTTTTATCTGCAGCCAGCTGTTTAAGAGTGTCCACTTTACCTCACTGGCTCTAAAACTCACTGAAATGTAGTCCATACCTAGTCGTTATATTCATCCTTGAAGACACATCATGAGGCCAAAAAAAAGTAGAATGGTTTAGAAATTGAGAGTAATCAACCCATAACTCAGAAGATGATGAGACCTCCATTGTTCTCTAACAGAAATCCAGAGGTTAAAGAACTTCATGCCAATAAACTCCAGTCAAAGCAATGTCCACAACATTCCATCATTTAAAGAAAATGATCCGATGGAAAATGAGAGATGATATAATGTCCCTATCTTCAAGAAGGGAAAAAAGGACCACCCAAACAATTACTGTCCGGTCAGCCTCATGTTGATACCAGGCAAGATTCCAGAAAAGACTGTTAAGGAAGTGGTCTGCAAGAACTTAGAAAGGAATTAAATCATCGCTAATAGTCAACATGGATTTATAAAAAACAAGTCATGCCAGAGTAATCTGATCTCTTTTTTCAATAAAGTAACAAGCTGAGTAGATGAAGGGAACGCCGTGGATGGAGCATATCTGGATTTCAGGAAGGCCTTCCTTTGACAAGGTCCCCCATGACCTTCTGGCAAGGAAACTAGTCCAATTTTGGCTCGGCAAAACTACAGTTAGCTGGATCTGTAACTGGTTAAGCGAATGAACCCAGAAGGTGATTCTCCCCAATGCTTCCTCTTCATCCTGGAAAGAACTGACGAGTGGAGTGCCAGAAGCAGGGTTCCATCCTGGGCCCAAATCTGTTCAACATATTTATCAATGATTTAGATAAAAGGTTACAAGGCATGATCATCAAGTTTGAAGATGACACCCAATTGGGAGGGAGAGCCAACACTCCAGAAGACGGGAGCAGAATTCAAAATGATCTTAACAGATTAGAGAGAAAATTAGTCAAAATTAACAAAATAAAGTTCGACAGAGACAAATGCAAGATACTCCACTTAGGCAGCTTCAAGAGCTGGGCATGTTTAGCCTGCAGAAGAGAAAGCTGAGAGGAGACATTATGAGGGTCATGTATCAAGAGGTGAGGGAAAATCATAGGGAGAAGGGAGCAAGCTTGTTTTCTGCTGCCCTGGAGACTAGGATGCAGAGCAATGGCTTCAAACTACAGGAAAGAAAGGAGATTCCACCTCAACATTAGGAAGAACCTCCTAACCGTGAGAGCTGTTCAGCAATGGAACTCTCTGCCCCAGAGTGTGGTGGAGCCTCCTTCTTTGGAGGCTTTTAAACAGAGGCTGGATGGCCATCTGTCAGGGGTGCTTTGAATGGGATTTTCCTGCTTCTTGGCAGAATGGGGTTGGACTGGATGGCCCACCAGGTCTCTTCCAACTTTAGGATTGTATTATTCTATCTCAAGCCACACTCAAGACATGAGTGTGTAAATGGGTTTTACATTTTCAAACCTTCCCTCAAGGGAAACACAGGGGTTGCCTCTGGATCTGCAAACACCTCGGCTTCTGATCACTCCCAAAGGCACATTTAAGTGCAAAAGACAATTAATAGAACAGGGCAGCCAACAATCCCAAGACATTTCAACTTATTTTCGGATTCTACATTAGAAGCCTAAATAAATTCTATCATACAATAAAAAGAGTATGAAAGACAGGGGACCAAGAAATCTAACATTCCGCTTTGAGCCACTCTTTGCCCTTTCAGCAGGATGCTGTTTCGCTCCATGCTGCCCATCTCTCTTTCATATTTGCACCAAAGCACTTTTCTGCCACAAAGCAGAATCAGGAGGTTAAGTTCATCCCTGTTTGGGAACTTCATCGCTTTGCAGAGGGCTGTGTTACAATCCATAACATTTATTGGCAAAGGAATTTACCAAAGCCTTAATAAGCATCTGATGTCTAATTTAAAAGATTTTCTTGAAGGCATAAATGGCCACTCACCATCTCCAAGAGACTTTGAAAGGGCAGGCATAACCATTCCAAAAAGGCGCACATGACTGAGAATTCATTACACACAGGCATACTAATGTGAGTTAGAGACATCCCGGGCCATCAGGTGCATTTGTAGATTGATCCTCCTATTCTTGTAACCTGCTGTTTCCAATTACTCTTTATACCAAGGCTTATTCAAATAATTAGGACATTCTTATTCCTCACTATTCCAAACCAGCTCTTTTGGCATTTTGCTCACATTTATACATTTCCAGAAAATGCATTCTACTCGGTGTAATTCAGCTAAACACAAAAAGTAATTCTGAGGGAAACTGTTTTCTCCTCCAGCTCTTCGTCATCATTCTGCACCGCCTTGAAAACAATCCTGGAACTTCAACCTGAACAAACATGACTGGGGAAAAAAAACCACGTTACCAGTCATTTCCTTCACTGCGTGGTGATTCACCTAAAATCGGAAAAAAATAAAACATTTCCTGTTTCGGTTTATCAAAATGTTTGAATAAAGGACAGCAAAGAGGCTTTGCTGTCCTTGGTTAGGGTATTCCAAGACCCCTTCCACACAGCTGTATAAAATCCACATTGTCTGCTTTGAACTGGATTATAGGGCAGCGTGGACTCAGATAATCCAGTTCAAAGTAGATGTGGATTATATGACTGTGTGGAAGGGCCCCAAGACATGGCTGATTCTATTCTACAGATATTTTGGATTGCACTATCCATATCTCTGACTACTGACCATACTTTTGGGGTTTTATAATCTAGAACTATCAAGAAGATCAGTTTAAAGACAATCCCAAGAAGCCAAAGTTAGGGAGCATTCACGTTGACCATAAAATGAAGCTTCTAACCAGTATTGAAGAAAGTAGCTTTCTAGTGCAGATAATTACATAAAAAATGATGGAACCAGATGGGGATGATATAAACCACAGATGCACATTAACGGCTTTCTTTCATACACTCTGGTGGGAGTTTGTTGCTTGCCTGCCGCAGTTTGGAGCCAGGTTCGAACTGCATTAAACAATCACTGTAAATGAGATCACAGTCTCACCTTTCACTGGAAGTCACATAGCAAATACTCAAGGAACGACATGGTGTACCATTCAAAGAAAAAAAAACTGTAAGCAGCAGAAGACGCAATGTACTCTAGTAGGAACAAGGTTTATGCTAGATCAGGCATGGGCAAACAAAGACCATCCAGGTGTTTTGGACTTCAACTCCCACAATTCCTAACAGCCTCAGGCCCTTTCCTTTTCCCTTTCCTTTTCCGCTTAAGCAGCTGAGAGGGAAAAGGAAAGGGCCTGAGGGTGTTAGGAATGTAAGGAGTTGACGTTCAAAACACCTTGAGGGGCGAAGTTTGTCCATGTCTGTGCTAGATGGTCAGTGACCCAATTCTGAAAGTAAAGCTTGTTTTATGATGCTCTGAAACATCTTCTGTGATCAGACTTCCATATGTTTCTTTCGTGAATTTATTGATAAAAAGGGCCTTTGGCCTTTGTTTCAGTCTTGCTCTTAACCATACACTGCCAAGTCAGTAGTGCCCAAACTCTGCTATCATGACACAAGAAGAACGTCTCCTTCTGTTATTAAATGTGTCCTCAGATTGAAATGTGTATTAAATAAAACCTAACCTTTGGTAAAACACATCCGATCAAAGTTCAATTTTTATCACTGAAAACGGAGGATATCAACACGTACGAACTGCATTATCTCCCTAATAGTCAGAGATGGGGAATAAATCTCATCTCACAGAATCACACTTGAGAATTTGTTTAATAAAACATAATTTTCTCTGATGTCGGAAACCAGCCTTCTCTGACCAACAAGAACTCCCACCAGAAAAGGAAAGAATGTCATTTTTATTATTATCAAGAGTCCAATAGCCTAGAGAAGGCTAGTTCTCTGGGTTAAAAATACCTTTCAAATATTATCTTTTATAAAAAAAATACATTTAAATATATATAGTTGTAGAACTTGTAAATGTTTATGTGTTTTAATTATGCTGTAACCAGCATTGAGCCATGAGGAGAGGCAGGTTAGAAATAAAATCATAATCATAATTATTATTAAAGGAATATTGCAGCAATTTAAAGATTCTGCATTTTTGTCATGTACGGGAATAAGTACATAGTACATACATAAGTGTGTGTATATGTGTTTGTGTATGGTTGTATGTGGCATACAAGTATAATAATAATAATAATATTTATTTCTTGGCCACCTCTCCTCACAGCTCAAAGCTCACAACAATGCTAAAACACACACTCATCAGAAAAAAATCTTTAAAACACACATATATTTATTTCCACAAAATTCATATTGAGATACACAAAACTGAAGATGAAACGTAAGATGCATTAGTCATTAAAACATTTTAACCAAGGGACTGTTAGGATGACCCTGCTGAAGATCACAACTTGAATTCCTACTTTGCCATGGAAACACACAATGGGGAGGGGAGAATTTTTGGGTGTCTCTACATTGCAGAATTAAATGCGGTTTGACGCTGCTTGAACTGCCATGGCTCAATTCCATGGAGTTTCAACAAGGCCTTTCGTCACCTTCTGCACCCAAAGAACGCTGGTGTTCCCCCCCCCCCCCCCAAAATACAAACTCCAGCATAACATGTAGCCATGGCGATGAAACAGGTGTCAAACTACATCATTTCTGCTATGTAGACGTACCCTTAAACCAAGTCACAATCTCTCAGCCTCAAAGCGATACCAATGGGGCATCCCAGACCCCTTCTACACTGCCATATAATCCAGATTATCAAAGGAGAGCATCTGGTCTGAACTGACATATAACCCGGTTCAAAGCAGGTAGTCTGGATTTTTATATGGCAGTGTAGAAGGGACCTGAGTGTCTCTTTGCGAATACTTGTACACAGCTTCCACACAGCTTCTACACAGCTGTGTCAAACCCACATTGAACTGGATTGGATGGCAATATGGACTCAGAGAACCCAGTTCAAAGCAGAGATTGTGGATAACCGGCCTGGATACTCTCGGTTCTAGGGCGGTGTGGAAGGGCCATAGACCCCCAAACCCATCCCTGCTTCATAGACACACAGCCTGAAGGCACAATAGTAACCAGAATAGGAATAGTTGGTCTGGAAGCAAAGCCAAGGCCCTGGGCTTTTAAGAAGAAGCGGGTGCCACTCTCTCAGCCTCCCCGCTGTTCTAAGCCCCGCTGCCCCTTCCTCCCTCCTTCCCTCCCTGACGGCTCGCCCAACTGACCGTTGCTGCCGGCCTCTTCCTCCGCTGCCGCCCTTCCTTCCTTTTTTCCTTCTTTCCTTCCTTCTTCCCGTCCTTCCTTCCCTCCTCCCTCCCGCCTCCCTCCCTCCCTCCCCGCTTCCTCCCACTCAACCCCTCTACAGAACCCAGAAACCCGGCGCCTTACGTCATTTCCGTAGCGGAAGCCCCGCCCCCACACCCCAAGCCGGGGTCCCTCTGCGAAAAGAGCGCAAAAGCTTTCCTGAATCGCAAGCCGCACGACTACAAGCCCCAGGAGGCGCTGCGCGGAAGACGGATGTAGGAGCGACGCTAAGCCCCACCCTGCAAGGCGTGGCTTCCGTCCCTCAGAGGAACGCGCTTTGAAGACGGCAGGACAGACAATGTGAGGGCGGGCAATCCCAGGATGCCTTGCGCGGCCCCGGTCAGTCTTAAGGGGCGCTCTGGAGGCGGAGCCGAAGTCGAGCGAGGCCACGCCCCCTTGCTCGGCCCGCGCCCACCCTGCGCGCACATCCCAAATCTAGAGAGCCGCTCAGCCGACCGAGGTCCTGCCCACCCTGCGCGTGGATCCAAATGTTAGAGACCGCAGAGCCGACCGAAGCCCCGCCCCTTTGTTCGGCCCGGCCAACGCTAGAGAGCAAACGAGGCCCCGCCCCCTCTTTCGGCCCCGCCCACCTGCGCGCTACCTAGTTAGAGCCACTCAGCCAAACGAGGCCCCGCCCCCTCATTCGGCCCCGCCCACCCGCGCGCTTCTTAAAGATACAGCTCCACTCAGTCATTTCGGCAGAACTGGGAAAGCTTCATCAGCATTATGCGGTGTGCAGGGCTTGACGAATGGAAGGCTGGAAGAAACATTAACAACCTTAGATATGCAGATGATACCAGTTTGATAGCCGAAAGTGAGGAGGAGCTGAGGAGCCTTCTAATCAAGGTGAAAGAAGAAAGCACAAAAGCTGGGTTGCAGCTAAACATAAAAAAACCCCAAGATTCTGGTAACCAGACTGATTGAGAACTGGCAAATAGAGGGAGAAAATGTGGAGGACGTGACAGACTATGTATTTCTAGGTGCAAAGATGACTGCAGATGCAGACTGTGGCCAGGAAATCAGAAGACGCTTACTTCTTGGGAGGAGAGGCAATGCCCAATCTTGATAAAATAGTGAAGAGGAGAGACATCACACTGGCAATGAAGATCCGCATAGTCAAAGCCATGGTATTCCCAATAGTCACCTACGGATATGAGAGCTGGACCATAGGGAAGGCTGAGCAAAGGAAGATAGGCGCTTTTGAACTGCGGTGCTGGAGGAAAGTTCTGAGAGTGCCTTGCACCACGAGAAAATCCAACCAGTCCATACTACAGGAAATAAAGCCCAACTGCTCATTGGAGGGAAGGATAGTAGAGGCCACATTTTGGACACATAATGAGAAGACAGGAAAGCTTGGAGATGACAATGATGCTGGGGAAAATGGAAAAAGGAAGAGGGGCCGACCAAGGGCAAGATGGATGGATGGCATCCTTGAAGTGACTGGCTTGACTCTGAAGGAGCTGGGGGAGGTGACGGTCGACAGGGAGCTCTGGCATGGGCTGGTCCATGAGGTCACGAAGAGTCGGAAGCGACTGAACTAATGAATAACAACAAGGGCAAGGTTTATACAAATTTCTCAGAAGAGATGACAGTTGTGTGCTGCAATCTAATTAGTAATCCAATTCAAGATTCAGAAACGCTTCATTATGGTAATCTCCAAAGTTTCGTAATGGCTTTGTTAAGATTCGTTCCACTGGCGGCAATGAGGAAAAAATTCAAGTGTTGTTTACTTGTCATTTTTACAAATATCAGGATGAAATTCAGCACACTTGTAGGCAATTTCAAAAGTCATTACAAAATTAGGGGGCACCAGTTTGACATTGCTAGTGAAAATTTTATTCCTATACCAAGAGTGTTTTGTGAGTGTTCATCCTAGTAATTGCGCAAATGGGGAGACTTCAGGGGCTGCTTTCTCCCTCTCCCTCATTTTAACAGCTATTTGGACGACACTTGCTGAGTTACCTGCGTGCCATTACATGAATGCTTATGAGTATCACTTGTTCAAAGAGTTGACTTCTAACAAGGTCATACTTTTCTTGACTAGTGGTTTTCAAAAGGTGGTCTCCACACGTTCATGGAGATTCACATTTGCCAAACAGATGTGACATCATTTTTACCTTTTCAATAAGGTTATAGTGCACTTATTTCCAATACGTTATGGAATTTCCAATATTTTCCAAATGCAAGAAGCCAGGCTCCTGCTTCATAAAACATGCATCAGGAAGCAAAGTAAACAGGGAAGGAATCTGCTCAAGTTTCAGTTGGTTCTACCTGCTTAAAAGATGAAAAAAGTGGCAGCCGTTGTGTTACTGAAATCTAAATATCAACTGTTTGTTCTGTCCAAGAATCGATCTTAGCAAACAGTTCCATCATCTTGATTTCTGAAGGCTGCTTGTTTAAGACGAGAAACTATTCTTTCTCCTAAATTACCTTTTATAAGAAGCCAGTATCAAAAAGACTGTCCTCCATATCCTCATATTTTAGCCATACTTAGGTGGAAACAGTTGAGTAGCATTTGAGAAGGTCTGGTTTTGCATTGCATTGGTTTTATTTTTATTTATTTATTTACAGTATTTATATTCCACCCTTCTAACCCCACAGGGGACTCAGGGTGGATTACAATGTACATATACATGGCAAACAATGCCATAGACACACAACATATATAGACAGATACACTGAGGCTATTTAACTTTCCAGCTTCATGAGGGTATGCTCGAATTCTGGCTACCGGGGGAGCTGTCGCTTCACCGTCCACTTGTGACACCAATGGAGTACTTCCTCATTCTTTTGCATTCTGCTGGAGATTTTTATGGCGTCGTAAATTAGTTAAATTAGCCTCGCTGCATAAGCGGTACCTAAATTTCCTACTTGACAGATGCAACTGTCTTTCGGGTTACAAAGGTTGACAGCCAGCTAGACAACTGGTCAGGAGCTTACTCTGACCTGGGCTGGCTTCAAACTCATGACCTTTGGTCAGTAATGATTTTAATGCAGCTGACTTCCTACTACCTGTGCCACCCCATTTTGCATTGCATTGGTTTTTGCACTGCATTAGGTTTTGCACTGCACTGGTTTTTGCATTGCCTTGGTTTTTGCACTGCATTACATTACATCAAGAAAAAAGAGGTGGAGATATTTTTCCTGCTTGATACAGAAGAAACAATCGTAGAAAGGAAAGAAAAACACTGCATCATTTGGAGGGATAGAGATATAAAATATGCCCTTACATATCAACAGATGGTGTGAAAGACCTTGCTAGGATTAACATTAGAAAGGGCAGAGAGAAAGCGGAAACTTAGAAGCAGCTCCCATGTTGAAAGCTGGGGTTAGGGGTTCCTCCTGAATCAGAAGAGCTGAAGGTTATTGGATCAGGTCCTTTGAAAAATACCACGTTATTTCCCACTCGCTGTGAAAACATGCCTAGAAGACAGCCAGGTTGTATTTATTTCTCAGAGAATGTCAGAGGGATATGGTTGTTGACAGAAGAAAGAGCTGTTGCATCAAATTAATCATTGCAGAGATAGCTACAAAATGACCCTGCCGTAGAGCTGGGAACCTCTGAGGAATTGGAGATGCATTAATTCTTATGTAAACTGGCTTTGGACAAACATGCAGATCAGAACACAATTAATAGTTCTATGATTTAGTTTTGGGGCCCCAAATAGGTCATGCTTTCAACATATTGTATTTTTAAGCAATTTTAAAAGCCCCAAATTTTGCATATGAATGCAGAAAGGACCACACACTTATACATGATTACATATTATACAAAAGGACACCGTCTGAGTTTGTAGTGGATTTGTGAAGACACTGGATCAGAGAAGGTGCAGGTAGAGAAAACAAATGGATTGGTTCAGGTGAAAACAAACCAGATTTATTTTCTGGCCAGGAAAATAAAGATGGACAGTCCCTGCTCATGCAGGTAACAGGTGAAACTGCCACCCTGAGTTTATAGATAGGTGGGCTTTTATACTCTTTTCAAAGTTAACTTTACATTTCCTTCAAACCATGTGAATTCCTGTAAATCAGGGGTTTTATCCTTACTAGCAGATTGGGTGAGGTGTGCTCATGTGTGGTGCTATTTCTATGTAACTGTCAATTTTTTGAAATGAGGTGATTTCTGATAAACCATGTGTACATCTAAGAGTCCAATCAGCTTGTGTCGTCAGGATAACTAATTTTATGGTATATGATCTACCCAAAGACAACCTCCCCAGTTGATCAATGGAGCAGGTGTTTTCCTTAGCAGTTTCTTTGAATCAGATATTTCTAAATACCATTTCTTTAAGCTTTCCAGTTTGGAAAAAAATGGCACTTGAAACCTTTTAGAAAAGAAAAGTGATGTCATATCCTTTTGGCAAATGTGAATCTCCATTACCATATGGAGATCACTAGTCAAAGAAAGGCATGACCTTGTTAGAAGTCAACCTTTTGAAAAGTGTTCATGTAATGGCACACAGGTAACTCGGCTGTTAAACTGATAAATCATGTCTTTGAACTGCCAGGGACAAAGACATGCCATTGCATTATATATATATATATATATATATATATATATATATATATATACACACACACACACACACACACACATACACACACACACACTTAGTAGATGTGCTGTCGTACGCTGGGCTCCTATAAAAGACTGTAAACAGGACTTAAATTCTGTTAGCCCACCAGGACACCGGGGTTGCCTCAGAGAGAGGTTTTTTGGGATTTTCCTGAAAAGATGGGCTCCAAAGTCTTTAAAGATGCAACAAAATCTTTATTACTGAACAAATAACAAATCTTCAACGATTAGCTTCAAAGTTTTCTTAATAAACTATTGGCTTTCTCAATCTTGCCCTGAAAGGCAGGCAACTGTTCCTTCCCTGTTGGGAAAATCCCCGACCTCTACCTGGGCAATCTGTCTTCTCTTCTATTGGCGTAGGACCCCTACACCCAGTCCAATCTGCTTTATGGTTGCTGCGAAGGGCCATTACCAAACAGACACTTTGCAGAACTTCCAGGAGGAGGAAGATGTTCACTTCCCAGTGATGGCTGGCTGAAGCGATGTGGGACTGGATCCCTAGCAAGAGAGCTGTGAGGCTAGATCTGTATATCCCTGGCCAAGCTATGGGGCTATTTCTCCCCGGCCAAGCTGTAAATGATGAAGCCTTTTACAGGAGGCCCTGGTTTAAGTCCTGTAAGGAAGGCTTCTCTGTGTGGACTGACCTAAAATGGTTCCTATTCCCTCCAAAACCCAAAAAGGGGGCGGAACTAGGGAACCTAATGATAATTGACAGGTCATTGACCCAATAACTGCAAAGTAAGGAAAGCCATCTAACTGCAAAAGCATAGAACTTTAAAATACATGCAACAAATAACAAATAGCAAGGTAAGCTGGAGCTCCTGGTACGGCCGTACCAGAACAGTAAAGTTTTGAAAATGTTTCTTTGAAGTTGAAATTGAAATTACAGTTGCCCAAACTATGCACTCAAAGACCAAAAAACAAAGTCTTCTTTAGAAAGTAACGTATCTGTTTACTCACAAACATCTTGTATTAATTTAGCATACAGGCACATTTCTTATTAAAGTTCAGTTATAAATAGGATGTAGTTTCCCTGTGTTGAGAACACAGGACTTCATTCTTAATCAATAGTCCATAGTTCAAAGACGTTAATAAGATATATACTTAAAGACTGACTGTGGATTGTGAATGTTGCAATTAGCAAACTTGATTAGCATTGAGTCTTTAAGAACCATTGCTTCAACAGAATAGGGTTCTTTTCCACCCTGGACACTCCACAGATATATATACATTCCACTTCCCTCACTGCCAACAGACCGCTGAACAAACCTCTGAGGATGCTTGCCACAGATACAGGCAAAACATCAGGATAAAATGCTGCTGGAACATGGCCGTACAGCCCAAAAAAACTCACAGCAATCCAGTGATTCTGGCTATAGAAGCCTTTGACAACATATGGTTGCCAAAGGTCTACAGCTCTGGAAGCCAGGATTTGAATCCCCATGTCATCCTGGAAACCCACCTTGGGTAAGTCCCACTCTCTCAGCCCCAAAGGAAGGCAAAGGCAATCCTCCTCTGAACAAATCTTGCCAGAAAAACCCTGTGATCAGTTTGCCTATCTTGGAAATGACTTGAAGGTTCACAACAGCAGCAACAAGATGATCTGATGTTGAGCTCTTAAAATGAACATTTTTCGTTGGATGGATAAATCTCATTGAGGGGAAATGCTGGAGATGCAAGAGGCAGAAAGGCACATTTTTTCACGTCTGGTGGACCTGTAGGAAGATACAAAGTTTTTGGGGAAATATGATTAAGGAAACAAATTAATCACTAATAAGTTAAAACAAAACCCAGAAATGTGTCTTCAATTGCAATTAAGGAAGAGCATTAGTAAAGGGGATGGAGACATTTGTCAATAATATAGCTTGTTGCAGCCAGATTGACCATAGCAAAATCTTGGAAAGGTGATAAAGAACTATCTAACAAGGATTGGAGAGAAAAGTTACTAGACTATCTTCAAATGGCCAAGCTATCGAATAGTATCTGGGGAGGAAACAAGGAAGAGTTCACCACAAAATTGATGCTTTTTTTTCGTATCACGAGCGACTTGAGAAACTGCAGGTTGCTTCTGGTGTGAGAGAATTGGCCGTCTGCAAGGATGTTGCCCAGGGGGTGCTAGGCTGATTTTGATGTTTTACCATCCTTGTGGGAGGCTTCTCTCATGTCTGGAGCTGACAGAGGGAGCTCATCTGCGCTCTCCCCGGATTCGAACCTCCGACCTGTCAGTCCTCAGTCCTGCCAGCATTTGAATATTTGGAAAGAAAGGCAAATGTTAATTTTAAAGTAGCCACAAGGGCAATATTCTTAACATTGCCAATGTGAGGGTAGTAATATTGATAGACACAAGTCTGGAGAACCAGCCCTATGAGGAACGGCTTAAAGAGCCGGGCATGTTTAGCCTGAAGAAGAGAAGGCTGAGAGGAGACATGATGAGGGCCATGTATCAAGCAATGTATAAATATATGAGAGGAAGTCATAGGGAGGAGGGAGCAAGCTTGTTTTCTGCTGCCCTGGAGACTAGGACATGGAACAATGGCTTCAAACTGCAAGAAAGGAGATTCCACCTGAACATTAGGAAGAACTTTCTGACTGTGAGAGCCGTTCAGCAGTGGAATTCTCTGTCCCGGAGTGTGGTGGAGGCTCCTTATTTGGAAGCTTTTAAACAGAGGCCCCTGACAGATGGATGGCCATCTGTCGGGGGTGCTTTGAATGCAATTTTCCTGCTTCTTGGCGGGGGGGTTGGACTGGATGGCCCATGAGGTCTCTTCCAATTCTATGATTCTAAGTGGAGATAAAGGTGAAATCGACAAAATTTTATATTGATTTGTGTCATTCTTGAGTTATATTCCGTCATATTTATTATGACTCATTTTATTTCTGGTGATTTAAATTGTTTGACTTGTTATGTATTTTATAATTTTTTAATGTTATTTTTTGTTGTTGTTGTAAGCCACTCCGAGTCCCTTTATGAGATGGGGCGGGATATAAATAAATCTTCATTCATTCATTCATTCCTGCCAGACTTAGATGCATTTCCTCTTGCCTACCTAGGAGCAATTCTTTGCCCCATGCATTTCCAGAATTTTGCAATGACCTGACTAATCTAGCTCAGGCAGATTTCTTGGGAAACATTTCTCCTTGCGTATCTTATTTTATTTTAGATTTTTTTTATCTAAGGGGAAAACAGAAAGAAAGAAAAACATATACAAAGAAGAAAAAAATATCAACATAATGTTATATAGCCATCTAATGCAAATCACAAACAATTAATGACTGTACACTTATTCCTTCTTATCAAACCCTACCCCTCTTGCCCCATACCTGGAACTCTTTACCCTTCGACATCACTCAATGTGGATCTCATATCTAACAAGCATCCAGGGGCCGGGCTTAGCACAGCAGGATAAACCGCTGTGCTACAGAAAAATCCTGCTGATTGGAAGTCAACAGTTCGAGGCCAGGTCAGGATTGAGCACCAGCAGTTAACCCCAGCTAACCAGTCCACCTAGCAGATCGAAAGCAGAAATGTGAATAGATAAAATAGGTACCGCTTTTAGCAGGTAAAGGCATCCTTAAAGACTGATTGGAGGAAAGCTCCTTGGTATGGAGCGACAGCACCCCGCCATGGCTAGAGTCGAGCATAGCCTCCAATATGCCGGAAATAAGATGGGAAAAACTGCCTTTACCTCTGTTGTGTTGACTATCTTTGTTATTGTATAATTGGCATTGAATGTTTGCTATATATGTGTTTTGTAACGCCACTCAGAGTCCCCTTAGGCCACTTATGGGTTAGGGGTATAAATACTGTAAATAAATAAATAATGCTATGCTTGTATCTTATCTTAATAAATTCCCTTTGTGGTTACTTTCAAACCCACCCTTGTCTTCCTTTCCAGATAGCCAAATGCCAGCCTCCATTTATTTACCAATTCATTATTTCCTATTCTAATACCATTAGTTAGCCTGGCCATTTGGATATACTCTAGTACTTTTTCTCTCCAATCTTTAATGGTTAACTCTATTTCCCCTTTCTGAGATCTTGCTATTGTTAGTTTTGCTGCAACAAAGCTGTATTAGCAAATTTCTTCATCTCCTACAAAGCTCCTCTTTCTGAATAATCCCAAAAGGCACATTTCTGAGTTTTAATTCACCTTTTTGGTGATCATGTTATAATAATAATCATAATCATAATAATTTATGTATACCCCACCACCATCTCCCCAAGGGACTCAGAGTGGCTTACTTGAGGCCAAGCCCAACAACACACCAATAAAAACAACAGGCAATAAGCAAAATAAACAAAATAAACAATACAATTAATATAACTGACACATAGACAAAACACACAAGGATTTAAAAAGCTATGGCCGGGCCAGATGTAATAGTTAAAACTTTAAAAATAAATGCTGGACATGAACAGAGGATGTATCTAGTAGGAGGGTTTTTAATGAAAAGTAGAGAGCAACCCAACGGGTAATTAAAGTGCTTCTCAGGATATTTTGCAATTGTTTCCTTTATTCAGGGAAGGCACACTGGAACAGCCATGTTTTCAGGCTCCTCCTAAAGACTGCCAATGTGGCAGCTTGTCTTATATCCTTGGGAAGTGAGTTCCAGAGTCGGGGGGGGGGGGCACCATAGAGAAGGCCCTCTCCCTCGTCCCCACCAATCGCATCTGCGAAGGAGGTGAGAGCAAGAGCAGGGCTTCTCCAGATGATCGAAGAGATCGTGTGAGTTCATATGCAGAAATGCGGTCACGGTTATCTGTTATCTGTTTCTATAACCATCTTTCTCCAAAAAATTTGTACTATAGTGCGGGATCACCAAACATGAAAAAAGAGCCTTCCTGCATCCTGCACCTCCAGCATTCCCCTAAACAAATTTGATCGATTTTGGCCATTAGCTTTGGGGTTATGTATAGCTTCTGTAAGACTTTATAGATGTTTTCTGTAATTGAACCAGGTATTGAGAGTTTAAACCCCCTTTCCCAGAGATATTCCAAATCCTCCAAATCAATATTTCTCCCTAAATCTTTAGCTCCTTGCATATCTTGGATCCTAAAAGCTTACTCCAACCACAGAATAGATTCTAAGTTGTCAGAAGAGGTACACACACACACAGTCCTTCCTACCAAACCCGATCCCCTGCCTTTGCACTCTTGTCATACTAACCACCGAAACCCACGTCTCCTTGCCCTTTCTTACTCACCCACATCCTCCTCCCTTTGTACTACATGTTTCTGACCTAGATTGAAACGGAAACGTGCAGCAATAAGGCTGTGATTCAGAAATCATCTCTCCTCCACATATGCTGGCTGAAGCAGAGGTTTGGTGTTTGCCTTCAATAAATGCCCAGCTATGTATTTATTATTTGCTTGGCAAGGGAATTACCACGTTACTTTGTGTTGTGGCGAAAGCGAGTGAGAGTCTTGCGGCAAGCAATTAATAAATAATAACCACCAAGCGTCTTCTAGGGTCTTGATGACTAACGCGTGCACGCCGATGTCAGCTTTTGTGAACTAGGCTGTATTTAATGAGATGTGTGGACTGCTATACTTAGCAGCAGGTATATATAGATGGGGAGGGTTTTTGAAGTATTAGAAATAGATCCATCATGGGAAAATTAAAAGTCCAGATAGTACAATTCAGAGGAAGGATAGGAAGCCTTGTGTTTTCCAGTGCTCCTGAGGTCTGAGTCTGACTCCTTGGCTTCTCCAATTGGCTATGATTATAATAATAGGGGGCCGCGGTTAGCTCAGCGGGTTAAACCACCAGCTACAAAAATATCCTTCCGATCAGAAGGTCCAAAGTCCAAGCGGCAGGTTAGATTGAGCTCCCCCTCGTCAGCCCTAGCTTCTGCTTACCTAGCAGTAATGTGAGTACGGTAGATCAATAGGTACTGCTTTGGCAGGAAGGTAAAAGGCGCCCTTGAAGACGTGCCGAAAATTCGATTAGAAAGGTGTTCATGGACAACAGGCTCCCTGGCATGGAAAAATGGAACAACAGCACCTCCTCATGGCTGAGTCGAGTACAGCCTCCCGATGTTGGAGATGAAAAAAAAAGAGAGGGAAACCTTGCCTCTATTTATGTACTGTCTTTGTTGTTAATTGTATAATTGCACTGAATGTTTGTCATATATATATTCTGTAATCCACTCTGAATCCCCTCGGAGAGATAGAGTGGAATATAAATAAAGTATATTATTATTATTATTATTATTATTATTATTATTTCTTACCTGCCTCTCCTTGTGGCTTGAAGTGGGTTACAGAATAATTAAAACACCATAGATATTGTAAAAATACCACATCTATATAATATTATGAAGTATTATGTGGGTGTTGAACTCATTCCCAGTAAGGCCATACCAGTCTCGTGGTTGCTTTCAGAGCTCCATTGAATCTATGGACGGAGTATCTGTGGATCTACAATTATTTTTACATAGTGTTCAGTGCTCTTTAGTTTCTACCCAATTTGGATCCCTAGATTTTATTCAACAACAACTGGCATCCCTTCCTGCAGTGAATGTGATGGGTGGATTGAATGAAATAGCATGAAATGAGCATGGTTGGGGCCTCAGTATATAGCATGAAGATACAGTTCTAAGAATATCAAAGCCTGGAAAAAGAAGTTGAGAGTTCATGAACCACTAAACTGCTAACATGACCAGAGACAAATAATTAACTCTGTGGTTGAAAACAACATGTTTACATATTCAAAGACAATAATTCTTGAAGTTAAGGAAGCAAACGCAATGCACCTTACTTAAGAAGGAAAGCCAACATCAGTTAAAGAAGAAAAGCCAACATCTCTCCAGAACTGATGGAGTTAGCATGTTTTAGCTAGGAAAAACAACCTGTCAGTCATTTACAACTTTTTGAAACCACAACAGCAATAAATATGCTATATAAGAGACCTTTTTATTATCCAAAAGTGTGGCACACTGTAGGGCAGTGGTTCTCAACGTGGGATCCCCAGATGTTTTTGGCCTACAACTCCCAGAAATCCCAGCCAGTTTACCAGCTGTTAGGATTTCTGGGAGTTGAAGGCCAAAAACATCTGGGGACCCCACGTTGAGATCCATTACTGTAGGGGAATGCAGAGTCTGTACAACCGCCTCTTTCTCCAAGGAAAGGAGAGAGATGGTGTATTTGACAGAATAGTTTTGTAGGCAATGCAATCTGGCCTACATTCAGGTCTCTTCTTCAGGAGAAGCAAGAAGAGATAGTAATGTATGCATGATGAATGAATGATGAATGGATGCTGGAGTATATGAGACTGTTTCCCTTTTTGGTTTGTTTGTATACCCAATGTAGCTATAGTCTGTAAGTCTAACTTCTTCCTCTGTAAAGCACCTGTGATATAGTCTGTCTCGCTGTAAGCAAAATAAAAGAACATTTTCAATGCTTAAGGTCCAATGACATATTGATGATCCATCAGGCAGAAAAGTTAAAGGTGGGAGTTGTAGATTTCAAAGGTTTTTGGCTTTCTCTGCCAAAGAGTGCCTTCCAAACCACAATTCCCAGGAATTCATACTATTGAGCCATGGTAGTTAAGTGCTGTCAGACCACACTAATTCTGCAGTGTAGATGCACCTGGTTACCCTTTACTAAAGCAGGGACAGATTTGTTGCTATCTTTAGTTGGAGAAGAAAGCAATGAATTTTTTTAGTGCTGTTTGTGTTTAATTCTGTTTTAATGTTTGTATATTTGTTTATTTTAAATTTAAAATACATTTATGTCAAGCTGCTTTGAGTCGCCTTTGGGTAGATAAAAAGAGTGTAAATAATAATAATAATAATAATAATAATAATAACAACAACAACAACTTGTATTTAGACACAAATTATTATAGTTCGGTATCTTGATGAGCTATAACGTCAGGCATGTAGCCGGGGGGAGGGGGGGGGGCTGAAGCCCCCCCCCCCCCCCCAATTCTCATGGTGGCTCACAAAAAGGCCTTACTGGTGCATTATTTAAACTTATGTTTATTCATATCATGATCTGATCACCATATTCAATATATCCCATATGCATGGGGGTATTGGGGTAACGATACAGAAAGTTTGCTAGGGTAGACCCTCTTTCACTCAGACTCAACCCCCCCCCCCCCAAAACAAACTCAGCCCCCCCCCCCCCATCGAAATCCTGGCTACGGGCCTGTATAACGTGATACTTTCACACTTCCATCTCCTTTAGAAAGCCCATTCAGCCTCCTGCATTTCCCAAAGAAAGCAGGTTTAAGGACCAGATCTTTAACAACTATCACGTTTGTTTTCAAACAAAAAGGGCTGTAAGAATGGTACTATACTTGTTTGTACCTGCAGGATTGGCAATGGAAAATCAGGAGCTGTTTTCAAGTAGAAAGTGGAGGGACAAGGAGACGGGACTGTAATGGAGAATAGATCTAGCAGAATGCAATGTGACATACTGGAAGATAAGTTTAGCATTCATGGCCAACTTATTTAGGACTTTTAAGCTGAAGCATTTCAAAATGTGTGCATTTCAGAGGAAATTGCTTTCCTGTCATTTCCCTGGGAGATTCTCCATTTCCATTCTGTGTTTGTAATGAATATTTAAAAGCACGGTCACTCTCAATTCTAAGGGGAATTTCAGACTTTCAACAAGTAACAGATATTTGAACATGGGAATAGGATTTGTGGGTGTTATGTATGTTTTCTCATCAAAATTCAAAGGGAGGGACAAATGTTTTGTGCCATTGTTCTAAGGGGGAAGAGAAAACTAAAAGCTTAGAAACCAAGGGAACAACATTTAAAAGGCTGCCAGAAATCAATCAGCATATGTAACATCAGGCATTTTCAGTTGGCTTACTAAATATTACTTAAAAGACCACTACTCCACCAAGTTGAAAGAGTTTCACATCACAGGGCTTTCAGAATCACGCACTGATGTCAAAGTAGGAGATATAAATAAGCTAATGCTCCTTGTGCATTAGAGAAATGCATGGAGATGTAGCTCTGCTCCAACTAGTTCTATCTCATAGACTAGTCAAACTTAAAGCCACCTGAAAGACCTTCTAGTCCCATCCTTTACCTTTGCAGTAACCCACAGATTGATTGGACTGATCAATAGAATAATAATAATCATCATCATCATCATCTTTATTTATACATCGCCATCATCTCCCCGAAGGGACTCAGGAAGGCTAACATGAGGCCGAGACCAAACAAAATTACAATAAAGCAAAAACATATAAACAAAAACAATAACATCACATAAAATACTTAGTAATGACATAGTAAAATAAAAATAACAAAATAATAAACAAATGATAAAATGGTAATAGAATTCAACAAAGAATTCAATATGCCGTCTGTGTCCTGAATTAAGACTCAAGGCAGCTGAAAACATCAGATGATGTTTTCCCAGTGGATTTCACTTTTTAAAAACCTAGTGAAGGTTTTAAAGACAATACATTCCATAGTCAAGCAGCTCTTACCCTCCAGAAAGTTATTTTTAAGGTTTCATCACAAACATTGCTCTTGTGATCGGAATGCATTAGCTGAAATGCATTTGTTCCATCTTCAACATGACAGCCTTTCATATGTCTTGAGACAGCTATCCCATCACTTCTGTGTCTTCTCTTTTCAAGATACTAAGGTCCTTAGTACTCTTCAAAGGACTAGATTTCTACAACCAAGGTGTCCTCCTCAAGACGTTGTTGTTTGTTGTTGTTGTTCCAACTTCTTGGTATTTTTCTTTAAATGTGAGGTCCAAGACTGGACACAGTACATCAGATAAAATCCAATCAAAACAAAACAAAATGGTAAATTGGGGGTGGATCTACATTACCAAACAATGTAGTTTAACTATATTGAACTGGATTATACGAGTCTACACTACCATATAATCTAGTTCCATGATGACATGATGGCAGCAGTCTTGGATGGCAGTGGCTCCCAAAGTGCCTCATTTAAGGTGGAATCAGGTGTGTTGTCACCCCAACCTTATTCTCCATCTTCATTGCTATGATCCTGCACCTTGTTAATGGGAAGCTTCCTACCAGTGTGGAAATCATCTATTGGAAAAATGGCAAGCTGTTTATATTCAGCAGACTAAAAGCCAAAACCAAGCTCACAACAACGTCTGTTATAGAACTCCAATAAACAGATGATAATGTAGTCTGTGCTCATTAGGAATAAGACCTACAAGCCACTCTAAACACATAAGAAAAGCTTGGCCCCTCTCTGAACATTGAGAAAACCAAAGTGGTCTTTCAGCAAATGGCACCAGCCAAACCTTTTGCAAGGCCAGAAATACAGTTTAATGGTGTAACGTTAGAAAACATTGACCATTTCCACTACCTTAGCAGCCACCTCTCCACAAAAGCCAACATCGACACTGAAATACAACACCGTCTGAGTGCAGCATTCTTCCAAATGAAGCAGAGAGTATTTGTGGATTGGGACATTCAAAGGGAGACCAAGATGCTTGTCTATAAAGCCATTGTCCTCCCAACCCTGTTCTATGCCTGCGAAACATGGACTGTCTACAGACATCACACTCAACTTCTGAAACGATTCCATCAACATTGCATCCAAAAAATCTTGCGTATCTCTAGCCAGGTGGACAAATGTCAGTGTTCTGAAAGAAGAAGCAAAGACCACCAGCACTGAACCAATGATCCTCTGCCATCAACTCCACTGGACTAAAGACCATGTTGTTCAAATGCCCAAAGATCACTGTCTCACAATCAGTTACTCTATTCTCAACTCAAAAATGGAAAACAGAATGTTGGTGGACAGGAAAAGAGATTGAAATATGTGTTTAAAGCCAGCCTTAAAAACTGTGGCATCAACACCAAGAGAGAACTGGCCCTCAAGTGTCTAACTGGAGATCAATTGTGACCAACGATGCTGTGGAATTTGAAGAGACATGAATGGAGGGCGAAAGGATTCCCGAAACATGCCAAGAGGAAGGCGTGTTAAGCCAACCCTGACCAGGACCATCTTCCATCTGGAAAACTAATGTCCTCACTGCAGAAGAACATGCAGGTCAAGAATAGGTCTCTACAGTCACCTACGGAACCAACACCGAGTCATTACACCTGGAAGACAATCGGACATGAGTGATCCCTCATGATAATCCAGTTCAATTCAGCATTCTGAAACTGCATTGTATGGCAGTGTAGATAGATATATTATACATCTCATGGACACTGTGCTTCCGATGCAGCTTAGAATTGCATTTTTGGCAGAGTGTTTTTGTTTTAATTTCTGCAACACTTTTATTAACTGGTATTTACATTTCTGATCTTCTGGGACAGTTTTTAAGTGTGCTGCTGTCCAGTGTCCAGCCAAGTGCAATTTGTTCTGTGCGGCCCCACCCTGTTTAAATGTACATGTCTTGAAATGATGTTGAAAATAATTGGCCCAATTTTATTTCTCAGGGTCATCTGGGATCTTGATTCTCTCGAGAGGTTGGTGTCTTCTTCTTATCTGATGAATATCGATTGAAGATGTTGAACCGCACTGAACTTTGTGGCACCTTCTCCACTTGCCACTTTTCTCCATGATGAAAAGTGTTTGTAGGGCTCAGGCCATTGCATTCAAACTAAAAACCTGCCTGAAGATCACATTATCTCGCCCAGGTTTCACTGGCTTGTCTGAAATAATAAAATGGTATATATGTCAGAACCTTTACTGAACTCAAGATATTTCAGGCACACTTTTCCCATCTCTGCCAAAAATGTAATTCTGTTATAATGCTGGTAGAACACTTCATAGGGGGAGGAAAAATGAAGTCCTGGGAGAGAAGTGGCCCCAATAACTTCCCTCACTCCCAAGTTTGTTTGTTTGTTTGTTTAAGAAATTTGTGTCCCGCTTTTCTCCACTCAAGGGCCTAAGGTGGATCACAGCCAATAAAACATACAATACACAAGTGAAAACCAAGTGAAAACCATAAATATTAGACATGCTGTAAAGTCTAATTAAAGTGGAATAAAATAAATTATACCAACCCAGTCATATGTAAAAGACCTATTGGCCTTCTTAGCCATTTAGTACCATTGAATTATGATCCCCAAAGGCTTTCTTGAACAGGAAGGTTGTAAGGCCCTTTCTAAATGTTATAAAGAGGATTCAGGTCTAATATCATCTGGCAGGGCATTCCAGAGAAAGGGAGCCACCCCTGAGAAGGACCTCTCTCTAGCGATCCCCAGGTGTTGAGTGTACCAGATGTTAGAGGACGCTAACAATTCCTAAGAAATCTCTCTGGCATATATACAAGAACCCAGTCTCTCAAGTAATCTGGGCCAATGCCCTGAAGGCTTTAAAGGTCCACACCAGCACTTTGAATCAGTTCTGGAAACTAATAGGGAGCCAGTGCAGCTGTTTCAGGAGTGGAATGGTGTGTTCTCTTATGTTTGCTCCCATCAACAGCCTAGCTGCCGATGTTTGAACAAATTGGAGTTTCCGAACCATTTTCAAAGGCAGCCCCATGTAACGCATGTTACAGTAGTCCAGGCGGGATAGAACCAGGGTGTGCACCACTGTGGCCAGGTCAGATTTGTCCAGGAAGAGGTGCAGTCGGCGCACCAGTATAGGTTGTGTAAAGGTGACCCTGGTAACCTCCGTCACCTGGGCTTCCAAGTTTAAGAAGGTATCCAGAATCACCCCCAAGCTGCGGACGTGAGCTTTCGGGGGAAGTGTTATCCCGTCCAGCTCCGGTTGTGACCCTATTCCTGGATCCATCTTACACATGACCAGTAGTACTTCCATGTTAACAGGATTCGGTTTCAATTTTTCACCCTCACCCTCATTACTGCCTCCAGGCACCGGTTCAGGCACATCATGGCTTCCTTGGCGATTTCTGGTGGAAAGGAGTAGTAGAGTTGGGCATCGTCTGTGTACAGATGATAACAAACTCAAAAACTCCTGATGATCTTTCCCAGCGGTTTCATGTAGATGTTATATAACATTAGGGAAAGTGATAAGCCCTGTGGGATCACACAGTTTAATGGCCATGGGGTTGAGCAGGACTTGCCCAGAACCACCTTGTAGCCATGATCCATTAGAAAGGACTGGAACCACTGCAAGACAGGGCCTCTCAGCCCCATTCCCCTCAGTCGTTCCAGAAGGATACCATTGGTGATGGTATCAAAAGTCAGTGAGAGGTCCAGGAGAACCTAATAGGTCATACTCTCCTCGTCTAGTTTTCCATGTAGATCATCAACCAAGGTGACCAAAGCAGTCTCTGTTCCATGTCCCAGCCTGAAGACAGATTGAAACGGGTCAAGAAAATCTGCTTCATCCAAGAATCCCTGAAGTTGTCTGGCCACCACCCGTTCCATAACTTTTCTAATAAATGGCAAATTTGACACCAGTCTATAGTTTTCAACATGGTCGCATCAAGGGGTGATTTTTTTCCATCTTAGGTTGCACCACTGCTTCTTTTAGTACTGTAGAGACCTTGCCTTGGTGGATTGAGGCACTAATAAGCTCCCTTATCCAAGACATGCACCTCCTGGCTTGTTTAACAAGTGGTGGCCCTGACCTCTCCAAGAATCCTGTCTGCATCCTCAGGTAACACCAATTGAAAATTATCTATAAATAGGGGACTAGATGGTGCTTTGGTTGCATTCACAGGAGCTGTAGCCAGAGGCGGCCCTAGGTAATTTTCAACTGTAAGCAAACAGTATCCCCCCACCTCCCACCAATCACTGATATATATTTTCTGTTTGTCGTGGGAGTTCTGTGTGCCATATTTGGTTCAATTCCATCATTGGTGGAATTCAGAATGCTCTTTGATTGTAGGTGGACTATACATCCCAGTAACTACAACTTGCATATGTCAAGGTCTATTTTCCCCCAAGAGCGACTCAAGAGCGCCCCTGGGCAAAATCAACTATACTGCAAATGCTTACTTTGTGTAATGGGTTGAGCTGCCCCTGGCTGTAGCAACTATGGTATCTAATTCAGAGCTAATCTGATTGATTTTGGTAGTGAAAAATGATGTGAGGTCTTTGCAGTGAACTGTTGAGTGGAATGGTGAATTATCTGTATTAGGTTTTTTCAGACTACTTTCACTACTTTGAATAACTGTGCCACTTTTGGACAAATAAATGACTGTTTTTTTCTTGAAAGCTGCCAAGTACAGCAATTCATACTCAGGACAAGTTGCAGCACCTCCCATCATACACTATTTTACCATTTTAAAAAAATTCAAACCAGAAATGGGTGTCAGCTCATTTCCAGATTTCATTTTGAAGGTGTTTTTGGCAACCAGAAGATCCTCAGATCTGCATATTAGCCCCAGGATGCTCTGACATTGCCACTTTCTAATGTAAATGGCTTAAACACTGCAGAATAATGCATCCGTTAGGGTGATCATGTGGATTCATACCCTCATTCTCTATGAAAGCTAAGTTCTCTTGTCCCATTATTGTGAAATGCAACCAAGAGATGAGCCTTTAATCAAAGAGAAGGCATGAGTCTCCAGAGGGAAGAGAACAGATGAAGGCCAGTATTTTTGTTACCTTTGCATCCTTTGCCTTTCTCTCAAGAAAGGTGCAAGGCAATGTTCCACTGCACGCTGTAATTTCAGCAATGCTTGGATGCCCTCTTGTGTCAATGCAACAGAAGTGCACCAGCATGCCAAGATTAACATTTTGGGAACATTTTGCATTTTATTAAGTAACTAGCTTGGATATCCAGCATAAGGTTGTGGGTGAACAACAACTCATATCAGCCGGTCCGAGTCCCCCTTCAGGGGTGAGAAGAGTGGGGTATAAGTACAGTAAATAATAATCATGCCAGGTTTACCCCCTGAAACTCCATCAGTAAAGTTTGTCATGTTGGGCAAGTTTGCTCTAGATGCATCAGTGGTGTTCAGTGTGATCTCTGGCTGTAGGATAAACTATAGCTCCCACCGTGGTGGATCAGTCCCCTCAAATCCTGCCAGTAGATTAAATTGGTCATTGGTGTTCTGTGTGCGAAATTTGGTCCAGGTCCATCATAAGTGGAGTCCAGAGTGCTCTTTGATTTAACGTGAACTTTAAATCCCATTACCTACAACTCCCAAATGTCAAGGGTAATTCCCCCCAAAACCCACCAGTATTTAAATTTGGGCATATCGGGTATGCCTGCAAGTTTGGTCCAGATGCATTGTTCTTTGGGTTCACAGTGCTCTCTGGATGTGAGCTACAACTATAAATCAAGGTCAATTGCCCCCAAACCTCTCGAGTATTTTTGTTGGTCATGAGGGTTCTGTGTGCCAAATTTGGTCCAGGTTCATTGATGGTGGGGGCCACACTGCTCTGTCTTGATGCAGGGTGAACTACAACTTCCATCATGTTGAGTCAGTCCCCCAAACCTTTTCAGGATGTTCACTTGCTGATCAATTCTGCTCTGTTTGTTGTGCAACATAGACAAGAATAGGAAAGGGTTATGGAAAAGGGGAAGTGGGCAGGATCTAAGGAACAAATGAACTCTGGGGTATTTGTGGTGGAGGAAACACATGAAATCTAGGATGAAATTGTCCCCGTATGAAAGCATTCACTTAGGTGGTGGGCAATATGGTGTTTGTGGAGGACATTGGCAGGGCTCTTTTACTCACTATAACCTGCAATGTCATTGGAGGGAGGGCCTTTGGTGTCTCCTGCGTAGTGGGAGCTATAGCCATTTGTGGAAGTGGGAGCCTCTCTGTGTAAGTGGACACCACAGCCACATACACACATACATATTTTCACTTTTATTATGTGTATAGATCTAGCAATCTCAGTCACATTGGAATGGTATTGGGGTATGATGCTATTGGGATGCCATATTATTCTGTCTCCTAGCAAAGGAAGCTCCTTTGGAAACAAGGAGAGAGACATCAATTTGTGATTTTGAGAGGATGTTCCTGGAAAGTGAACAGGAAAAGAAAACAACAACATCCACAACAGTATGCAAAGACAGGAGAACGGCCTGCCTAAGGGGAGCATGCTTGTTCCATCAATGTTTAACATTTACACAAATGGCTAGCCACTGCTAGAAGGGACAGAGACCTTCATCTATGCTGATGATCATGTCATCACCATCAAGCAGGGAGCTTTGAAACGGTTGAACAGAAGCTCTCTGAAGCTTTAGGTGCTCTTACTCTTTTTACAGGGAAAACCAGCTGATTCCTAATCCATATAAAATACAGATCTTAAGAACAGATAAGCATCTCAAGGAGGATGACCTGAGAAGGAATCCCACTGGAGCATTGCAGCACACCCAAATACCTGGGGGTACTCCGGACCGTGCTCTCACCTACAAGAAGCACTGCTTGAATATCAAGCAAAAAGTGGGTGCTAGAAATGACATCATACGAAAGCTGACTGGCACAACCTGGAGATCACAACCAGACACAGTGAAGACATCTGTTCTTGCACTTTGCCACTCTGCTGCTGACTCCGCATGCCCAGTGTGGAATAAATCTCACCATGTTAAAACAGTGGATGTGCCTCTTAATGAGACATTCCGCATTATCATAGGATGTCTATGCGCAACACTGCTGGAGAAATTATACTTTTTAGCCGGTATTGCACCACCTGACATCTGCCGGGAAGTAGCAGCCAGTAATGAAAGGACCAAGGTATTGACATCTCCGCCCCATCCTCTCTTCAGATATCAGCCAGTAAGCTGAGGTCTTAAATCAAGAAACAGCTTCCTAAGATCTACAGAGATACTTGCAGGAACAGTAAGCGAGAGTCCAAAAGTGGCAGGCTAGAACCCAGAGCACAAAAAGAGAAGAAAACACAGAACAAACACACAGAGAGCCAAATGTCCAGCAAAGAGACAGTAACAGGTTTTAATCAGACAAGAGTCAGTACACCCGTTATATGACAAATAAGACCATTTGTCTCCTTTTTGGAAATTCCTTCACATACCAGCAGGGAAGAACTTTTTTTTTCTTTTCCTCAGGAAATTAAAGCAGTGTGTGCAAGCCAGTGCTCCACTTTTGTTGGTTTCGTTTCCCCCCTCCCTCCTGTGACTTATTTACATTACAGTACCTCTTTTGTGATCAATAACCAGGAGGCCGGGAGAGGAGTGTGTGTTGATCTCACAGACGCCTGTGCCCAAGTCAAGGAAGGCAGATCTGATTATTTATAGATTTGTACATTATAAATACATACATACATACATATATAGAGAGATAGATTTGTGTGTGTTTATACACAGATGCATCACTCTCTTCTTCTTTAAAGTATTAAAAAAGTTGATCGGCCTTCAAGCTATAAAAAAATACCTAACTCTACCAGGTAGAAAAAGAAGAAAAATCTTTCCCTCTCCAAGTATACACAGATTTACACCCAGAATTCCTCTGCAAATGTACAGTACATGGATTTCTCTCTCTTTCTCTTGCTAAATTAGGCATGGGCAGGCTTCAGCCCTCCAAGTGTTTTGGACTTCAATTCCCATAATTCCAAATTGTGGGAGTTGACGTCCAAAACACCTGGAGGAAGGACAGAAGTTTGCCCATGCCTGCTCTATATGAACATGCCTGCATTGGAAACAACACTGGAAGGGCCAGATGGCCATAGAGGAAAAGAACTGAACGCTCATGTTTTATTACAAAATGTAAGTAAACATGTTCTAGCAGGAAAATGCTGCTTTGGTGGTGGTAAGGGAATGGTTGGGAATGGCCTAGCAAGGATCTGTGTGGCTCTGGTAGTCCGTGAAGACCAAACGTGGATTTTTTGAAGATTGCATGTCACTGAGGAATCTCTTCCAATAAAGCAGAGATAAAAGAACTGTAAATTTGGAGGGAGGCAGACAGGAGAAGACAGCTGTTCTCAGGTAGAAGAGCAGCACCTTGAACCTGCTTTGGGGCTTCTGCTTCATCTACAGAGCCTCTTGAGAGGCCATAAACACAACAGAGTAGAATGACAAAGGTAGCCCTTACATCTACCAAGACATTACTCGAAGGTTTATATGAACACAGAAAGTTGAAAGTACTCCCCAAATTCAGTTGGGAGCCTTCAACGGGAGTGTCCTCAGCCCCACGTTTTTTTTCTATAAATGCTCTTTGTTGCCAACACAGGACTGGAGATGGCCATCAAAATAGAAAACGATGAAGATATTATTCCTAAATCATAAGCTGTGATATGGCTGCTCTGTTTTTGTTCAGGTTGTGTCTGAAGGAAGGGGATCAAAAGATTGAGAGCTGGGGAACTGCTAAACATGAAAGGATGATTGGGTATTGTGGGTGTGAAGAAGTTGATCCTCTGTATTGCCGTCTGTCACAGCCATGCAGGCTCGATCCACTTGGAAATTTTGGAAAAGGTGGTGTCATTTTATATTGCACATGGCGGACTGAGGACTAAAGCACCTTATGATTGCAAAGAGGAAAGAGATGTATTAAATGCCAACAATGCCACCTCTCTATGAGAACTGGATGCGTGCGTGGCTCAGGCAGGTATGGAAGGCACTGCTACCTCATCATCGATGCAGCACAATCGGTTTGTGTCTTTTTTAGGGGGAGAGGAGAGTATGCTTTTCCCAATAGAGAAGAAGCATGAATAAAAGACTCCCGCTCTCCAGTCCATTCCAGAACTTAACTTGTGAGGAGAATCCCAGTTTGGACCACTCTGTAGCCTTGCACTGGGCTTTAGAGTGCTTTTCCTCCCTCTTTCACAATAAAGACACAGTGAAACAAGAGCCACTGAATGAAGTTTCAAGACTAGTCTGTTCCTAGTTGTGCATTAAGAAGAGGAAACTTCCAAATAAGCAAGAACTCTAAAACCAAGTCCCAAGGCCACATTTTGAAAAATACAGAAAACAATGTAACCCTCTAATTCAGTGGAAATAGTGTGCCTTTTAGGTATTGGCAATATGACATCCGCCCATAAATCGGGGGTGGGGGGTGAAAATGAGTGAAAAACACCACTTTTGCCCCAGAATATCCTAGTGAGATATATATATATATATATATATAGGCAGGAGGGGAGAGCAAGAGAGAATAAGATTCAACACAACTCTTTCATTTCTCCCCAAGATATGCAGAAATCAGTCATGGTTCATACATTTAGAGCCAATTCTTGCACCAGAGGGAGGAATGGATATCACAGTCTTCATCCATAGTTAGCAAAATGTTTTGATGTGTCCAACATGGTTGTACCAGTAGCTGGGAATGTTACTTCTGTCTTCTGGCTTCTCTCCTCCTCCCCCTTTTCTTTCCCAGTTGTTATTCCTGCTTCAAAGTGACCAAATAGATAGGCAAAGAAAAGGACAATCTGCAGTAAAGAAAAAGGTGTGCCGTGACAGCGTAATGAAGTGGTTTCATTGAGGAAAGAAACTGGGGGGAATCAGGCCTGCCTCCAGTGCTACACTATCATCGGCTTAGCATCCCCCCTTCCTGACGGCTGGACCCAGCAGGCCAAATACATATCACCTGGTGGACAGGTGCCTTGAAGGGCCACCTGTCAGCTGCCACTCAGTCGTCAACCAGATGGCACCAGGGGTCTCACTCCCTCCACTTTTCAGCAGCTCCTCACCTCCCCACAATTTTGTTTGGCGGTCAAGTCTTGTCTTTTTAAGGCAGCTGGCCCAAGGAAGGAAAATCAAGACACCCCCTAAGTTACCTGTGGTAGGCCCCTGAAAAATGCTTTTCTGCTCCAAAAGAAACAAGTTGTTTCTGAAAGCCAGAGAAACACCAAGGTTTTTAGATAAGGCCTGGGCCCAAGGCAGCCCTGTCTCTTTTTCCTTTGGCTAAACAAGGAGAAGTCACAGCCACGCTTCATGTTGTGTGCGTCACCTCTTGGAGAAACTCTACAATGCTACGGAGGAATGTGTTGCCAAGTGCAACCAATACGCCTTGGTGAACTCTCAGGAAGAAATGGTCAAGCAGAGATGAATGGGCAAGGCATTTGGGGCCTCTGGTCCCTTTATCACCCCACCACGACTGCCATGTTGAGAAGCTTAGCGGCCCTCCCCTCCTTCTCTGCTTAATTCCTCTACCTGTTGCAGGTGGAATGGCTTGGGAGGTGATGGGAATGGGTTTCAAATTGTAGCACTCTGTCCGCTACATTCTCAAAGCAAGGTGCTGCTGGTGTGCATTCATGTTCATCGCCCCCACCCCCTTTTACATCTCATTCAGTGGCCACTTCCTTTGTTCGAGGTTCCCTTCCACCAAGCCCGATCTCACCCCCATCAGTCACTGGAGGGAAAGGAGGCCGGCTCAACCGCGGGTCTTTTCTTCCCTCAAGTCCACCAGGATCTGTCACCCAGCCCATCCCGATGTGAGGCTTCCTGTGCCTTCTTTGCAGAGCAAAGACTTTTTTTGCCAGTGTTCTCTTCCTAGAGCAGCAAATCCATCATTGACAGACAGGCACCATCAGGATCGCAAGCCCACAGCGCTGAGGCTTCTATTTGACTTCCAGGATCGACGGGTTGGTTTCCATGATGGCCACAATGATCCTGTCAATGTAGTCTTGAAGTCGGTAATTGATCTCTTCTTGTTTCTGAATGGCCTCCATTAGCTGTTTGAAAAGAAGGGCATTCATTACTGGAAGGCTTCCCGGTTATGGCCAAGCTTGCTCAAACACCGTAGGGCAATTATCAGTACTGTGCTCTGAAACACCAGAGCAAACCATAATGAAATATCAAAAGAACAATTCCAAAAACCATTCCTTCACCCCTAAAGTACCTTATAAAAAATGCAAAAGTAACAAAAGACAATGGGTTGTATTGAAAGAGATGACGCTAGCCAACACACATTTGGTTGCCTCAGATGTTAGCCCTGATTCTGGGTCTATCAGACCTGCTGACATCCGGGCGTCCCCTGGGCAACGTCTTCGTAGACGGCCGATTCTCTCAACCCAGAAGCAACCGGAGACGACTTGAAGCATGCAAACAAGGAAGACCTGCTGATTCCAAAAACGGCACCAGTTTCCCCTGAGGTGCAGAAATATGCCATCTACCAGTCACCGTCTGCTCACCCATCAAAAATCATGATAGCCATATCTAAGAAACTAGAGCTGATGCGGTTCTCTGCAATGCAATTTTCTGAATCAGCACCCCAAACAACCCCAGAAACAGTTCTTAAAAACAAAAATACCGGGAAATTTATTTTTGTTGTGTTGTGTTAGTCTTCACCAGATATTGATTACAAATGGCCAATGCTTTACATATCGTTGGGATTTAGCACAAATATTGGAAGACTTTTTAACACTTCGATGAATTGCAGCATGAATTCAATAATTTGTTTTCTATTTCATGGGGCAGTAAAAAAACAAGCTTGCTCCATTTTCTACCTGACATCTCTACAGATAGCTAAGCATGGCCATCATGTCACCTCTTACTCTTCATTCCACCCAAGTAAACATACCCAATCTTCTAAGCCAGTGGTTCTCAACCTGTGGGTCCCTAGGTGTCTACAACACCCAGAAATCCCAGCCAGTTTACCAGATGTTGGGGTTTCTGGGAGTTGAAGGCCAAAACATCTGGAGACCTACAGGTTGAGAACTACTGCTCTTAGCCATCAATATTCTCGTGAGGTTTGACCAGTAGACTAGAGTGTTACTATTCCTTTCCTCAGTCTGGAAACTATACTCCTGTTCACGCAGCCTGGAATTACACCAGTGTTTCTGGTTGCTATATTACACTGCTGACATGTTTAGTTTATGGTCTACTAAGACTCTTAGATCTTTTTCACATGTAGCATTGTCAAGCCAGGTCCTACATATCCTACATTCTGTTTACCTTTTCTTGCCATAATGTAGTAGCTTACATTTATTCATTTTGCTACATTTGGCTCAACTAGACAATCTGTTGTGATCATGGTCCTATTAGCTACCCCTCCAAATTTGCATTTATCTGCAAATTTTATATGCATATCCCCTGTTACATCATTCAAACTGTTTATAAAAGTGGGGCTCATCACCAGGATTTCCACTGAAGTGTACTACTTCTAATTGTTGACTTGGTTTTAAATAGTTTGAACTATTTTAACCGCTTTATACAAAGTCTGATCAACTGTTAGATCTTTGGAAATGGCCAGGTTATAAATATCTTCCTATCCTATCCAATTTGTCATCGATCCACTCCTTCAGCTGCATTCAGATCTACTGTTTGCCAAATGATAGATAGTAGAATAAATATGTATCATAAATATCTACCATTTGCCATATGGTAGATAGTAGAATAAATATTTTGATCATCAATAAATACATTTCTGATTAGTTTATTTATAAAAGGACGATGCACTTGGATCTGGCAAGCAGAGACTTTAGTCTGGCGACAAGAGAAAAACATGGAAGTTAGGGTGTTCCAAAGCCCCTAATTGGCACATTTTGAATTTAAAAGCACGTCAGAGTTCAATTACTAAAACATCTTGAGATGTTTCAATTTCAGATCCTAAAGAATGTAATTTCTCTGTTACAATTGGCAGGAAAGGAGTGCCCTGCCCGGAGGCCCTCCAACAACGGTACCTCGTCGCGGGAAACCGAGCTGATTTCTGCAGCCAGAGACTCCGAGAAGGACGCAGAGAAGAGGTTCTTGGCGCCTTGAATACTGAGGTTGATGATCTGCCCGTTCAGTTCATCATTCTGGTCCTTCAAGGTTCGGTTGTCCTGTTTACAAGCAGAAACCAAAATGCAGAAACCAAAATGTCAGCTCTTTCCATGATGGAAGTAAGGAGGAAGTAAATGAAACTACCTCATGCAGAATCCGATCATTGAAAACTCTGTTCTGGCTGAGAGTGCTGTTTTTGAGGTCACAGACCTCTGTCAAGTTCTGCCACCTGGCTCAGCATAGCAGATTCATAAACTTGTGTGATTCTAAATGTCTATGAACATCGCTAAAAATATTGGAAATATATACAAGGCAAGTTTCAACCTGCGTCTCATACAGGAAGTTGTCTTACCCTGGCTAAATCAGAGAGAAACTTGGCAACAGCCAAGGTCACCTGGAGAAAACTATCTCCTAGTAAAAACTTTACTTGGAATTGGGCTGATCTACAAGGAAGGTTGCTCAGTAGTGGGTTAATAATATGTAGCTGAGCCTGTTTGTAAAAACTGCAGGACAATAAGATGTGAGACATACATTCAACATCCTGGTTATGAGAAGGGACTCCCTCCAGCAAATCTGCCTCGAAGCACTTTGGATAGGAAGACATTGCACCATGCCTAAGAGCAGGCATGGGTAAACTTCGGCCCTCCAGGAGTTTTGGACTTCCCCACAATTTCTAACAGCCTTGGGCCCTTTCCTTTCCCCCCTCAGCTGCTTAACTGGAAAAGGAAAGGAAAAAGAAGGTGCCTAAGGCTGTTAGAAATTGTGGGGAAGTCCAAAACACCTGGAGGGAGGGCCGAAGTTTGCCTGTGCCTGCCTTAGAGAATAGGCACTCAACTGTAGCATTGGTCCGAGACCAGGGCGTGGGTTTGCAACCGACTGGGGCAACCCTGGGCAATGCACTACAGACTCAGCATGCCAGCGAAGACCATGCCACAAGAGGCTTTCTTCCCACCTACCTGCTTGAGCCGCCTGATCTCCTGCTCTAGCTCCGTTTCCCGCGTCCGGCTGTTGTACTCCTGGAGGCCAATGCTGCTGCTCCTGCCCCTTCGCTGCTCAGCCTCCAGCTTGAAGAGCTGCAAGTGTTCCAGCTGTTTCCTTAGGTCCTCAATCAGCTGCCGAGCAAGGAGTAAGAAGAGGAAAGGACTATTATTTGAAAAAATACCACTTGTTTCAGGCTCATATACACAACAGCAGTGTTGACTACAAAGAAGCAAACAAGCTGTTGTTTTTCAGTGGTTATTATGGAACTGTAAATTTTATATAATATCATATGTTTTAATTATTCTTACTTTTGCTTTAAATGTGTATTTGTTTTGGGATTTGAGTGGGATTGGTATTTACTTATGTTTATTGTACTCCATTAAATGTTTGCTGATTTTGTTGTTCACTGCCCTGAGTACCCTAAGGGAGATAGGACGGTATATAAATAGATTTAGTATAAAATTATTAGATATAAATAATTTTAGTATTATTATATATTTATAAGCCTAAGTACTCTAGTACAAGCATGGGCCAACTTCTGCCTCCCTCCAGGTGTTTTGGACTTCAACTCCCACATTTTCTAATAGCCGAGATATTAAAAAATATCATAATATGTTGTCGAAAGCCTTCATGGCCAGATTCACTGGGTTGCTGTGTGTTTTCTGGGCTGCCTGGCCATGTTCCAGCAGCATTCTCTCCTGACATTTCACCTAATGGCATCTTCAGAGGTCTGTTGGCAATGAAGCAAGTGGAGTGTGTAGCTATACCTGTGGAATAATATCCAGGGTGGGAGAAAGAACCCTTGCCTGTTTGAAGCAAGTGTGCATGTTGCATTTGGTGAGCTTGAATAGTATTGAGTAGCCTTGCAGTTGCATAGGAACCCCCAAACGCAGCAGCATTGACCAGACACTAATCAAAAAACAAGAAAGGCACTGTAGACTGATTCAGTCAGAGAAGTCAGCCATAGCAGAGCACTTGATGAACCAACCTGGACACAGAATGTTATCTGAGAACACAGAAATGCTGGACCAGTCTAACCACCATCATGTCAGACGACACATTGAAATCCACAAGAAGCATGTGGACAACTTCAACAAAAAGGAGGAAACCATGAAAATGAATTAACAAAATCTGGTTACCAGTATTTAAAAAAACACCAGAATCAAGACGGTAAATAAAGAACACCACTCATAAACAGGGCAACTTCAGACAGCAAACAGCCAGGTGCCAGTTAAACAAAGGATGCCTCCAGGCAAGCAACAGCCAGGCTACCTCTATGCAGATACCCTCACTGACTGACTTTGCAGCTGCAAGGCTACTCAATGCTAATCAAGCTGGCTAATTGCAACATTCACACTTGCTTCAAACAGACAAGGGTTCTTTCTCTCACCCTGGACATTATTCCACTCTCTCTCTCTATATACACACACACACACACAAATATACACAAATATATACACACATATACACATACATACACACACACCGTGTGTGTGTGTGTGTGTGTGTGTGTGTATACACACACATACGTACACACACCACTTGCCTTACTTCCAATAGACCTCTGAAAAAAACTTCTGAGGATGCCTGCCAGAGATGCAGGCGAAATTCAGGAAAGAATGCTACTGGAACATGGCCATACAGCAAAAAAAAAAACAAAACAAAAAAAAAAACCTTACAGCAACCCAATCATCATGATCATGATAATGATGGTGCCAGGACAGTTTTGTGGTCCATTATACTTCCAGAAGGCCCTGATTTGTAGTGAACTTGACTGACCTCCTGTGTGGATTCTTTATCCTTCTGAAACTGATGTCTCTCTTGATTCAGCTTATCTCCCAGTTTCTTCTTGTTCTCTTGCTCCTCATTTAGCTGCACTGTGAGATCTTCTATTTCATCCAATAACTTGCGCTTTTCCTAAATTAAGTGAGAGAAATCATGGGAGAGAAATGGTTTGTGAGTCCTTTCACTTTGAAACACTCAGGAGCTCAGTGGGAAAGCAAATGCATGCCGAAAGATCTGGATTTGATCCCATTTGAGTTTACATTAAAGGATACATGCTGCCTACCTGCAGTTCATGATGCTGAAAGCAGAAATGGATTGCAAGCACTACTATTGAAAAAGCCACCAGCCTTCACCTTCCCCCTTTCATAGGCATTCATTATGATTATGTAAAATATAATAATAATACAGTGATACCTTGACTTAAGAGTTTAGTTTGTTCTGTGCCCAAGCTGTTAACTCAAAATACTCAAGATCTCAAAGTGAATTTCCCCATTGAAATCCACTGAAAGGATGTTAACCCATTCAAGCTCTCAAAACCCCCCATTTTTTGTTAAGAAAATGCATTTTATAAATAACAAATAACGTATAAATGTACATTACTATATATACTATATTTATGACACATAATATCTTCATATTATGTTATATTCCATGTATACTATATCACATATACTATATTTATGCTATATTCATAATACAATATATTCATATTATACTATAGTCTATTTATACTATATTGTATATACTATATACTATATTCATATTATGCTATATTCAATTTATACTATACTATATAAATACTCTAATAAATAATATATTCATAATATAATATATTCTATTTATACTATATTATATATAATATATTTATACTAAATAATATAATATACTATATTCCATTTATACTATATTATGCATACTTTAAAAGGTAAAGGTTTCCCTGACATTAAGTCTAGTTGTGTCCGACTCTGGGGCGGGGGGTGATGTTCATTTCCATGTCTAAGTTGAAGAGTTGGCGTTGTCCATAGACACCTCCTAGGTCATGTGGCTGGCATGACTGCATGGAGTGCCATTACCTTCTTGCTGGAGCAGTACCTATTGATCTACTCACATTTGCATGTTTTCGAACTGCTTGGTTGGCGGAAGCTGGGGCTAACAGTGGGAGCTCAGCCTGCTTCCCGGATTCGAATTGCCAACCTTTCGGTTAGCAAGTTCAGCTGCTCAGCAGTTTAACCTGCTGCACCACTGGGGGGGGGGGGGGAGTTCCATATATACTATAATTATATTATATTTGTAATTTAATATATTCATATAATACTATATTCCATTTATACTTATTATATATACTATATTATACTACACAAGATAATATATCCATATACTATATTGCGCTCTCTTTCTCTTATCTATCTATCTCTATCTATCTATCTATCTATCTATCTATCTATATTCCATTTATACTACATTATACATATGATATTTATACTACATTCTGTCTAGCTTTATTCTAGGCAAACACACACATGAGTGCAACATTCAAATAATAAAGGTCAGGCATAATCAGGCAGTCCTAGGTATCATCAAGCGAAAATGTGGCACTTTGTCTCAGGGAGTGTAAAAGGGCCAGATGAAAAAAGTATCACAAGGTAAAGACTGATGAGAAAACAAGTTATCATGTGAGAAGGACCTCTGGCAAGAACAAAGGGAACGTGGAATGCTCTGAAGGGGAAGGTGATGATGGCAAGCCATTATGGGATGAACGAGTCCTGCATCGCTGTGCAACACAGCACTTGGCGCAGCCACCTTCACCCCAGTTGCTTCTATTCTTAGACACACAACCGTGAAATCCATAACCCCATAATTTTCCCATAAATCTCAAAAAGGAGTTGGAAAGTGAATTTAAGGAAAAAGGAATAACGAAATTAAAAGATTGGGAATCAAAGATGAAAAATATAGATGAGATAAAGGTCCAGTTATCAGGAGGGAACATTGGATGGTATAAAGTTCTACAACTTGAAAGATGGTTAAGGGAAATAAGAAAGAAATATAAAAGAGAGAGAGAATTTACCAAATTTGAAGAAATGATTAGCCAAAGGGGGAGTAAGGAAGGAAAAGAAAAAACAAAAGGTATAACAAGTGATATCTACAAAATGCTGCTGGAAGGAGTCCAGGAGGAGGACCACCTTAAAAGATGTGGGAGTTAGATTGTAATAAAGTAATACACCCACAAAACTGGAAAGGAATGTGGAATATGTGTATATTAAAAAATATGTCAATAAGAATAAAAGAGAATTATTACAAAGTGGTGTGGAGATGGTACCTCACACCAATCAGATTAAATCAAATTGACAAGAAACATTCTAAGCAGCGCTGGAGGGGCTGTCAAGAAACTGGCACATATAAACACATGTGGTGGTCTTGCAAATATGTTCAAAAATTTTGGGAAAATGTATTTCAAGAAATAAGAAGAATCACCCAACAGGAACACCGGAGATAGCACTGCTGTCATTTATTGACAATGTTAAAATACCAAAAGAGATAAAATAATTAATTGCCAATCTGGTAACAGCAGCAAGATTATTAATAGCTAAAAAATGGAAAGAAGGAGGGGAGTGCCAATTGGAAGAGTGGTATAGGGAGATCTGGGACATCGCAATAAACGATAAACTGACAGGAAACATTAAGGTTAAAAGAGGATTATCAAAAAAAGATTATTTTGGGAAGATTTGGGGGAAATTGATAGAATATGTATATATAGAAGGTAAGGGGACCAAACCTGTAATGGAAACAACTGATTTTTGGGAATAAGTATTGTAATTGGCTGGTCGGGGGTGAAGGGTTAGCACTGAGTGATTGGATGTAATGAAGCAGGAGAATGAAATATTATAAGTATCAAGACATACATGTTCTGTACAATTGTTAGTGGGAAGTGATAAGTATAAGAATGTTTAAATACTGAATATGTTAAAGCTACAATAAATAAAATTTAAAAAAGGGGGGGGGAGAGGAACCTCACCTCCTCTAGCCTCTCAATATTGGCTTTCAGGCAAGGAACACAGGAACGCAGCTCGCTGTTCTCATCATCCAGCTGTTGCAATCTGCGGCAATACAAAAAATGCACTTAAAAAGGTAGAAAAGATTTTCTGTCTCTTGGCTAACACAAGCTCTGTGGTTACTCACAGGATCAGGGTATAGGGATACAACCTGTGTTGGATGGAGTCACACTCCTCCTGAAGACACAGATACACAGCTTGAGGATGATCCTGGATTTACCATTGACTCCAGGGGCTCAGGTGTCGGCAATGACCAGGAGTACCTTTGCACAACTCAAAATTGTGTGCCAGCTGTGCCCGTACCTGGAGACAATGGATCTGGCCACGGTAGTTCACGGTAGTCCACGCTTTAATCACATCCCACTTGGATTACTACCGAGTGCTCTATGTGGGACTGCCTTTGAAGAGTGCTCAGAAGTTTCATCTGGTGCAGAGATCAGCAGCCAGGTTACTAATGGGAGCACTGTACAGGGAGCAAACAACTCCCATGATGCAGCAGCCCCACTGACTCCCAGTTTGCTACCAGGAGGAATTTAAAGTGCTGGTTGTTACCTTTAAAGCCCTAAACGGTTCAGGTCCAGACTACCTAACCAACCACCTCTCCTCATATGAACCTGCCCGGATGCTACAGTTATCAGGAGAGGTCCTTCTCTCAATTCGACCTCCATCCCAAACCCGGCTGGTGGGGACAAGAGAGGCGCCTTCTCTACAACTGTCCCCCGCCTCTGGAACTCCCTCCCAAAAGGCATCAGAACAGCCCCATTGCCGCCCTCGTTCAGAAAACAACTGGAAACCTTCCTATTGTTCCCAAGCATATGGTGAAATGAATGATTGAGTACATGGTATTATGAAATGTGAAACAGTTTATGGAAACGGCTTTGAAATTTCCCCTTTACTGTTGTTGTTTTAATGAGTTTTATAGGATGTTTTTATTGCTTTAATAGCTATTTGTTTTATACTATTAGAATTGCATTTAATTTAAATTGTACTGCTTATTTATTACAGAACAAGGCATTGGATATTTGCCTTTTTATGTCTGTGAGATGCCTTGAGTCCCCACAGGGAGATGGGGTGAGAAATAAATAAAGTTTTGATCGATAGATTGATTTTTCACTATGGAAGAAAAGCTAGTTCATATAGTAATGTATGTAGTATTTTAAGGCCATATTTCACCATTGGTTCATGTAGCATTTTAATGGTTTATGTATAGTATTTTAATAGTGTATTGCAATTGAATCTAAAGCGCATCTCAATTTTCAGGACCCTGAAACCAAAAGATTAGCTGGTGAAGGTCATGCACAGTGGCAAAAAGTGCACTCTTTGTAACTAGTTCCAAAAAAGGTGTGCATTACAATTGCTGTGCACTTATAATTCCTTCCAATTAAACGTAACACCAGAAAATCAGATAACCATTGATGGGAAGAAGGGAAGGGAAGGAAGACAGGAAGAAATTGGAAGGAGGGAAGATGGAAGGAAAAGGAAAAAAAGGAGGATGAGAAGGAAGAAATGAGAAAGTACATAGAGGATAGAAGAAGGTAAGAAAAGAAGAAGAAAGGAAGAGAAAGGAAAGGACAGGAAAGAGGGAGGGGGAAGGAAAAGATGGAGAAAAAGATAGGGAAGAAAGATGAAGGAAGGAAAATAAGAGAGGAAGAAAAGAGAAAGAAAGGAAGGGAAAATAAAGGAAAGGAAAGAGGGAGGGATAAAAGGAAGGAAAAGATGGGAAGAAAGATGAGGAAGGAATAGGAAAAGAAGGAAGGAAAAGAAGAAAGGAAGAAATAAAAGGATGGGAGAGGCAAAGATGGGGGGATACGGGCACCTTTTGGCATGTTATTGTAATGTACCATCAAACCTAATGTGCGTCTCCTTTTTGGCTAAACAATTGAGCCAAAAAAGATGAGCATTACAAACTAGTAAATATGGCTGTTAGGAATTGTGGAAGTCCAAAACACCTGGAGGGAGGGCCAAAATTGGCCCATGCCTGGTGTAAGCATTACATTAAACTACTACTAGAAAAGGTAGTGGCACATCCTTCCAGGGCTTTGCACACTCTGGACCAGTGTTTTGGCCTACAACTCTCAATAATCCCAGCCAGTTTACCAGCTGTTAGGATTTCTGGGAGTTGAAGGCCAAAACATCTGGGGACCCACAGGTTGAGAACCACTGCTCTAGACCTTTGTTTAGCCCTGTTAGTGTTTTATCTACAGTTCCTACAACTCCTTAATATTGGTTACGCTGAATGGTGCTGATGCGAGACATCGGCTGGAATGAGATCATCAGAGCACACTAAATGCGCGAGGACATTTTCACCCACAATGTGGGATGTAAATAATAATATTAACAATAATGCTGCAACAAATGGGGGATCTCATTTGCAGCCCGTCTATCAGCCTCTGCTGTTGCTACCCATTTCCCAAATACTGCGCTTCTCACACAAAAGATCCCAAACCTTTGTTGGATTCCAAATTCAAGCCATGGCCATCATTTCACAAATGATGCTGTGCAGCAGCCTTACCGGGCTTGCAGGTTCTCGATCTCAATGCTCTTCTCCCGCTCCATTTTGCTGAGAAGTTCTCTCTGCTTCCGGATTTCTTCCATGAGGATTTCGTCCGATTTCAGCTCCTGCTCTTTCAACTGCTCCTCCAAGGCATTTGCTCTAACCAGAAAAAGGAAAGCATTTGGGGTGAGCGTCTGTTCAGCTACAATTGCAGGTAAAGCCTTTTGTACAGGCACCAAAAGGGAAACGACTTAGGTATGTTTCTATTGAGGGCTGCTCATGTCAGAAATGGACCATAAAATGGCACTGAAAGGCCTAAACCTTCCTACAAAGGGGCTCTACTTAGGGGATCTATAGAATCAAATCTATAAAAGACGAATCCACTAATGTGGAGGAATGACTGCATGTTCCCAATGAAGCCGTGTTCGCCTAACAGACTCTAGAACTGTCTGCTCTCTCATTCTTTCTAGGATGCAACACACTGCCATTTAAAAAGAGTAAAAACTGTCCTATTAGTATTATTATGAATAAGGAAGGGATATCATTTCTAGTAAAGGTAAAGGTTTCCCCTGACATTAAGTCCAGTCATGTCTGACTCTGGGAGGTGGTGCTCATCTCCATTTCTAAGCCGAAGAGTCGGCGCTGTCTATAGACGCCTCCAAGGTCATGTGGCTGGCATGACTGCATGGAGCGCAGCTACCTTTCTGCAGAAATGGTACCTATTGATCTACTCACATTTGCAAGTTTTTGAACTGTTAGGTTGGCAGGAGCTGGGGCTAACAGCGAGACCTCACCCTGCTCCCTGGATTTGAACCGCCAACCTTTTGGCCATCAAGTTCAGCAGCTCAGCATTATAATTTCTGCTACTGCCTTAATCTATTCCTGAATTTCCTTTGTGAATATTTGGACCTAAGGGAGTTTGCTCCTCAAACTGTAAAACTTCCTCCTTGCCTTGGAAGTCCTGCTGAGAAAGCTCTATTGCAGAAATGGAAGGCATGCCAAGGAAAACACAGAGAGAGCTCTGCCCACAGAAAGCCAGGTTGGCAATGGAAAGGTTTCCATCTGGCCTTCATCACAGGTTCCTTCTCCTTGAATAGCAGCCTCTGAGATTGATAGAACCATAGAATAATAGAGTTGGAAGAGACCACATGGGCCATCTAGTCCAACTCCCTGCCATGCAGGAAAAGCACAATCAAATTATCCCTGACAGATGCCCATCCAGCCCGTTTAAAAGTTTCCAAGGAAGGAGCTTCCACCAGGCTCCAAGGCAGAGAGTTCCACTGCTGGGCATCTCGTATGGTCCGGAAGTTCTTCCTCATGTTCAGGTGGAATAGTCTCTCCTGTAATATGAGCCCATTGCTCCGAGTCCTAGTTTCAAGGGCAGCAGAAAACAAGCCCGCTCCCTTTCTCATATTGATACATGGCTCTCATGTCTCCTTCTTTCAACCTTCTCTTCTGCAGACCAAATAGAACCAATTCTTTAAGACGTTCCTCATAGGGATTCATGTCTCCAGAACTTTGAACATGTTACTTGTAATTAAGTGGACCCCTTCCAGGTTAGAGTCAATATCTCTTTTGAACTGTGGGGCCCAGAATTGGACACAGTATTCCAGGTGAGGTCTAACCAAAGCAGAATTGAAAGGCACCATGACTTCCCTCGATCTGGACATTATAACCTATTGATGCAGCCTAGAACCACATTTGCCTTTTTAGCTGCTCCATCACACTCTTGGCTCATGTCCAACTTGTTTTCCAGGAAGATTCCAAGATCATTCTAACATGGACTGTTGTGGAGCCAGGTATTACCCATTCTGTATACTTGTATTTCATTTTTTCTGCCCAAGTGCAGCATCTTATTGAAAATCATTGTGTTAGTTTTGGCCAATCAGCTCTCTAGCCTGTTAAGGTCATTTTGCATCCAGACCCTGTCCTCTGGAGTATTAGCTTTCCCTCCCAATTTGGGGTCATCTGCAAACTTGATAAGCATGCCTTCTAAACCTTAATCCAAATCATTTGAAGCAGCCCAACAATGCAGGCAATAGTGCCAGCCCCCCTGCCCTTTACCTGTGCACCAGCTGAAGGTTTTCCTGCTTCAGGCGGCTGTGCTGCTCCCCATTTGCAGCCGTGTCCTTTTCCAGCTCCGTCACCCTTTTCTCCAGAAAGATCACCTGCAGAAAAAGGCAACCCAGTGACCAGAGTTCAACACCCAAAGGCCCATCTGTCCTGCCTTCATTGCATTCACACTTCATACAAATTAACTCCAACATTGAACATTGAAGTATAAACTTGCCATTTGAAAACACTGGCTTGAATTCTGTTGCTAAGCCCAATATACCCATTCAATTGATGAGACTCACTGAAGTGGTGGCTTATCATTTTATAATTGAACATTAAGGAAAACCAATCAGGAGAAAATAATCCTACAACTCTTGTACTAAAGGCAGTCGCACTGGATTGATGTTAGGTAAAATTATAATCAGTTAGATGTATATATTCCAAAAAGAATGGAGCGCAATAATCATTTGAGATGGAAAAATACATAAGAGTTGGATTATATGTGGAAATAAATTTAAATTCAATTTTAGAATTATTATTTTAAAAAAGAGAAGATAGAGTTAGTATACGAATGGGAAGTAGCGTCTCACTTCTGTTTATGTAACTTAGTGTTATAAGTGTAGCGTGTAGTGTTTCAATGTATTCTACTGTAACATTTCATCTTCTGTTCATTGTGCAAACATTTATTTATTTACTTACTTACTTACTTACTATATTTCTATTCCGCCATTCTCAGCCCAAGGGCAACTCAGGCTGAGAGTGACATGTATAGTTGATTCTGTAGAGTCTGATTGTTGCTCAATGTTGTCTACAATTTATATGTTAAGTAGTAGTAGTAGTAGTAATAATAATAATAATAATAATGCATAAAAAAGAAAGAACATTGAAATATAAACTTCAGTAGCCCCATGTGTAATGTTGCATGTCATTCTTTGCTCCCCGGTCTCAGCTCCAGCCGACATTTAAAAATAGATTATACTGTTCTTCCTAATCCACTCAAGTCAATGCTCAGGTTCTTATTTGAAAAAAGCAGAATTTTAAGGCTCTGGGCACTTACAGGGCCAAAACCTTTGGAGGATTATTATTATCATTATCATTATATTTATTTATACCCCGCTTTATCTCTCCTGCAGGAAGACTCAAAGCGGCTTACATCACCCCACACAAAATGGGCGAGACCCAGACTTCAGGATAGGAATGATAAACATGTGGCCTTTCAAACTGTAACTTCCACCATCCTCATCCTAAGGATTATGGGAGATGCTGCTGAGCCACACATTCCCTGCATCTGTCTCACAACAACGACAATCAGAGCTGCAGAGATTCCTCCTGCCAAGCTTCAAGTCTCTGAAATCAGGAATATTTCAAGAAAATGAAAATGACTTGCCCTGCTCTGCAAAAAACAAGACAATTTGTCTCGCTGCCTCCATAGCTGGATCCGTTCAGATTTCTCAACATGCTACCGATGGTTGGCTACATAGACAGGGAAAGGGGCTATTAAAGGATAGAGCTTTAAGCCTGATTAGCCCAATCAGGCTTTGGCTGTTTATTTTGGAGGCTGTTTTCATTCTGGCAAGGGATGCAACGGGAAGGTCAAAGGAATGATCAGAAGTGTCCCTTCCTTCAAGAACTGCTTTGGCTTTTCCAGCTATACAGAGTTTACACCCACTAGCCCAGTCATGAGTAAACTTGGGCCCTCCCCTCCAGGTGTTTTGGACTTCAACTCCCACCATTCTTAACAACCTCAGGGCCTTTCCTTTTCTCCCTCAGCTGATTAAGTGGAAAAGGAAAGGGAAAAGGGAAAGGAAGGGACCTGAGGCTGTTAGGAATTGTGGGAATTAAAATCCAAAACACCTGAAGGGCCCAAGTTTGCCCATACTTGCACTAGCCCCTTCCTACAGGAAGCCAGAGGAAAGATGGGGTTTTTCCACTTTGTGCAAGTATTGAAACAGCCAAAATGGAGGAGGATCACTCTCATCTACAGGCAGTCCCCAAGTTATGGACAAGAGAGGTTCTGTAGGCTTCTTCTTAAGTTGAATTTGTATGTAAGTCAGAACAGGGACATTTTTAAAGTGTAACTCCAGCCTGGCTGCCTGGCTGCCTGGCCGCCCACATGCCCATCCATCCGCCCACCCATCCATCCATCCATCCATCCATCCATCCATCCATCCACCCGCCCATCCATCCATCCATCCATCCATCTATCTATCTATCTATCTATCTATCTATCTATCTATCTATCTATCTAAAGCTTTGGATGGCATAGGGAAGGGTGAACTAATGGCGGAGTTCCCCTAGAATCATCGATTTGGAAGAGACATCATGGGCTGTCCAGTCCAACCCCATTCTGCCAAGAAGCAGGGAAATCACATTCAAAGCACCCTTGACAGATGGCCATCCAGCCTCTTTAAAAGCCTCCAAAGAAGGCGCCTACATCACAATCTGGGGCAGAGAGTCCCACTGCTGAACAGCTCTCCTCACAGTTAGGAAATTCTTCCTCATGTCCAGGTGAAATCTCCTTTCCTGTAGTTTGAAGCCATTATTCCACGTCCTAATCTCCAGAGCCGCAGAAAACAAGCTTGCTCCCTCCTCCCTGTGACATTCCTGGTCTCACATCTTGATACATGGCCCTCACCATGTCTCCTCTCAGCCTTCTCTTCTGCAGGCTAAACATGCCCAGCTCTTTAAGCCGCTCTGTCCTCACAGGGCTTGTTCTCCAGACCCTTGATCCTTTGAGTCGCTCTCCTCTGGACACATTCCAGCTTAGAGTCAACATCTCCCTTCAATTGCAGTGCCCAGAATTGAACAGTGTGATTCCAGGTGTGGTCTGACCAAGGCAGAATAGAGGGGTAGCATGACTTCCCTGGATCAAGGCACTAGACTCCTGTTGATACAGGCCAAAATCTCATTGGCTTTTTTAACTGCCGTGTGACATTGTTGGCTCATGTTTTTACTTATTCCCCACAAGGACTCCAAGATCTTTTTCACACGTATTGCTGTCGAGCCTGGCATCCTCGACAGCAGTTGATTCTAAGAAAGATGCCCTATGTTACCTACAAAGAGAAACTACTTCAAATCCTATCTGTAAGTGGATTCATATGCAAAGTCCCTGTATGCTGAATAAGTGAGTAAACCAACTATGTTACTTTTAAAGAAGTCTGCTTATTTTTGTCTCTTGAGAGCATGGTTTAAAGGCAAATATATTTTAAGGGAGAGTAGATGTTTTTGGGCAACTAAAAAGAACACTTCTGAAACTGCTGTGTGTGTATGTGTATGTGTACGCACACGCGCACACACACACACATTATTTACTGTATTTGTATGCTGCCTTTCTCAGCCTGTCAGCGACTCAAGGCGGTTTTATATATGAGAGAATGCTGGTGAAGGCCATTTTCCCAATAAGTTAAGACTCTAACAAGTCATGTTTTTTACTAAGAGGTTATGGCATCATCTTTTGAAAGGTTGTGACTTCTAACAAGGCCATGCCTTTCCAAAGATCATAAAATGTCCAAAAAAAGGTTATAGAGATTTCCGTTTTCCAAAAATTTCACACTCGGAGAAGCAAGAATACTGGTACTATCTGCCACTTAGAGGTGGATTATACATTTCTGAAGACATAGAATCCTGCTGCTAAAGGATCCCCAATCCTGGAGCCTTACAATCCCAGAAATGACAATCAGCAAACAAATCCAAATCAAGGCTGCATTTGGGGTCAATGGGGCACAAACTTTTGTTTTTTTCTCCAAAATGGAAAGCAGCAGCAGCAACAATGAGATTGAAAGGTTACCTATTAAAGGGACACAAAGCTTGGACAAGTCCTAGCTGCGGGATCAAGAGAACATATTCCTGATAAGGAATGTGTCTGTTCTCTGCATATGCAAGGGGCTGACCTTGTCGGTGATATCCTCCTCCAGGCACTGGGTGTTGTTCTGGAAAGGCTCCTCCATAGCATCGATGGTGAGACTCCCCGTCTGGTGCAGGTGCCTAAAAAAGACAGAGATCAGTCCGATCCAGAGAGAGAAGGCGCCAATCCAGAGAGAGGGCAATCCCATGCAAAGAAACATCGCCATCAGGAGAATCATTGGAACGGAGAACAGGGTCACACTTGCGCTAGCCTTTCCATGCTGCTCATCTCTTTTTTCTGCAGCGGGTTCCACAGCAACACCATCTTTCAGGAAGAAGGTTAACTTCAAAAGTCCACTTTGACCCCAAAGCAGTTTTTAAAAATACATCAAAACATACATATATTCACTGCACATAGCTTATGGTGGCTGTCCACCCACCACTGTCTTCTCGTGGCCCTCTAAACTAAGCAAACACTCCAGTGCCGATATGGAATGACAGAGCACTCAGTGAGTGGCAGGCATTCATGCTTATAAACCATTTCCTTTTGCTCTTTGGAATATGGACAGATAGTGATCTGACTTTTCTGCCACTTCATGTGCTTTTGAGCTTCATGGCTGCAAGATATAGCAAGATACTCTGGGGTGATAAACGTCAGTGTGTGTGTGTATGGGGGGGGGGGGGGGGGGCTGGGAAGGAAACTGGGAGAAGGCAAAGGGGGCAGAAAAGGTCCTCCCTGTGGAAACCACGGGCATTTTGAAGACTTCTTGAAATTGCCACTCTTGCAGTCCAAAGGTGGTTGTTTTATGGCACAACATTCAAGCCAGACATTGATCAGCTGTTAACCAGTAATGGGTTTATCATAGAGAGGGTGTGTAAGTCTCTGCCCAAAGGGAAAGATATCAGGGTCCTTTTTCCTGGAGTGAAGCAAAGGTACTACCAAGAGTGAATGGCAGTCTTCAGGTAAACAGGAGCCTTCCTTGACTTGGCAATTTCCAAGGCTGGATCTACACTGCTATAGAGTATAAATCCAGTTTCTGAATCCAAATGATCAGGGTTGCTGTAGGATTTTTGGGCTGTATGGTCATGTTCTAGAAGCATTCTCTCCTGACGTTTCGCCTGCATCTGTGGCAGGCATTCTCAGACCTCTAAGGATACCTGCAGGCAAAACGTCAGGAGAGAATGCTTCTAGAACATGGCCATACAACTTGAAAAACCTACAACAACCCAGTGATTCCAGCCATAAAATCCTTCAACAATACATCAAATGATCAGCTTTGAACTGGATTAGATGGTAGTGTAGACTCATATAATCCAGTTCAAAGTAGATAATCTGGATTCAGAAACTGGATTATATGAAAGCATAGATCCGGACTAAGCATCCTACTAGACCAATACTGCCATCATCTCAGAACAGGAAGATGGAAGTTGCACTCCAAAAGCTGACTCATACTTTGGTTGGAAAACACTTGGTTTGGTGATTAAGGATGTTACCTGGTTGGCTAACAAAGGGGACAGTGAACCCAGGCAACTAGCAAATCTCTTGTGCTTCTTCCAATGTCATGACTATTGGGAAACCTATGATAATAGGGTCGGAGCTGAGGCAAGTTAGTTTTTCAATGACAGCTTGCAGAATCCCTCCATTGAGTATGTAGATTTCCGAAGCTCTGAGTAAGATTTGTAATGAAGAACGAATCGAGGAATGCTATCAAATGTTTGGAAGGGTGCACAAGAGTGTGCAGCCACTCAAAAACATTGAGTTGGAAAGGATTTGAAAACCTACTCCATCTCTGAAAGGTGGATGTCTAGCCCTTGTTTGAATATCTCCCACAACTGCCTTGTTTGAGAGGTTATGTATTCTGCTCTAATCGTAACAATATTCTCCCTTGAGATTTAGGTGGAATCTCTTTTTTTGTAATCCTTAGCTTCTCCATCTTTGAAAGTGGGCTCTGCATGCCTTCCAGGATTTTGAGTGCATACTTCCTTGAACTTCTCAAAAACCAGCACCATTTCCTGGGAAATGGCAAACGAGTGAGTTGAAGAATGCAAGTCTAAATGGGCATAAAATGTTGGGCCTAATATAACATTGGACCAATGGGAGAAAATGTGGAACAAAGGGTTAAAATGTACGTTGTGTTATGATTTAAAAGAGAATTTTCACAAAATGATGCATCGATGGTGTAAAGGTAAAGGTTTCCCCTTTACATTAAGTCCAGTCGAGTCCAAATCTGGGGGGTGGTCGGCATGATTGCATGGAGTGCCGTTACCTTCCCACCAAAGCGGTACCTATTGCTCTACTCACATTTGCATGTTTTTGAACTGCTAGGTTGGCAGAAGCTGGGGCTAACGACAGAAGCTCAACCTGTCCTGCAGATTCGAACCATTGACCTGAGTTCAGAAGCTCAGCGGTTTAACCCACTGCATCACTATGGCCCCATCGATAGTGTATGACACCTGAAAAGCTTTCTCAGATGCCTAAAGAGGTTTCCAACACTTGCTGGAAATGTCAAAAGCAAGTAGGATCTTTCTACCATATCTGGTTGACGTAAACATGCCAAGAAATTGGGTTGCTGTGAGTTTTCTGGGCTGTATGGCGATGTTCCAGAAGCATTCTTTCCTGACATTTTGCCCAAATCTTTGGCAGGTATCCTCAGAGGTTGTGAGAGCTCCTTTGGAAACTAGGCAAGTGGGGTTTATATACCTGTGCAATAATGTCTAGGGTGGGAGAAAGAACATTTTTGAAAGGCTGGAAACTTTTTATTCACCTTTTGCCAAGGATTTGCCAAGGATTTGCCAATGTTCTCTTTTGAAGAATTATTTGAGGGTTTGGGGTGTTTTGTTTGAGAAAGGAGTCCACATTGGAAGGCCTGGAAGGTGAAGCCTATGTTGTTTTTGTTTGGCGAGGTGAGGATAGATCAGAGGTCATCAATTTTTAATTTTCTTTATTCTTTCTCTTTTTTTCTTGGAATTTTTTGGTGTTTCTGCTCTGTATATTTTTTCTTGATTCATTTTTTTTACCTTTAATATAACTTTTAAAACTTTTTAATAAAGTTATTTTTTAAAAAAACAGCACAATTTCTATCCTGTAGTAAAGCTGACTCAAATCATTTTGTCTATAACTCACTCTCTTGCTTTCTCGTACCTCACCAAACAGCAAGATCCCATTCTGCCACCTTCTGGTGACTCTGTGCTCTAAGGAATTCTGGTTTTCATCAGCCTGATAGGCCAGTCATGGATAAACTTTGGCCCTCCAGCTGTTTTGGCCTTCAACTCCCACAATTCCTAACAGCCTCAGGTCCCTTCCTTTTCCCCCTCAGCCACTTAAGTGGAAAAGGAGAAGAAAAGAAAGGGGCCTGAGGCAGTTAGGAATTGGGGGAGTTGAAGGCCAAAACAGCTGGAGGGCCTAAGTTTGCACATGCCTGTGATAGACTGTAAAATAGGGCCCAGAGGACTGAAGGTCAGTTGAGCTAAGGATAGAAAAGCAGCCATCAGATGGCCGGCAAGTAGCCACTAAGCACAACAATTTAGCCTGTACCTGTAGCCACTTTGATAAAAGGATAAATGATCAAGTTTCTCTATAGTCAAGGAGCAATATTTCAGGACAGTGTAAGTAGTATAGTTCTGTCAGTAAAACTCAGTTCTTCATTCTGAGAGGAGAGCATCCAACTAGAAAGGCAATCTAGAAGTTCTTTTCTACTCTCTAAAGTAGCATCTCAAAGCTACTTTAGAACCAGGTTGCTGTGAGTCTTTCGGGCTGTATGGCCATGTTCCAGCAGCATTATTTCCTGGGGCAAGCATCCTCAGAGGTTTGTTCAGAGGTCTGTTGGAAGGGGTGGGGGATATTTCACTATCTATATCAGAGCTTGAAAATGTTACCTTTTCTATTTGGGCAACACTTCACAGTACTAGACTTGTGCTCCAAGCTAATCCTGAGTCCTGAAGACCAACCTAACTTGAAGCTGCCATATTTATAAAAGGAAGGGAAAGCCAGGGAAAGCACTATCCCTCAATCATTGACTTAGAACCTAGGAAGTTGGTTTTGTTTTGGTTTTTTTCTGGACTGCAACTCTCAGAATCCCAGTGGCTGGGGCATTCTGGGATCTGGTAGTCCAAAAAAAGGCAACACTTTTAAGCTCTGCATTTATTCTTTCCAACCAATGTGTCCATGCTATCACTGAACCCCAAGCATACCACAGGGCATTTCAGGGTCCAGAACAAGAGATATGGGAAAAAGCCATCTCCTAGGTGTGTGAGGCCAAGGACACACCTCCAAATATAGAAGACCTTCAAATCACTTGAATTTTTAATACTGTTATGTTTTGCATATTAGTATATTTTAAACTGTGTGGTCATACTTTTTATGTGAGCTACTTTGATTCTCCTTTGGGAGAGATAAAGCGGGGAATAAATATAACAATAACAATAACAACAACAACAATAATAATAAGTGATTTAAGGCGGGGGACACCTCAAAGCAGAGTTCTCCATTCAATACGGCAAAAGATAACCATGCTCAAAAGGAAAGCCTAGAACTGCCCTATGCAGTGACTGAGCAGGGACTACATCTGCCACAAGAGAGAAACAGCTAGCCACCACTTCAGTACAGAGGAGCACCTGTGCACAGAAAGCTGTCAAGAGTCCTTAGAAGGAAGAGAGAAGTGAAAGAAGCGTTTGCGTACCTTGCTACCTTCTTGCTCGAGAGCCTCTTATTTGGACTGTGGAAGGAAAACAGGAAAACTAAGTCAGGGAAAACTGACACCAACGAGCAACAGCGAAACAGGAAGCAAGCGAAGACAGAGCAGCAAGGCCATATCCTTTACAGTTAACAGCACCATACAGAAAACAAAACAAAAAACCAGTCCGCAAAACACAGCACGCCCCGTGCATGCAACGTGTGCACTCTGCATAGCAAAACCTGGGCAGAGGCCACACGCACACACAGTTTTAATAGCAGTTTCATATCAGAACCAAGTGGTCAGAAGTCTGCAGTGCCCGAAGAAACGTCAATGGCTCCGCTCACAGCTCAAATGATCATCTCTCCGAGCTGCCGTTCACAGGCTCCGTTCTGAAAACAGATATCTTGGCTAAGAATAGAACTGGAGTTTGGTGGGACTTTGGCCCAGGACACCGGCTCGTGCTCCATTCAAACCCACCTGGCTGTTCATGCTGACAGTGGTTTCTGTGCCCCAAGAGTGCACTGAAAGCCTGCTACATACACAGGACACTCAGAACATAACTGGGTTCTATGTGCTTCAGGAAAAAAAAAACGCCCGCAATAAAAAGGTAAAGAAGGTTGCAGACCTGTCTGGGAACGCCTAAGGCAGGCATGTCCAAAGTCTGGCCTGGGGCCTGATTGCCCATGTCTGAATTTCCACCGGCCCACAGCCTCTATCATAAAAGCAATAGTTTATTTTAATGTATTGATATGTTATGATTTTTATGATTTTTTTTACTGATTTTAATGTATAATGTATATTATATTTGTGTGTTTGCATTTATTGTGACATTGAATTAATGCCAATTTGGAAGCTGCTCTTAGTCGCATTCGGGATTGAGATGGAGCGGGGTAAAAATACAGTAAATAAAAAATATGTAGCCCGCCAGCACAGTTGACCACAGTATAAAATATACATGTTCCAAAAAGCTATTTTCTATCTTACCAGAAGATGGTATTAACCACAGTTTTGGTTATGTATTGAGTCTTTTCAATCCATGTGTCATTTGTTCTTTTGTTTTTCAACTTACAATCAAACCAGGTCTTGTCAACCTGATAGATTAAATATTTAAATCAAATTTGGTCCAGCAACCCATTTTTACATTTCGTATGTTAGATCCAAGTCTAAAATTGAAATAATGAAAAACGTGCCTTTTTTGTTTTGAATATCCGATTCAAAATCAAATAACGTATTTTGATTTTTAAATTTTTGATAGTTAACTGAAAACGAAAGAACGAGAGATACACAGATTCATATGGCCCTCTGGAATAAGATAACTGTTAGTGTTGTTTTCCTGTTCACATGTTTTGAATTTAGAAGTTAAGGTGAGCGTTTAATAGTGAATAATATGTAATGTTTCAAATGAGCCTAGATATGTTTAGTCTCCCGGGTGGACTTTTTCTTCGTTTTATGTGTTCTTCAAAGAGGAAAGGCAGAGTGATTTTTATAAAAAAACTTGTTTAGATTTATTAGTGTTTTGTGTGAAGAAATGAAAATTTCCAAAATTTCATAAAATAGTTCATTTGCATTTAATGTCAATGGTTCGAAGAATGAATGGCCGGCCCCTACAAATTTCCCCTCGCCAAAAAATTTGGACAGCAGCTGGACAGTCCTTTCGGGCAGAAGCCTCTGCAGACAGGAAGAAGGGCAGAAATGCAGACAGAGAAGGGAAATGTCCATAACAGACAGGAGAAGAAGGGACTGAATCCAAGAGCAAAAGTCCGAGAGGATTCTAGAAAGGATTCTTCTTTCAGATGAGTCTTCTTTCAGCAAAAGGCTCCTGAGACAACGAGATTGCTTCAAACATTTATCTCAGGCCTGGGCAAACTTCGTCCCTCCAGAGGTTTTGGACTTCAACTCCCACAATTCCTTACAACCTCAGGCCCCTTCCTTTTCCTTTTCCCTTTTCTTTTCCACTTAAGCAACTGAGGGGGGAAATGAAGGGCCTGAGGCTGTTAGGAATTGTTGTTGAAGTCAAAAACACATGGAGGGCTGAAGTTTGCCCATGCCTGATCTCTCTGGAAGTCCTTCAGGACCACTCTGAACAACGATGCTTTCACATACAGACCAAAGCATTACTTGTAAGAAGCCGTCTGCACCTGTTCCTCATAACAATATTTTAGAAATAATTCATTGTAATTACTCATTTCAATGTCAGAAGTCACTTCATGCCCCATTTCATATTTTTAAAAAACACTTCTCATTATAGCATGACAGTCATATCCATGGGGGATACATTGCAAGCTTTGGTTATGTTTTTAATGGATTTTAACTGGATTTTTTTTTAAAAAAATACTATTTATTTTTATTTCTAATGTTTGTGTATTTGTAGATTTTAAACTGCAGTGAAAGGCTTTTAATGTAAGCCACTTTGAGTCTCCTTGTTGGAGAGAAAAATAATAACAACAGCAGCAGCAACAACAACAACACTATTGGCATTAGCGTGCACTATTGAAATGAAAGACTTCAGGCACAAGAACACAAGAGCCATAGAGAACCTAGAAGTGCCCAAAGAGGGCATATTTGGTCAGATATGGATATATGAAACTGTAGATATTAGTCTCATATATATGGGGTGGCAGTAGATATACTGTACTTTTAGATAGAAAAAAAATACTTGGTGTGATAAGAACATGGTACAAAACAAAACAAAAATCTTGTTGAAACATTTTCAAAAACACAATTGGAGAGTAACCTTCAAAGCATTACTAATCACATAATTCAGGTTTGTTGTATTGCTTTTGAAATGTAACATTCACCCCACCCCTTGTTGCTCTCCCCCCCAATAACTTATTATAGGAAGCCATGCTGTTCATCATCAGAAACCAATCTGTGGCTTCCACATTAACACCAAGAAGTAAAGTTCTCTGAGTGTCTATGTGAGAATGAGCAGGTCTGCAACCCAGTGCAAACATATGCTTTTGACACATACACGTATAGTGGTTTGCAGAACACTACGGAGAGACACAAGCAGGACAGGGAGGGTCCATCTGTGCCAGAATGCACAATCTCTGTTTCAACAGGAAAGTAAGGCTTGCACATGTCAAGACGCAACATCAACCAACCCCCATACACTGTTTGTGCCACTTGTGGTTCATGCAACGATGAATGTGCATCCAGGACTCACTACAGTTCTCTGGCAGCAGGCATCACAGGCAGCAAGACATCTTTGCCCTGCATATTGTGTGAATTGACCCTTGGAAGGAAAAAAAACAGACAGGATGGGAGTTGGGAAGAAGGGGGCAATTCCAGCAATGGTGGGAAATATACACTCTGATTGGAAAGGTCTTCTCTACGATGGCTCCAGAGAACCCAGTTTATTCCTGTCTTTTCCATACACACTCCCAATGGGATAGAAGTTGCATTTGAGAAGCGACTAACTATTGGGGAGTCTGTCTTCATTCAGACATTTATTTTCCCCCCAGTATAGAAATAGCTTCCTAAAGAAGTGTATTTATTTGTTTGTTGTAAAGTGCTATCAAGTTGAGTTTGATGACTCTATGAAAGAGAGCTCTCAAAGTCCTTTATCCTCAACAGCAAACTCAGAGTCTCAGCTTCCTTCATGGAGTCCCACCATCTACAGTGTGGTCTTCCCATTTCCTCAGTGCTCCCATGTAATCAAGCATTAATTTTTTTCCAAGGGAGCCATGCCTTTCATTTCCTTCATACAGTTCTTCAGCATATCATTTGCATCCTCTTTTTATTTGACTTGGTGTAATATGTTCTTCTGCTGCTTGTAGACCATCCTATTCTTGGTTTAAATTTGCTTTTGATTTCTCAGATCTTGTGGAAGCAGTCTCTTGCTCTTCTTTTTTTCTTATTACCTTGCATTTCTCTACACTGATAATTATCATACTTCTCTTTGTCCCTGCTCAAAGTTAATGAACAATTTGCCTTCAACATATGAACAGCTGTCTAATCATAGGGTATTTGTTGTGTCTGAGAGATCGTCTGTTTGTGTCAAGTTACATGAAGCTTGAAGACCTTTAGTCTGCTATTTGTCTCCACCTAGAAGTCTCTGAACATACAGATTAGCTCTGAGGAACCCATTATTTCTGAACCTTGCATGGCTTGAAAGGTTACCTTTACATTTTGAAGGTGCAATGCTGCTTCACAAGTAACTTACCATTTTGTGTGCATTTTCTAAGGCACTCACGTTGCAGCAAGCAAAAGCAAGCTATATATAACACATGTTCATACAATCTTTTCCTTGTGAAAATTTACCAGATTTAGGAGGACCACATGTTCCTCTAGTCACTACCCACAAGTGACCACACAATACTGAGCAAGTGGCTCTCTCCTCCTTAATATCCAAGTCCTAAAGCTCTCCTTTCCTCTCCTGAATCCTCATCTCTTACCAGCTGGCAGCCTCTTCATCCTTTGCTAACCTCGCCAGACTGGCACTCAAAGAAAGAAAGCCACAAAGTGGGCATTGAGGTATCGGGTTGTGTACACAACAGTAAAACACGCAAAGAGGGTTTCTTGTAAAGGAAGAAAATGCATGCATCCAAAAGGAAGGATTCTCATGACAAATGTTCTTGCTATGATCTTTAGTATTGCCAAGAATAGTTGCCATTTCTGAAGGGTTTGAAATGGATTTTCACAAGCAATGCTGACACCCCTTGCTCTCCAAAATGTCCACTTCTGAAGTTGAAGGGTTAACTCTTTTAATATACTGTATTGCCAGGCACTGAAAATGCTTGCGATTGAGAAAGCAGCATTTGGTTCCCCCCATTCATGAATGTGGGGTTGGCATCTCCCATGCAAGAAAATAGTGGATATGACGTGAGAGGTGAGGAATGTGTGGTTCTTCCATGGGCTGTTGGGTTGCAAGTCCCAGCCATTCCTGCAAAGATCACCAACGGTGAGTGATTGTGGAAACAGCATCTGGCCACACATGGAAGGCCAGAGTTATCCACCTTTGTGCTAAGAAAAGGGAGTTGGGCTTTAGGTGGGAGGAACTGATGAAATGCACGATGTACAGTGAAGGGTCTGCAACCACTTCGCATAAGTGAGGAAAACCAGTGTAAGCACTGCTTGAGAAAATGAGCTCATAAAAGCCTCAACACCAGTGGGTGAGATTTGCCCCAGGTGTCGGAGTCAGCGAGACAGAGGCTATCATGTGAATCAAGAGCATCCCTAATAGCCGCCCAATCACATAAGACAAAACTGGCCTTTGCCTTAAATAGAAGCCAGTACACACACTTGGCCCAAAGGTATCAAGCTAAATGAGAGTCCTTCCTTTCCCAGGAACAGAAATCATCATGCGTTCAAAGAGCGGCGCCATGCTCCCAACAGTTACCTATTCATTTCAAGATCGCTTAGGCGAGCAGAGAGATCCTCGAGGCGGTTGATGTGTTTGTGGCACTGGGTACAGTAAAACTCAAACGCCTCGTCAGTGATAATGCTGTGCAGTTTCGCGGCAAGTGGGTTGGTGCTAGAAAAATCACAAGTGACATTCTTTTTAAAGGAAAGAGAACAGAACACATCAGGCCAAGCTTGGATTCCACCTGTGGCTTCCAAAAGTTGATGAACTGCATCCGTTCTGGCAAGGAACCCGTTTTTGAAAATAAATTTTAGGAACAAGAGGAGGTTTTTGGTTTTGGTGGGTTTTTTAAAGGATAAAAGCCAGATAAAGTCATTCCAAGAAATGTCAGTCCCAAACATCCATCAGAGATCATTAGGAAGTGAGTCACTGCCTGTTTCTAGTGCAGAAGACCAGCAGAGCCAATACTTGTCCTGGGTGCCTCTTCTTGCTGAAAGCCTAGGCTCAGTTGCCTATAATGACACCAGAAAAATCACTTTTTTCTGGAGAAATTAAAAGGGTGCCAAGACAACTGTCAAGGAGAGAGAATTTAGTTCAAGGTGATTATTATTATTATTATTATTATTATTATTATTATTATTATTATGTATACTCTGCTTTATCTCCCCTGAAGAGGACTCAAAGCGATTAGAGAAGAACTGGGCAAACTTTGGCCCTCCAGAGGTTTTGGACATCAACTCCCACAATTCCTAATAGCCTCAGGTCCTTTCCTTTTCCTCCTCAGCCACTTAAGCAGCTGAGGAGGAAAAAGAAGGGGCCTGAGGCTGTTAGGAATTGTGGGAGTTGACGTCCAAAACCTCTGGAGGCAGGACTGAAGTTTGCCCAGGCCTGGATTAGTAGGTAACAAATGTGGTACAGGGAAGCAGTTTGGAGAGTGCCTCTTTCTCCAAGGAGGACTCTCTGACAAGCGGCCCAACTTGGATGTCACCTCCGAGCATTTCTTGAGCAACTGGAAGCACATCAAAATAACTCAAACACAATGCTCTGCTCTCAGTGTGGCGCCCTTGGAAACAGCTAGCCATCTCCATTCCAGATTGACCCAAACTTCATGCAGCAAGATCAACAAGAGAATGGAAACAGGGCAGAGCAGAACTGTGGATTATCTTTTTATAATTAGACTAAGGATAAACTTTCTCTTAGAGAAAATGGATCCTGCTCAAAGCATGAGCTGATGGTCCAAAGGGGGCTGTAGCTCAGGGACAGAAAATATATTATTATTATTATTATTATTATTATTATTATTATTATTATTATGTTTATTTATACCCCCCTTTTTCTCTGCACCAGGAGACACAGAAAAGATGGTCCCATGTCCAAAACCTGGCATCTCAGCCAACTAAAGCAGTTCCAGCAACATCAAGTCACCAAAAGGCAGGACACTGCTGGATGGTTAAATGGTCAGGAAGGTGTGGCACATGGTAGCCGCAGCACACTGGTTCCTGTGGAACCTGGGTCACCATCAGTAGGAGGGGAGTGGTTTTTTTTGGTTTTTTTGGTTTGTTTTTTTTTTTTTTGCTGTTATGAAAGCAAAGAGGAGTGTCTTCCTGGATGGTTCCTCCTCCTCCACAGCAATGGAGAGAGTAAAGGTAAAGGTTTTCCTTTGGCATTAAGTCTAGTTGTGTCCAACTCTAGGGGTTGCTGCTCATCTCCATTTCTAAGCTGAAGAGCCGGTGTTGTCTATAGACACCTCCAAAGTCATATGGCCAGACATGACTGCATGGAGCGCTGTTACCTTCTTGCAGAAGCGGTATCTATTGATCTACTTACATTTGCATGTTTTTGAACTGCTAGGTTGGCAGAAGCTAGGGCCAACAGTGGAAGCTCACCCCGCTCCCTGGATCTCAACAGCTGACCTTTTGGTCAGCAAGTTCAACAGCTCAGTGGTTTAAGCCGCTGCACCACTAGGAGCTCCTAACCGAGAGGGTAAAGGAGTACAAATGGGAGGGGAGATGAAGCCAGGAATGAACTTCTGGTCCTTTCCACACCAGCAAAACCACTCCATGTTTGTATCAAGGGCATTCACACTGCCTTTTGCATAGCAGGGGGTTGGACTAGACAGCCCATGTGGTCTCTTTCAACTCTATGATTCTATGATTCCTCTACCCACCCTTGTCCTAGAATGAGTTGGACAGCTAGCTCGGTTAGACCAGAGGACCAATCTTCACCCGCTTCCACAATGGGCTAAAATTGACCAAGGTGCCCACCTCATTCTTGGACACATGTGGCCAGAGGATCTACTGGGAGACCATTATTCTCTTTGGTTCTGTTACTCCAAAATATTCATGGCCTCAGACTTTAAAAAAAAATCCCTTCTGGGCAAGTAATTTTGCACTTCTCAAACATAAAGTTGATTTCATTTGTTGAAGCCTGGCCACTCGGACATAAGACAGCTTTTGGTGCATGGAAGGCTAATAAGGTCTCCAAGTGGAGCTTAGACATGGTTGGCACTTTTGCAAGCATCAACGCAGTCCCAATGGTCTCTGGCAGCTCTCTCTGATGCTTGGGACTAGAATTGTTGACCTCTTCCCCCCCAAAAATTGCAGTCAAATCTCAACATTTGGCTTAGAGAGCCATGCATGTGCTCCATATCCCTTTCCATTGAGAGAAACTTCTGGAAGCCACACGGTCCAATCGGAGATTTGTTATTAGTGAAAACAGTGACCAGGAGATTGAATTAAACAGACAGACAGATAGACGCACAGAAATGTGAGCAGGCAAGAACAAGGTTAGATTCAGACTCCTGGAAAGAAAGGCAGTGAGGTGGCTTTTGTGCCATATGATCTCAAGAAAGATTTATTTTCCTGGCACCCACGCAGATTAACTAAAGGGAATTCCAGCCTAATGCAAAACCCAAGGGCTTTCAACTCAATGTCTCCAAATAAAAGCATTTCCTACATTATCGTGGCTTCGCGTCAAGATACTGATTTCTGATCCAGCTTTTTAATTCCTCCAACTCACTTTTCTTGTAAAGGGTTAAAGGAGGTTCTTGCTTTGGAACCTGTTTAATGAAGTGTTCCAAGGGAAGATGCAGCACCCGCTTGAGCTTTATTAGTAAAGGGATGTGTTTCATGAGGACAGCGGGAGGAAAAGCAGAGAAACAAACATTCATGATACACAGTACCATGGGAAATGGCTATCGCTGCCTCTTCTGGGCAATGAAAGGGTCAAAACGCCTTCCTTGCAAACTTGGGAAAGTAGGGGGTGGACTTCAAGTCCCATAATTTACCTGCCAGAATGGATGTGCTGGTTGGTTGGTAAACTCTAGGAGTCGTAGTCCAAAAAAGACAGTCTCCAAAACCCTGACGCTGACACCGGCCTTCTATCATCTTCTGTAGTCAATTTCCCCAACTTGCCTCCAGATGTATTTGGAGACAACCCTCACCGTTCCCGCTATATAACCACTATCAACCATTCCAGATCAATAAGCAAGATCATTTCTTTAACGACAGAGTCCGAACATGAAGTGAAACCTGGAAAGGGTATTTCTCTCTCGCTGGATTGTAACATCCCTGTAGATGTCCATTTTCAAAATCGGCATGCAATCCATTTTACATTGCTATTCCTACTTTGTACTGCTAGGTTAATCTGTGGAAGGATGGCTTGATTCAGTCCAATCTCCTAGAACAGAGGAAGGAATCCATGCCCAGAAGAAACACATATAACCCATGAGGTCACAGAAACATTCCAGGTGATATGATATATTTTGAACAGATCAGGGAATTCATTAGTAGACAAACCATTAGTAGACAAACCCAAACTGTGGCATCAGAAATATACAAACTTCCTTCAGCAAAACCTGGTTAGAATTCCAGCCCCGAATCAGACATTTCTTCCAGTTCACATGTAGTACTGCAAACAGGTTTACTCCACACTCCTTTGACTCCTATCATAACAAAGGTTATGATGATCTAGCCCAGGCATGGGCCAACTTGGGCTCTCCAGGTGTTTTGGACTCTAACTCTCACCATTTTTAACAGCCTCAGATCCTTTCCTTTTCACCCTCAGCCGCTTAAGCTGAGCTTAGTACAGCAACCTAAACTGCTAAGCTGCAGAAAATCCTGCTGATCAAAAGATTGGCAGTTCAAGCCCAGGTCGGGGTGAGCACCCGTCATCAGCCCCAGCTCCCTGCCCACCTAGCAGATCAAAAACAGATAAATAGGTACTGCTTTAAAGTGGGGAAATAATAAAAGGCGACCATAAGGACATGCCTGTGATTCGAGGACATCTAAGAATGACAAAGCTCCTCAGCGTGGAATATGGAGTAACAACACCCCCCTCCCCGGCAGCCAGAGTCAAGCACAGCCTTTAAGATGCTGGAAATGGAAAAGATGGGGAAATCCTTTACCTCTGTTTCTATATTGTCTTTCCTTGTTAATTGTATAATAGCATTGAATGTTTGCCATATATGTGTTCTCAGGGAAATAGAGTGGAAGTATTATTATTATTATTATTATTATTATTATTATTATTAAGTCCATAACACCTGGAGGGCCCAAGTTTGCCTATGCCAGATCTAGCCTCCTCTTTGTCAATGGTTCACTAAGTGGGAGAGAAACACATTCTCTCCCATTCGGAAGGCATAAAAAAAAAACCTGGGCACTTGCAGTCTTTAACAGCTATCAATGATTGACGCTTTCCCTCCAGCCGTTTTCTTGTCCATTAATGATTTTCAGTTAATTACTGAATGTGCTTCAGTTAGTTACTGAAAATGCATCTATCTCAGAGACAGGCAACTTTCAAAGACCCACTGACCGCAGTTCCCAATGCTATCTATGGGATATGATACAGAGCATCCCAACACTTGGCTACATGAATTGATTTACACCCGTAAGGACATAATAAGCCCATAAGAAACTTCCTTTTGAAAGCCAGAAATGGCGGCATGAAAACCAGGCCACTTCCCCAGGAGTGGGGTGAAATATGGAGCAGATGATGCAACCGTTCCTTTCTGGCAAGAAAGTGTGGTGGAATACCCCAACTTTCAACTTTCACGCCGCTTCAATCATATCCAGCTCATAGTACAAGTAGCATTCTTTTGGCTGGAGCAGGAAAATACCTTCTGGTTTCCACCCTGCGATTCCTGACTCTGCTTATAAAATTCTCTGCATGGGCAGCCCAAATGCAAAGGTGCAATATGAAGGGAACTACAAGATGCAAGATGAAGAGAACTACAGCACACCATGCCCCAAAGGCACTTGGGTGCCTGGCAAACTGCAACTGGCCCCTGCAAGAATTTGTGTTTGGACCCTCCCATCATTCACCAAGCCACCCTTTTCCTCCCAGGAAACAGAAAAGTTGAGCTTAGGGACAGAATATAAAGAGGCCGAGCTAGTTCAGAGTTTGTGCATTCAGTGGGCTGCTGTGAGTTTACCGGGCTGTATGGCCATGTTCCAGAAGCATTCTCTCCTGACATTTCGCCCACATCTATAGCAGGCATGCTCAGAGGTTGTGAGGTCTGTTGGAAACTCGGCAAGTGGGGTTTATGTGGTGGAGGCTCCTTCTTTGGAAGCTTTTAAGCAGAGGCTGGATGGCCATCTGTCAGGGGTGATTTGAATGCAATATTCCTGCTTCTTGGCAGGGGGTTGGACTGGATGGCCCATGAGGTCTCTTCCAACTCTTTGATTCTATGATTCTATGTAAAATCCCCGTGGAGTAATATCCAGGGTGGAAGAAAGAACTTTTGTCTGTTAGAGGCAAGTGTGAATGCTGCAACTGGCCACCTTGATTAACACTGAATAGCCTTGCAGCTTCAAAGCTGGCTGCTCCCTGCATGGGGGAATCCTTTGTTGGGAGGTGTTAGCCGGCCCTGACTGTTTCCTGTCTGGAATTCCCCTGTTTTTTGAGTGTTCTTCTTCATTTACTGTCCTGATTCTGGTGTTTTTTAAATACTGGTTCCCAGATTTTGTTCATTTTTAGGGTCAAGGCCATTCAATGATAATCAAGGTGGCCAACTGCAACATTCACACTTGCCTCCAACAGAAAAGAGTTCTTTCTCCCACCCTGTACATTATTCCACGCATACATACATATATATAAACCACACTTGCCTAGTTTCCAACAGACCTCACAACCTCTGAGGATGCCTGCTATAGATGTGAGCGAAACATCAGGTGAGAATGCTTCTGGAACATAGCCGGACAGCCCAGAAAACTCACAGCAACCCAGTGATTCCAGCTATGAAAGACTCCAAAAAGGCATTGTGCATTCAGTGATTTACTGGATTTATACTGGAATAACTGCCAGGCCACATGATACATTTCGGTGCTATAAGACCTACGAGTTTAGAACTAGATTGCAGACTGCTGGTAGTTAGACGTAACAGTTGCTTTGGACACTGTGACTAAGGAGGGAAGGGAAAACAAGAGCTGGAATCCAGCAATACAAACATAGGTTGGCATGTTTACCTGGGAGAAAGGAAAGACGAGCTGCTGAAGCCGCTTTCTCCATTGCACAGGCTCTCGGAGAAGAGGTCCCCCTCGTTCCCTTCCCCATAGTCCTCAAAGTGCTCCTCCCCAGTAATGACGGTGACGATGGAGTGGCTGTTGATGTCGGAGGTCAAGGATAAGTCGTGGGAGGGAGATCTGTAGGCAGAAAGGCAAAGAGTCAAAAGAAGGGTCCGATCCTTGGCTGCACTCAAGCTCCCAAACCAGTGGCCAAAGCACCAAGGCAAAGGTGAGCAGAGCCTTCCAGAGGCTGGACTTCCTGATGTTATGATGCTTCTGTGGCAAAGGAAGGCAGGTGTATGAGAGACACATCATTATGAAGTTTTGCTGAAGGAATTCAATTTGAATTCAGTTGGTATTTGGCTGCTGTAGTCCTTTTGTCTGGGTTTACTGTGCTGGAATAATAATAATAATAATAATCATCATCATCATCATCATCATCATGGAGCCCCCGGTGGCGCAGTGGGTTAAAGCACTGTGCCGGCAGGACTGAAGACCGACAGGTCGCAGGTTCGAATCCGGGGAGAGGCGGATGAGCTCCCTCTATTAGCTCCAGCTCCTCATGCGGGGACATGAGGGAAGCCTCCCACAAGGATGATAAAACATCAAAAATCATCCAGGTGTCCCCTGGGCAACGTCCTTGCAGACGGCCAATTCTCTCACAACAGGAGCGGTTGCTCCTGACACAACAAAAAAAAATCATCATCATCATCATCATCGGAACTTGTGCCTTATATATCATCTGCCTGTGACAAAGAATTGGTGGGATCACATGCCTGAAAAAGTTACGGAAAATGAACATGTCAAACTACTCTGGGACTTCTGAATTCAGACTGACAGAGTTTTGGAGCACAATACTCCTGACCTCACAATCATGTTAAAAAACCAAGTATGGACTGTCGATGTTGAATCCCAGGTGATAGCAGGATTGAAGAGAAACAACTGGAAAAGATGACACGATATGAGGATTTAAAAATAGAACTGCAAAGACTCTGGCACAAGCCAGTCAAGGTGGTCCCAGTGGTGATTGGTACACTGGGTGCAGTGCCTAAAGACCTTGGCCTGCACTTAAACACAATCGGCACTGACAAAATTACCACCAGTCAGCTGCAAAAGGCCACCCTTTTGCTGCAAAATGATCTGCATGTATTATTCACCGATACATCACATAGTCCTAGACACTTGGGAAGTGTTCGACGTGTGATCCAATTCAACAACCAGCATAGTGATTTTGTCTGCTTGTACTAATCTTGTTGTGTTTCAAATAGCAATAATAAAGAAATTAGGTACCTCTGAAGTGGGGAGATATTTTATGTCACCATAAAAGAAATACCAGAAAATGCCGGCGATCAAAGGAAGGAGGAAGCCTGTGATCAAGGGCTCTAGGTCACAGAGGATGGAGTGACATCACCCCCCTGTGGCCAGAATAGAGCACAACCTCCAGGACACCAAAGTTGGGGAAAATGCTGACATAATACCTCTATCTGTTGTCCGTCCTGTCTGTTTAACGGCATTGAATGTTTGCCGTGTATATGTTCTGTGATCTGCCTTATGTCCACTTCAGGGTGAGAAGGGCAGAATATAAATGCTGTAAATAAATAAATGGAGCTCCCGGTGGCACAGTGGGTTAAAGCAATGAGCTGCTGAACTTGCAGACCGAAAGGTCACAGGTTCAAATCTGGAGAGCAGCATGAGCTCCCGCTGCTAGCCTCAGCTTCTGCCAACCTAGCAAAAAAATGTGAATATGAGTAGATCAGTAAGTACTGTTCTGGCAAGAAGATAACGGTACTCCATGCAGTCATGCTGGCCACATGACCTTGGAGGTGTCTATGGACAACACTGGCTTTTCGGCTTAGAAATGGAGATGAGCACCAGTCCCCAGAGTCAGACACGACTGGACTTAATGTCAGGGGAAAACCTTTTACCTTTATCTAAATAAATAAATAAATAAATAGCTCACCATGTAACTCCAAAAATTAGGGGTCACATGAGGCTTTCCCACTCCAATGGCTCTGAGTGAATGAGAACACACCTAACACAATGTGTAACAAGCAGACACTCCGTATGTTGCACTACAAAGCAATGGATTACAGCCTTGTTCACGGCAGGCAAAAAGGTAACAACGCCAGGCCATCAATGCACAAAAATGACTATGTATTCGAATACCTCACTACATGGAATTTGTCATTTCCAAGCACTGTTCTCATAAAGTAAAAGGGTTTGGAAAGGGATTTGTATATTAGTACCACAACAGAGCCTTTGACCTAATGCTAAAGACTGGTCAACTTCATGGTCCGATGCGCCGATTAAACGGTTACTGCACTTCAGAGCTACCTAAGGTAATCCTATTAAGGGTGCAGAAGGTGGCATTTAACATGGAGAGTTGCCAGTGGCAGGTTATTCTGAAAAGCCAAAGGACAAGTCTTGTGCGCAAGTCTTGTTCAGGGAAATCCACAGGTTTGGATGGTAGTTTTGCTCTCTTGGTCCAGGCAAGAAGTTGCCAAGCAGTGCTGGACAAGTGGTGCTCTTTCGCTTCCTTGGGAATTGGAATAAAGATCCTCTGCCTCACTAGGATGTCGCATCTTCGTATGATTGAAACAGATGGTGAACTCTGGGTTTGGAGGAAGTCCTTGTCTAAATGAAATGAGGGTGGCAACTTTGGACTGAAAAAGAGAGACTTGGTGGCCCTGAACCTCCATGTAATTCAAAAACAGGAAACTCGGTGCTATTGCTGGCTGAAGGAATAGAAATGTACTGATACTGATAGACAGAAGAGATGTGCGATCTTCCTGGAAATGTGAGGAGTCAGCTTGTGTTTCCAACATTTCCCTATTCTCCAAGTGCTGATAACAAAGCTATAACAAACAGGAAAAGATACTTGAAAAAACAGTATCAATGAAAAAATGGGAAAAGAGAACATACAGAAAGACATTGTAAAAACTATACCCTATATTGCTCAGTTTTTCAATCTTTGGCTGGTCAGACAGATACACACACGCAGATTTGCTGCTCTGTTTTGGGATTAAGTTTAAAGTGGATATTGTAAGATATAACAAGATAGTTTTAACATATACTTTTGCTGTGAATATTTATTTCTTTATTTCTATCCCACTTTTCTCCTGGATTGGGACTCAAAGCAGTGCACATGCAAAAAGCCAAAACATAACCTACAACAATAAACAGCAGCATCATAGACATAATCCATAAAAACCATAAAAATCCACAGAAACGTGATTGACATCTAAACATAGAAACACAATTAAACAACCAATAGATTAAAATATATTAAAAATAGATTTAAAACCCCACCAAGTATCAGTTCATTTAGGCCGTAGTCAGGTCAATTGCCGGAGACCTATTTCAATCCAGATATTGCACGTGACAGATTTGGCATTTATTCTCCTTCAGGGAAGCCCTGTTTCCATGCACTATGCACTTGAAGTGATGTTGCTTTTCTACTGCTAAAGGCGCAGAAATTTTAGTACCAGCTATTTCTGGCCCTCTATCCGAAGTCCATATATGGCCTAGAGTGCGACTGGCCTCAGCCCGCATGGAGATCCCTTCAATCCATCTGAACCAACAGAAAGGACATCAGATACAAAGGGTAGATCTGAGACTCCGACATCATCACTTTTCTTTTCATCTGTCTTTTCCAACATTTTTTGCATGAGGGATTTTTTGCGCATTGCAATTGGGCAATATGATTACTTTTTAAAAAAGAACTTCCTGACTGTGCGAGCTGTTCAGCAGTGGAACTCTCTGCCTCTAAGTCTGTTAGAAGCTCTTTCCTTGGAAACTTTTAAACAGAGGCCATCTGTCAGGGGTGCTTTCCTTGTGTGTTTCCTGCATGGCAGGGGGGTTGGACTAGATGGCCCATGTGGTTTCTTCCAATGCTATTATTCTTGGATTATGATTTTAGTTATGAGACGCCAGTGTGTAGTTTATTGATGTTATTGATGGTTATTGATGTTAATTGCTTATTGTATTATTGTGTTAACTGTCTTTTAAATGGCTGTACGATGTTTGGATTGAATTTTTTTGCCGCTACTTGTTGTTAACCGCTCTGAGTTGCCTAATTGGCTGAGAAGAGTGGTATACAAATAAAGTATATAAATAAATAAATTATTATTATTCTCTGATTCTATGAACGATGGTAAAGGATTCTCACCCAAACCATTTTGCTAGGAAGCTTTACTTCTGGATTTTAGCATCCTATGAAACTTCAAGTGCTCCTTTGCTGCCTCAGTGTAATGTGCAGGTGGCCCCAAACTCTCTTATTGCTGTGGTGGCAAAGCACAAACTGCAACAAGTTCTATCAAGTGGAGAAGGCTTTGAGTACAACCATTGTGTCACACCACACTGCATAACAGTTCTCCAAGGGCTCATTTCCGTACTTTGTACAGAAAGATCTTCAGCAAAAGGTCAGCTAGCAGGTAAGCAACTGGCTGTGAACACAATGGTGCTGTCAAATAATTGTTGCCCGTGTTCACGGAAGGCTAAAGTTATAGGTCTTTAAGGATTGTGTAGCTCACAATGGAGCTTAGGGTGGCAAGCACCGAAGGAAACCTCAGTTAGCATGCCTATCACAGAAACAATACCACAGTAGGGTTGCTGCGAGTTTTCCAGGCTGTGTGGCCATGTTCCAGCAGCATTCTCTCCTGATGTTTTACCTGCATCTGTGGCTAATGGCATCTTCAGAGTTCTGTTGGAAGTGAGGCAAGTGGAGTCTATATATATCTGTGTAATAATGCTCAGAGTGGGAGAATGAACTCTTGTCTGTTTGAAGCAAGTGTGAATGTTGCAATTAGCAAGCCTGAACAGCACTGAGTAGCCATGAAGCTGCAAACTCAATAAGTGAGGGTATCTGCATAGAGGTAGCCTGGCCCCAGTGGCCTGGAGGCACCCTTTGTTTGTGGCTGGTGGGAACGAGAGAGGGGACCTGCTCTGTGATCTCTCCCCACCTTTGGAACTCCCTCTAAAAGAACTAAAACTGCCCCTCCCTCTTCGCCTTTAAAAAGTTGCCAAAAACACACTTATGCACTTTGGCATACGGAAGGAAGACTAATATGTTTCAATATTTACCATCATCTAGATATGTTAAATCCTACCCAGAAATGATCCCACCTTTTAACAAGGCCTTAGTATGACATGTTTCATCCTCTTAATTTATACTATGTGATTATGTTGGTTATGGGTCTATTTAAGTTGTTTGTTTTTTTGGTTAATTTATTTGGTACTAAGTCTATAGTTAGGTTGTGTGTATATTGTTGATGTATTTTGTTTTGATGTAATTTGTTCATATGTTCTTTGTAGGCATTGAATATTAGCCATGTGTATGTGTATACGTGTGTGTGTGTGTGTGTGTGTGTGTGTGTATTGGAAACCATCCTGAGTCCCTTCATGAAGATATGGTGGTCTATAAATAAAGTTTTATTATTTTTATTATTTAAAAACCTTGGAAATAAATGAGGGCAGAAACAATATTTTTGTCTAGCTAGCATTTTAGAAGGTGGCAGAAGAGAGACAAGTGAAGCCCCACTGCCTTTCAATGATGGGCCTAGAGGCACACTGGCACATTCGATCCCCTTTTCTCAATGGAAACCCTGTAATTTTTGATTTACTGTGTATTTTCATAGCATTGAATTGTTGTCTTTTATTTTGGAAGCCACCCCAAGTCCCCATGGGGAGATGGGGCGGGACAGAAATAAAATTTGATTGATTGATTAATAGTTGGATGGATGCATTGATGGGTGAAGGGATGAATGGATGGACATACAGATGAATGGATGGATAGATGAATAGACGGATGCATGGAAGGATGCATAGATGGGTATGTGGAGGGATGGACAGACAGACGGATGAATGGGTGGATAGACGGGTGGATGGAGGGATAGACAGATAGAGACAGACAGACAAACAGACAGACAGACAGATGCCTTTGTACCTACAGGCAGGAGAGTCCCAGGCACTGAGCCATGGTCCCAGGTGGAGGTCGATCCGAGCGGACCCAGGCGGGCATGCTTGTTTATTCTCTCCTCAAAAAGGGGCCCTTTGGTGGCTTTGCAGCTCGGAAGGAAGCCGATTATAGGCGGAGGGTTAGCAACCGCCCGGATCTTTACAGCAAAGAAAGTGGCAGCCCGCTAATCCCGCCCCTCACCCCCAGCCGGCCGCTTTAATCCTCAGCGTCTCCAACGACAGGACACTCTTTCACTCCAGCTTCAAAAAGCTCGGCTTTCTCCAGTGTCTTGCTTGGAACAAGTGGCTGGATGTCTTATTCCAGGCATTCTATGTAGGGGTCCTTTCACACTATGGAATTATATACAGCGTGATGATGACACTCCCACTACCATGGATACATTCTAGGTAAACATCAAGAGAGCACTTTAGGGAGGCACCTCTGAGCAAACTACAAATCCCAGGATGTGGTTGGACGCCAGTTAAACCAGAATCATTGCACAGGTGCAGAATGTGATGGGACCCACTGAAGCAAAACATTTTGGACACAGGCATGGAGAGGGGGTGTGTTTAACCTCAATGAACTGTCTGCACCAACCGGGCTTTGCAAGCTGAATGCATAAACAGCAGCTGCTTCGCTGAGAAAGAGCACAATTGGTGTGAAGAGGACGAATGCTGCCATAATCCATTTGTCCATTTCCCAAAGACATCTGGCTGCTGCTAGAAAATCAGGTGCCGGCTTAAGCTTGGGCACAGATGTACATTTCCAGAATTTCAAAGTCATAGACATTTTTTTTAAACTCCCCTTTGGGAGGAGTGAAAACATGATATTAATATCCTTTACAGAATAAAAATAATATTATGTACATAACACAATACAATTACATAGTTTTGAATTATGAAATTTTGAATTTCCTCTGCTCTTCCACAGAGTTGAGCAGGCATAAAGCGTCCACTCCCTTAAAACAAACAGGTAAAACAACACCAAGACCAGGAATTGCAATAACTGGAGAGAGTATACACCAGGCATGGGCAAACTTGGGCCCTCCAGGTGTTTTGGACTTCAACTCCCACAATTCCTAACAGCCTCGGGCCTCTTCATTTTCCCACTCAGCCACTTAAGTGGAAGGGGCCTGAGGCTGTTAGCAATTGAGGAAGTTGAAGTCCAAAACACCTGGAGGGCCCAAGTTTGCTCGTGCCTGGTATACATGGACCTATGTAAAAGTCTTCACCCCCTTTGTGCCTCTTAAGGACTGGCTTAACAAGAACCTGTTTGCTTGTTTATTGGTTTGTTTACACTCTTGAGATTCAAAGGGAGTTGAAACAGATACAGCAATGAAAGTTCTCTCTTCTCTTGTACACTTCAGAAACCAAGGGGGAAATTACCTACCCATTCTCGGGTTCCTCAATGGGGTCTGTGAACTCTGAGTGCACCGCGGAGTCAATGGCGCTGTCCGTTTCTATGTCGTCGTGCATCTCGTGGTGAACCAGGGTGCCGGTGTCCTCGTCCGTGAAGGTCTCACACTCGCTGTAGGTGCTCTCTGAGCCCATGTACGCACTGTCTGTCACCTCATTGGCCTGTGGCACAAAAAGGGACAAAGAACAATGTAAGGATTGGCAGTCTCAGAATCCTGGTAGATTGTCATGTATCATGTCCTGCAGTTGATGGTGGCTGGTGGTGGCAGACCTAGCAGTTGGTGATTGAAGGATTGATGTGAGTATTGGTTCTAAAGGACTGAGTAATTTGTAAGTAAGAGTTTACAGGTATCAGCAATTAAGGGTGGAGGCATGCAAGGGATAGGTTGCAGCTGGATGTTACTGGATTTAAGGAGCTAACCTTGGGGCTGATCTTTCAGAGAAAGTTATTTGTCTTATCTTGGTGGTAGATGCTGCTGGTTTTCTCCCCAGTTTGTGGATTTTTGGTGTCCTGACCTGTCTCCTGAACCCTTGGAACCCTGGAACCTTGAATCTTTGGGCTGGCTTTTGACTACAGTATAGATTCTTGATCCCTGGACTTTACTCACTGAACTCTTGGTATTTGACCACTGGACTGGACCCTTTGACTATGGTGTAGCATTTGCTATCAGTTTTTGTTTTATATTCTGTGGCTGAGTGCTATCTTTATGTTTTATATTTTGGACTATTAAAACAGCCAGGAAGTAAGTGCTGCTTTAATTAAACTGTTTGATAGAAACTGGGTGTTTGCTTCATTCACCTATGCCTGAATACCGGAGACCTGGCATCGTGACAGAGATTGTGCAAACCCCACCTCCTCCAAGGTGAACTGAACCACCTGAACCGGGCTCTACAGGCCAATGGGTATTCATTCTATGACAGACATCAGAAGAGCTGCAAGACCAAGAATAAGCCAGGAGAGTCAAGATAAAGACCTACCCAGAGGAAGAGTGTTCTTGCCATACATCTTGCCATAGGAGATATTCATTGAAAAACTAGAGCAAAATGTGCTATAGCAGGATATCCCTCCCACAAAGACAAAGTTTTTGCAGTTTAATACACCTTTCCCATGTTTTAATGATAGTACCAATTAGGAAATATTTATTTATTTATTTCATGCACTTGTACCCCGCCCTTCTCACCCCTGAGGGGGGACTCAGGGCAGCCTCACAGCAAGCACCATTCGGTGCCATCATAATCATAAAAACATTCAACAAATTTATTAAAACAACATTAAATAAACAGTTGTTAAAAACACACCAGTTAAAACCAAAGTCCGGGCACAATAATGACACTTATAAACCAGGAACAGAAATCATGTTACACCCAACAGCTTTGGGAAAATGCTGGGAATTAAAAACTCTTCCTAACGCTTCCTGTTGGGTATTAAACTTTTTCTAAAAATGTCTCAACTGTCAGCATTGCAAACAGCCATTTGCCTATGTTTCAAAACCTTATGAATGTTAAGCACCTTTCCTTCCCAACGGGTGGGAATTATTGCTGGGAGAGAAAAAAAAGTTGATGCCATTTCTAATTCCAAAGGGAATTTAAACACCTAGCAAAGGATTCCTGGAGGTTATCTCTAACATTCATTTGCACACCTTCAAGAAGGTTAATTCTCAAAGGACAAACAAAAGGTACACACCTTGATCAAGGTCAGAGAAGATGATTTCATAAACATCGCAAAGTTCTGCTTTGTAAAGAAAGATGACCGAGACACGCGGCTCTGGGCAAGGAACACAATGTTACTTGTTTCAGGCTACTTCCTGGAATGGCCAAAGCAATGGCCAACACCCAAGAGGAGACTGGCAGCAAAAAGGTTCACTCCAAATGGTATTTTGCACCAAGACGTTTAGCCCCCAGTTCTGGAATACGATGGATCAGGATCCATTCAACATTCCAAAACAGGTTGAGCATCCCTTCTCCAAAATGTCTGGGACCAGAACATTTTGGATTATCTGGTTGTACATGTAGAGATATCTTAGAAATAGGACCCAAGTCCAAATAAAAAAATTCATTCGCATTTCATTTACACCTCATACACTTGGACAAAAGTAATTTTTACACAATATTCCCAATACTTTTCTGCGTGAAACAAAAGTTTGTGTACACTGAACCAAAAAGGTATCCCTATCTCACGTATTTGGATTGGAAGAATTTCTGATGACTGGATAAGGGATACTCCTTTTAAAATACAATGCATCTGACTACTTCTTATTTGAAAATATTTAAAAGCCATCATTAAGTATAAAAGTAGGAACCCTGAAAGCCAGTTCAAAAGCAATAGGTTCCTAAGGCTCTTCAATTTCAAGAAGCATTTAGACCAGGCATGGGCAAACTTTGGCCCTCCAGGTGTTTTGGCCGTCAACTCCCACAAATCACTGGCCTCAGGCCCTTTCCTCTCCCCCGCAGCCACTTATGGCACCGCAGGCTACTTCAACCAGAGAGGTCAAGCATAGCAGAGCACCTGATGAACCAACTTGGATATAGGATAATATATGAGAACACAGAAATGCTGGACCTTTCTAACAACCACCATGTCAGACAACACAGAGAAGCCATTGAAATCCACAAGCATGTGAATAATTTCAACAGAAAGGAAGAAGCCATGAAAATGAACAAAATCTGACTACCAGTATTAAACAACTCTAAAATTATAACGGTAAATAAAGAACAACACTCAAACACAGGGGTACTCCAGACAAGAGACAATCAGGAATCACCTCTCAACAAAGGATTCCTCCAGGCACTAACGAGCCACACCTAAAAACTGTCAGGCTAACAAATGCTAATCAAGGTGGCCAATTGAAACATTCACACCTAGCTCCAACAAACAAGAGTTCTTTCTCCCACCCTGGAGATTCCACAGATATAAAAGCCCCATTTTCCTAGTTTCCATCAGACCTCACAACCTCTGAGGATGCTTGCCATAGATGCAGGTGAAACGTCAGGAGAGAATGCTTCTAGAACATGGCCATATAGCCCAAAAAACCTACAACAACCCACACTTTATGATGTTTTCAGGTATATAGCAACTGTGATAATTTGTGCTTGCTTTAAAAGTTTATACTTTAATTTCTCCTAAACTTTGAACTAATTTTTGAATAATTAGTACCAGATTATGTAGTTTCTAAAACTCTGATAATATGTATGGGTCATTAGTCTTGATTTTTAGATATGCCAATATATAAAGAGAGAGAGAGAGAGAATCATTTTCAACTCTTAAACATTTGAAAACATACATAAGAAAGAAAGACTGGACTGGACTGGACTTGCACTCTTGAATATCCACCAAAGTTTATTGATGGAGCCTGATTTCTGTCAAAGTGTATTGACACAGTTAAGTGTTTCCAACAGATGTTGTTGTAACATCTGTGTTTCCAACAGATGTGGCATTATTTTGTAACTATAAATTATCAATTAACAGTCATTTTCAGTTATTTCAAGACTTGAAATTATGTAACTAAAATAGAAAATAGATTTAATTAAGTCTAAATAAAAATATATTTAAATTATTTTGTGTTATGGATTTTTTTCTAGCTAAGACCCTGACTCCCCCCCCCCCCCCCGCCCTGCTTCCTTCCTTCCTTCCTTCCTTCCTTCCCTCCTTCCTTCATCTCTCTCTCTCTTTCTCCTTCCTTCCTTTTCTCCATTCCCCAGCTCTGAGAGGGGACAACCCCACAATGTCTCCATGTCAACATGGCTCTCTTTGTGGTTCTTTCCTTCCTTCCTTCATACACATCATCTTTCTTTTCCAGTGAGGACCACTTCATCTAGCAAGGGCCTTTGTGGTACAGACATATGAACAGGCAGAGACAAACTTTGATGCTTATATGTGTGTGCACGCGCGTATAGATTATTGGCTTATGGTCCCTCCCCGCTACACAATGCAGAAAGCTAGCCTCTGTCCATGTCAAAATGCCAATCACCCAACAACCAGTATTGTGTTTCCAACACAGAGTCATGCCTGGCTGCTTTTGCAGTCATTGTTTACCTGCCTTGATTAAATATTAAACCCCAAGTCAAGATTCTGCAGAGACAGGCTCACATTCCTAACCTAACTCAGATATCCATTTACGAGAAGCTAAATCCCCCCCCCCCAAAAAAAAAACATGCTGCAAAACAAAACAAAAAAAGAAAGAAAGAAAGAAAGAAAGAGATAAAGTCAGTGCTTGCCTGGTTCAAAAACACCTTGCCCCACCTTTGCACAGGTCTCCCATTTATGGCCTCAGAAAAGACAGCCAATTTCCTGGGGGGGGGGGGGGGGGGGCTTTACAAAACACTTTGCAGATTCCTTTGCTGAGGAAGTTTGTTTTTGCATTAGCGACAGACAGACCTGACCTCAGCACATCCCCTCCACACACAGATAAATCCCTTATCCAAGCTTTCCTGCCATGCTAAACAAATGCTAGCTTTAAAGGGTGGGAGGGACAGAGGGATTTGTGCAGGGTCAACCAAACAGGGCACGGGTGACAAGACAGCCTACCATCCCCAAAGGAAGGGGAGACACAGGAGCACAATTGTACAACAAATAAACCAACCTGTGCATTTACATTTTGCTTTCCAAATAAAACCAAAGCGCAATTGTTGTCATATCTTAGAGCCACTGCGATGTGCATGACATCCTGCTGCATTTCACAAAATCCTGCAAGTATTCCCAGGGTGTTCCAGGTGATAGCCCTGCGTTCCAAAGAGTTCTTAAACAACCAAGACCGAAGACGGATCCAGCAGCACACAGGCAATGGGTCTCACCTTTCCAAAGGTCCTATCTACATCCTCCACTGTTTAAATTGGAATGAAATCCATGGTCACCAAACTAGCAGGAGCCAGGGTTGCATCGACTCAGCATGCCCCAACTCCAGCAGATCTGAATAGTTTTATTGGCAAAACACTAAGCAAACTGTTTGCAGAGGGCTTCTGAATGGTATTGCTGCCCACACTGCTAGAGAATAGGTCTTCAAAGAGGAACGCTAATTTCCTAGCTTGTTTGGCCACTCATAAAGTCAGACACTGAAGACTCAGAGCCACACATCCCACACTTCCACACACTTTAAAAACTGTTTACAGGTGGAGTAAATCCAATGTATGACACTAAACTACTTCTGCCAGTCACCTGTAGGATTCCATCCACCTGTAGGTTTCAAAAGTGTTCAGAAATGGAGGATTACACAGTCAGAGAGCAATTGTCTTCAGAGCTCCTGGTTCACGTGATAATCATCTTGCATGATTCTTTTATGGTAATTTTATAAATGTATTTATTTCTCAGGAATGGCACAATTTTGAAATGTCCCCACTTTGCTGTTGCGATATTTCCACCTTTTTAAAGACCTATATTTCGGACTTCCGCAATTGCAAAGTTTATCTTTTTTTATTGAAAGAAAGAAAGTGATACAGGTGGGAACTACACTCACCCATGTGATCACTCAGACTGAGGAGGAATACTGGAGAAATGGACAAAAGTACATTGTGTGTGATGAGGGTGAATATATTATCTGTTTTCCTTACAGAGAGAATGCAACAAAATGCTCCAGTAAGATGTTTCCCTTGCTTTCTCCCCCGCATGGGATGAGGTCCACAATTAACCATATTTGCAGTTTTGACTTTTGTGGATTTGATGGCAATATTCTCTCTAGAAATCTCTAGGTCTTCCAGTGCAATTCTATGGGTCAAACCTAGAAACACAATTGTAACATTAAACGCAGCACAAAATCCATTTAAACCAGGATGGTGACACAGGCATTTCCTGGTTAAAAAGAAGAGATTAACATACTGATCCCATTTTTCTCTTCTTCCTGGCAACACTGGCTCAGAAAGCAGAAACAAAAGGGGTCAGTAGAACATCTGGATCCGTGTGAAGTTTCCAACTTCCCAAAATGTAGGGAGATAAGGCATTTCTTTGTCAAAATCCTTCCATCAGAGCACATCAAGAGGGGGACAGGCCACAACTTTTCCTGTTTGCAGCTTAAACTAAGCCTAAATGGCTGGGCAACTGACCTATACGACCCAAACTAAAAATACAGGAGCCATCTCAAACCCATCCTCAAAATATGCTGGACCAAAACATAGATCATGTCTTTCAGATCACTTCTGGAAGGCCATTAAATTGGGAACAGCTACTAGGGCTTATGTCTTCTGGAGGGCAACAATAATATGATAGAAGTCATATTTTAGGTTGCACTTTATGGAGTAATTAAATGGCATGCCAAGCTTTGGGGAGTTTGTAGTTTAAAAACTATGGGCTGTCAGCTATTAGGTCACATTGATTTTAACTATTTTTATCATTTGAGATGTTTCAATGCTGAGTTGGAGCCCCGGTGGTGCAGTGGGTTAAACAGCTGAGCTGCTGAACTTGCTTATTGAAAGGTCACAGGTTCAAATCCGGGGAGTGGCATGAGCTCCCGCTGTTAGTCCCAGCTTCTGCCAACCTAGCAGTTCGAAAACATGCAAATGTGAGTAGATCGATAGGTACCACTCAGGCGGGAAGATAACAGTGCTCCATGCAGTCATGTTGGCCACGTTACCTTGGAGGTGTCTATGGACAATGCCGGCTCTTTGGCTTAGAAATGGAGATGAGCACCAATCCCCAGAGTCGGACACGACTGGACTTACTGTTGGGGGAAAACCTTTACGTTTCCCTAATGTTGAGTATGTGATTAGTGTAACCTGTTTCTATGTATCTTGTTTTTCATTCTGACATCAATTTTTATACAGTAAGTTCACTGTCATTATTATGTTTATTATATTGCATTGTTGTAATTGTGTTTTTTTTTACATTTGTCTGAGCATTGAATGTTTGCCTTTTTGTGCTGTAAACCGCCCTCTGCCCTGAGTCCCTTCGGGGAGAGAGGGTGGTCTATAAATAAATTATTATTATTATTATTATTATTATTATTATTATTATTATTGCACCACAGAAAGAATCGGCCCATTCATACTTTGCAACTACAGCACTTCGATAGCACACTGACTCCATGCTATGGAATCACAGGGTAATCCAGGAAAGAGTACTACTAAATTACAAGTCCCATGCAGCCATGACAGTTGGAGTGGAATTGAAGTGGTATAACTGTGCAGTGTGAATGGCAGCATAGCTCAGGCATAGATAAACTTCAGCCCTCTAGGTGTTTTGGACTTCAATTCCTACAATTCCTAACAGTTGGTAGGAAGCCACAATTCAATCCCTGCTCCTTAAGTCTTCTTTGCATTCCCAAAGCCAAGCATCGTCCACCTTAAGATCTTTTGTTGACACACAAACGCGCACGGATACGGAAGTACAAAGTCACCGCAACCCATTGTTTTTACCAGAATCAACCTGAGTGATCTTAGGACTTTCCCTTTTATTTTATTCCTCCAATAAACTCAAGGAACTATAGGTGACTATCTTCATTCCCATTATATCTTCTAAGTAGAGAGAGGAAGGTCAGGCAGAGAAAATGAATGGATCAAGGGACTAGTAACTCTCAACCAGTGAACTGGATAGCTCGGAGGGAACCAGAGGCTGGGTTTCCCACATCTCAATCCCACAATGTCACAATTACCCAGGTCACATTCTCTCCGCTTCAGAGGGAGGCTTTGAATATAGCTTGCCAAAGAAGCCCTACAAGACACTGATACATTCCCCTTAAGCTTGTCATAAATAAATTGGTTGTATACAACAACCAATATTTTCTGTCATCCTATGACAACTTCCATCGTAGAATCCTAGAGATGGAAGAGACCCACAAGGGCCATGCAGTCCAACCCCTTTCTGCCATGTAGGAAAAGCACAATCAAAGCTACTTGGACAGATGGCCCATCCAGCCTACAAAGAGCCTCCACCACACTCTGAGTCATTGAGTTCCACTGTTTAACATCTCTTCCTATGGTCAAGAAGTCCTTCCTAATGTTCAGGTGGAATTAACTTTCATGTAAATTGAACCCCTGGCTTTATTGCACCTCTCCTTCTTCCTTAGGGCCACCTCCTTTCACATATTGAAACATGGCTCTTGTGTCTCCTCTCAACCTTCTGTCATCCCCAAGCCTTGGACTAGAATGGGATGGGACCATTATGACAAGACAATACTTTTTCGCCCCTTCCTTTCATTTCGAAACCCGACTTGAATAAGTAACAGCAAGAACATAAAGGGCAAATGTCTTAGGAAACAAGAGGTAGAGCACTATACTCCCCCTACTTCCAACAGAAACCCTTTGTAGTTAATGGTTGAAAAAGATGGCTTTTCACTCCTTGAAACCCAGTCAGGACACATAATTTTCCCACCCCCTTTCAAATGCCTGGTTCATTCCAGTAGATAAAAAGACCCTTTCCATTCCTTTAAGGAGGATGAAAATGTCCCAATCCAGAATGTAAAACAACCACTGGGGAGAACAGCTTTCAACCTTGTCAGCTGTGGATATTTCCCACAGAGCATGAATCTGACAGCCATTGAAACCAAGGGTTTATGTGCACAGCCTGGGGGCAAACTCCCTTTTCAGATGAAACCGGTTCCTCCGTTAAAGGCAGAGTGGGCAGCCGAGCCTTACTCCTTCCTGACCAGGCTTAGTAGAACATGAAACCACAGCTCCATGTATTAACAGGAGTGCAAAGAATCCTTTTCCAACTATTTGTGATCATTACAAAAAGTGAGTGACAGTGGTGGACAGGCACTCCATGCCAACTTGGGCTCCAAAACCCTCCATGGCAGGATCCGGAAAAGACAGGAACCTGGCTCAACTTAGAAAAGTTTTCAGCCCAAGAGGGAAAGGCTTACCTGTCTGCTCTTCTCTCGCTATCGAAGGGAAAGTCCACCTCTGAGTCTTTACCTCCCTTGAAGAGCAAAGCACGCACACCCAGAGGGGAGGAGGAAAAGTGAGGATCAGGAAGTAGAACCGAACCAACTAACCTCAGGCCTCTCAACAGAGCTCCTTTTGTTCTTGGGCGCCCCTGATCAACTCTGCCAGAGCGGTAATCTCCCTCTCTATTTCCCCAACCGACCTCTTGTATTTCCCTGCCACTTTCACCAGGATGGCTCTGTTCCCAATAATATAATGCATGCTTCTGATGTTTTTTTTGGGAGGGGAGGAAAAGGCAAAAGAACAAACATCCTCACAGGTCACACATTTGGTGGACTTATGTCCTGCCTCTAGCACAGACTTGCAGTTTGCAGGAAGACGCAAAAGGAAAAAATGTTGGAACATGCACAAACAAATTGCATTTTGATACTATATAGTTATTATAAAACAGGCATGGGCTGACTTGGGTCCTCTAGGTGTTCTGGACTTCAACTCCCACAATTCCTAACAGCCTTATGGCTGTTAGGGATTGTGGGAGTTGAAGTCCAAAACACCTGGAAGACCCAAGTCAGCCCATGCTTGTTAAAAAAGTACTTTCCAAACATGTCAACAAAGGGATGGAAGCAGAGCTACATGTCCAAGCTGATACCTGCCAAAATGTCATCCTCTGTCAATTGTTATCCTTTCTGCCCATAATGCTTAAGATTGGCAACATGTTCATGATGCTGGGATGTTCTCATGTTTATGTGGCTCCCTATCCCTATCCAGCAGGCTTGATGGATTGTGGTGGGGACCACCTGATGTGACAGCATTACAGGAAGGGTAAGCAGGCCACAGGTTACTGGGTGGGAGGAGCAGTAGAAGAGGAAACAGTCAGTGCATGATGTTATCAGTGGTAGTTCTGCATCCAGTGTGACATGTAGTTCTGCCCTTTGTATTTCTTCCTACCTGTCCTCTCATTCTGGTCCACCAGTGCTTTCAACCGTTAGAACTCTTGGGTTTTTATTTATAGCAAGCATTTATATATCTAGATGCTGCAATTAGTGATAAATTTTCTTTGTCCCCCCTCCCTCTTTCTTCATATTGCCAAATGTAACAAATCTATATAAACAAGCTTTAGCAAAATAAAAACTACTGGCTTCTAAATGGTATTTAAATATGCATTCATTTTAATCTACTGAACAACTTCACTGAGATCTTCCCAAACAGCATGAATTGCAGCATGACTCAACCCACAGCCTAGAAAAATGTCATCATTTCCAATGTGTTGTTTGACAGTGTTATTTATGTTATTTATCTTAGCTAACAAACCAATCGACCCTGTGTTTCAAATTCATAAACAGAAAAATATTTCATTTGTATCGTTGTATAAAATATTATACAATAATATAAATATATGCATGACATTTTAATAGCAACTGCATACATATGTCATGAAACCATTTTCCCTTGTCAAAGATCTAGTTTGTAAACTTCAAATACTTGTGTATGTTCCTGTTGCTCTTATATGACTATTAAATAAAACAGATTTATAAAGGACAAAAAAACCCCAAAGAGCTGGAAGAAGAAAAAAGGTCTCCTTTCAGGTGAGGAATAACAGGCAAGCATCCCTTAGACGGAAGCTTCAAAGTATGGGAGCAGCCACCAAGAAGACCCTGAGAATGCACCTTTTCCTACTCCTCCTTTCACATAATACGATGTCAGTAAGGAAATAGATAGTCAGGAATTAAGGAGAAATAAATGGAAATGCATTTCAGAACTTGAACCTTTACTAGTTAGACATGACCAATTACTTGTAATTACGTTTTACCTGCCAAGACACAAGTGTGCTTTCCACTTATGTAATCATGAAGCCAACAGGAAATTGAAAGTTATCTGGGAAGGCCAAGAGCTCAAACACTGTTTCCATCCCAAATATCACAGTGTCACCTTAGATCGAACACTAACATTTAGGAAACACTGTATGAACACCAAGCACAAAGTAGCTGACACAATAACATCCTGTGGAAACTTATTAGCAGCACATGAAGTGCAGACCCAAAATTAATAAGATCATCAGCTCTGACCTTGTCTTACTCAACTGCTGGATATGTCTGCCCTGTTTGGCACAAGTCTGCCCACGCAAAGCAGGTGAATATAGTACTGAATGAGACGTGTAGAATAATCACAGGATGTCTCAAACCTACACCTGTTGATAGACTCTATAAGCTAGCTGGCATTACCCCGCAGACGTGTGATGGGAAGTTGCTGCCAACTGGGAGAGAAATAAGGTTGACTATTAGCCTCCTACCAGTAGAATAATATCAAGGAAAAGCTTTATGAGAACCACCACTTCTCTTAATGTTCCCTCAGCAACAGCAGGAGTATCCCTCTGGGCAGATAAACCAGGAAATCCCAACTAGATCCCCCCCCCCCCCGCCGCCACGAGGGTCTTCCTCCAGGAGCAAACCAAGAATGGGCAACTTGGAAGTCCTTGAACAGACTCAGAAGTGGAGTGGACAGATCAAAAGACAACCTGGTCAGATGGCATGACCTAGAAGAACTCTCCACCTTGTGAGACTGCGGAGCAGAACAAACAATTCCGCATCTGTATGCTTGTGTCCACAGTGCCCTGCCTCATGCACAGAGGAAGAATTGTTTAAAGCTCCAGACAATGTGGTCACTGTTGCCCGTTTTTGGCCTAAAATTATTTAGCCGCTTGTGCTTCCTCTATTTTATCAGTTTTATACTTATATGTTTATACAATGCTTTAAATACGAAATAAATAAAGGTTTTGCAACATTAAGCACAACTAAACCTTTTTGCAACAAAAAACACTGCTCAATGTTTTTGCAACAATTTAAACCGTATCAAACTTTTTTGTAACAATGAAGCACTGCTAAAACTTTTTGCAACTATTAAGCACTACTAAACTAAATAATTTTATTCCTTTTGTAGTATATCAATACAAATATTAAATATCAGTTTATAGTCATGGGAATGTGCTCTTCCTAAATTGTGGAAGACATTCAAATGGTTCACGTGCCCAGTCTCCTTTGCTTCCAAGTATTTTATTTATTTATCAAGTCATCAGCAACCAGTCAATTATATTACATTTCTAACAGAACAAAGCAAACAAAGCTTCCAAGTAACCAAACCAAAGAACTATTATTTGCCTCCTTTTGAGAAGTGGAAAAATAGACGTTAGTTTATTTCAAACATTACAGACATTAAACATCACAACCAATAGCAGTGCAAACTACCCTGAAGGGGTTTGGAATTGACGTTACTTTTAAAGTAATTCCTTGTAATGTTGAAGGCCTTCATGGCTGGAATCACTAGGTTGTTGTAGGTTTTTTTCGGGCTATATGGCCATGTTCTAGAGGCATTCTCACTATCTCACTACCTCTGATGTTGCTTTTCAGAGATGCAGGCAAAACGTTAGGAGAGAATGCCTCTAAAACGTGGCCATATAGCCCGAAAAAAACCTACAACAACCCAATTTCTTGTAATTTTTCAGAACCAGGTCTAATTGACTTATGGAATCATTTATCTATCTATTTGAAGTAAAGTAAGTGAAATGAAGTAAGTGGAATGCATAGTTGCAAGTTACATACTCTCAGCCTCAGTCAAAGGGAAATCCCTCTCAACAAATCTTCCAAGAAAAGTCTGTGGTAGGTTCACTTTAGGGTCCAGTTTACATTGGGAATTACATTAAAACACACCACAAGGACAATACATTCTCAGTTAGGAACTTTGGAGAGAACAAAGAGAAAAGCCTTTGTGTTGGAATTTGTATACTGCGGTTGCATCTGTTTTGTCTTTATTTATTTAGGGCTTTGAAGTTCATTCCAAAGGTTGCAATCCTACTGAGAAACACAGCCAGAACAGTCCTGCAATGAAGCCTTGCATTGGACAATGCAGATGTGACCAATGTCATATACAAATTGTTGCTAAAATAGATATATTGGGACTTCCACAGTGATTGTGTTCACAATATTTCATTGTAACTAGTTCCATGGAAATCAGAAAGGAAATAAGTATTAACTAGGTAATCGTTGCGGGGAGACTTCAAAATAGCCAGTCTCTCAAGAGAGGTAACTGATAGTCTGGTTTTTTTAATTTATTTATTTATTTATTTATTTACGATATTTATTTACGATATTTATATTTTGCTCTACTCACCCCAAAGGGGACTCAGAGCGGATCACAAAACACGTATACAGCAAGATGTTATACACTGACAGGACAGACAACTGTACATAGGCAGAGGTACACATACCTTGGGAAGTCTGACTTGGCCACAGTAGTCCACGCTCTGGTTACATCCCGTTTAGACTACTGCAACGCTCTCTACGTGGGGTTGCCTTTGAAGACGGCTCGGAAGCTGCAGTTAGTCCAACGATCGGCAGCCATGATACTAACAGGACCGGAGCGCAGGGAGCATACAACTCCTTTGCTGCACCAGCTCCATTGGCTGCCGATTTGCTACCGAGCCCAATTCAAAGTGCTGGCGTTGGCCTATAAAGCCCTAAACGGTTCTGGCCCATGCTACCTATCTGAACGTATCTCTGCCTATCAGCCCGTCAGGACCCTAAGATCTTCTGGGGAGGCCCTGCTCTCCATCCCGCCTGCTTCACAGGTGCGGCTGGCGGGGACGAGAGACAGGGCCTTTTCTGTGGTGGCCCCCCGGCTGTGGCACGCCCTTCCCATGGAGGTTAGATCAGCCCCCTCACTAATGGTGTTTCGAAGAAGATTAAAAACTTGGATGTTTGAGCGGGCATTCGGACCAACAGTGCAATGAATGTTATGATACAGGAATGGAAAAACGGACGACGAACTGGATCACGACTCTAGTTATGAGATGTATTGTGTTGTTTATTGTTATATTAATATTGTATACCATGCTATTAGGGTTTTAAATTGTATATCTTTGTCTGATTTTTATCCTTGTTGTAAACCGCGTTGAGTCGCCTGTTGGGCTGAGAAACTGCGGTATACAAGTAAAATAATTAAATAAATAAATAAATAAATAAATACACATAGGCTTTTCCTTTTGAAACAGTGAAACCCGTTTGCAGGGAATCCCTGCCTTATCAACTGCGGTTAGATAAACCAAGGATCTTACAAACACACCAGCAAAACTATTTCTCTTTAATACCTGATATGAGGAACAATTACATCTAGCTTATCAACCTGCCAAAGATATATGGGGAAGGTGCTATATTAGGCAGATGCTGAACCAGAAATGTTACTTGTTTGGACCAGTAACTGCCAGAAATTTGGCCACGTTAATCGAAACATTCTGTCCAGCAAACAGTTTCAAAGAATGTTGCTATGAGTTTTCCAGGCTGTCTGGTCATGTTCCAGCAGCATTCTCTCCTGACATTTCTTTAAATACAGATAATCAGATTGTGTTCATTTTCATGGTTTCCTCCTTTCAGTTGAAATTGTTCACATGCTTGTGGGTTTCAATGGCTTCTCTGTGTCATCTGACATGATTGTCAGAGAGGTCCAGCATTTCTGTGTTCTCAAATAATATTCTGTGTCCAAGTTGGTTCATCAAGTGCTCTGCTATGGTGGACTTCTCCGGCTGAATTAGTCTGAAGTGCCTTTCATGTTCCTTTATTCCTGTTTGGGTGCTATGTTTGAGGGTCCCTATGTAGAACAACACTAAAACATAAAAGGGCAATTCCAGACAGTAAACAATCAGGGCCAGCTAACACCTCCCAACAAGGGATTCCCCCAGGCAGGAAGCAGCGAGGCTTATAAAGCTGCCAGGATATTCAGTGCTAATCAAGCTGACCAATGGCAACCTTCACACTTGCCTCCATAAGACAGGAGTTCTTTCTCCCACCATGGACATTATTCCACAGATACATATATAAACCCTCACAACATCTTGAGGATTCCTGCCATAGAGGTGGTGAAACATCAGGAGAGAATGCTTCTGGAACATGGCCAGACAGCCCAGAAAACCCGCAACAACCCAGTGATTCCAGCCATGAAAGCCTTTGACAACACAGTTTTGAAGAATGTCTGCAATCAGATCCAACATGGGCTCTTTTATAATGGAAAATAAATAGGATTTCCCATTCAAGGAGGAGCAAGAGAAATGCCAGGCCCACAGAAACAAAACATATCCAATGCAGATTATGCAAATATATGACACCAACAGGATTCCAGGTGCATGTGTGAACTATCTTGCCGACAGCCGGCATATTTGTGTGACCATTCACCGTTGGTCAATGATGACTGTTGATAATACAGTCAGACAGGGCTTCCTGCTTGTGAATTTATCTTGACGTCATTTTAAGTTCCTATCACCAATCTTGGCCACTATATAGAGCAGGTACCCAAATCTTGAAGATCCTATAGGATGAAGATTATGCTTGAACACGTATACTAGACACCTAGTGCTATAACAAATCTAGTGCTCCTGAAGATGTTAAAGAACTGCCCAAAGGGCATCTAGCCCAACCCCCTTCTGCCATTAAGGAAGACACAGTCAAAGTTCTCCTAACAGATGGCCATCCAGCCTCCACTTCAAAACTCCAGAGGGGTTTTATCATGACAGAAGTGGGGTACTGGTGCTTTTTCCAGGTGTTGGTACTGCTATAGAATGTATAATTTGCACAATTTGTGGAAAGGGTTGCAGCAATTAACACTAAAATGGGGACATTTATAATTAAGAAAAGAAAATCTGTTGACAATGATGTTTGTGATGAATTGCATGCGATACAGGAAATTACACAAGAATCAAGTGCTGGGCATAAGAAATGTCGAGGATATATATGGAACACACACACACACACACACACATATATAAAATATCGTATTTAATGATATAATATACAATATAATACCGAATCATAAAATAATAGAGTTGGAAGGGACCACATGGGCCATCCAGTCCAACCCCCTGCCAGGCAGGAAAAGCACAATCAAAGCACCCCTGACAGATGGCCAGTGTCATGCAATATATTAAATACTATATTGCATGATACTCTTATAATTGGTTGGTTTAACCTCCAGTTTGCTAGTAAAACTAAATGATTGTGTCACAAAAGGATGCATCTCTAAAAAGTGTGTCATCAGCATGGAAAGGTTTGGAAAGTTGTGATCTAGACAATCCACAGTATCTGACATTTCTGCATCTGCACAGCAAGTCATCCGAGAAAGCTTGGACTTTACTTTCCAGGTCCACTTAATCCTTGTGATCTGTGCCAAGTACTTAACTGTCTTGTTTTAAGAAAACAAATGTTTGACTTTGTAAAACATTGACTTCCCCCCATACATACACACACATACACATGCACACACATATTTCTGCCCCAAAAGCAGAACATTAAGTACCTGCCACTTTGTTAGAAAATAAAACATTGACACGATAAGAGCAGCAAGATGGCCAGCTCGGCATCTCTGCAAGCTCAGAAGCAAAACAAGAGCAGATCCCCAGACATTGTTTCACCACAACTTCCACAGCCTCCAACCATACTGGTTGGGGCTACTGAGAATTAAACACTTGTAGTTCATGTATGGAAATGACTACGGTACCTTATTTTCCAAGATCTAATAGCCATCGTAATCCATCCCTAGGCTGAAGAGTCTTGTTTGTCTGGGAGGACTACGTATAACAAGAATTATTTCCTGGGTTATAACTGCCATTTCCTAATTGGTTCCATCACAAAAACATTGACATTTTTTATTGAATTGCAAAAACTTTGTTTTTAAAGGACACCCTGCTATAGTACATTTTGTGATAGTTTTGCAATGAGTATCTCACCATCGGGCCTCAACCAATTCAACCTAGT